>NW_028225184.1:31714109-32186609 GCF_052327205.1 Somniosus microcephalus
CCGGACTCGACCACCGTCTCGTCGGACGACCATATCAGCTCACTCAGCCATACACTGGCCTCCGTTACGCTGGATCAAGCTCTCCCTCATCATCTGTCCAGGTCCATGATGGACATTACGGTAAACGGCCGCGCCACTACTTGCCTGTTCGACAGCGGGAGCACGGAGAATTTTATTCACCCCGACACGGTGCGTAGCCACTCCCTCACGGTCCTGCCAACGCGCCATCAGATTTCTATGGCGTCCAAGTCCCATTCAACGGATGTCGGCGGCTAATGTGTGGTGACCCTTTCGGTTAGGGGCACAGAATATAAAAATTATAAACTTCTTGTCCTGCCCCGTCTTTGCGCTGCCGTTCTGCTAGGGTTGGATTTTCAGTGCCACCTCAATAGTGTCACATTGTCATACGGTGGACCCCTTCCCTCACTCACAGTCTGCAACCAACAGCTTTTAAATCGCCTGCCGTGCACCACTTGCAGCCTTTCCACACTCAAAGACACCCCCCTCCCTTGTTCGCTAACCTCACCCGTGACTGTAAACCCATCGCTACCAAGAGCAGGCGGTACAGCGCTGGGGACAGAGCTTTTATTAGCGCTGAGGTGGAGCGACTCCTGAAGGAGGGTATTATCGAAGGGAGCACCAGCCCCTGCCGAGCCCAGGTTGTAGTTGTTAAGACCGCCAATAAACGCCGCCTGGTCATCGACTACAGCCAAACCATAAACCGGTACACCCAGCTGGACGCATACCCCCTTCCCCGCATATCTGATATGGTCAAACAGATCGCGCAATACAGGGTATTCGCCACCATTGATCTTAAGTCAGCATACCACCAACTCCCTATCCGCCATGAGGACCGCCAGTATACTGCCTTCGAGGCAAACGGCCGCCTCTACCACTTTCTTAGGGTCCCCTTCGGCGTCATCAATGGGGTTTCGGTCTTCCAAAGGGAGATGGACCGGATGGTTGACCAGAACGCGCTGCAGGCCACCTTTCCCTATCTGGCTAATGTCACCATCTGCGGCCACGACCAGCAGGACCATGACGTTAATCTAGCGAAATTCCTCCGTACGGCCCAGCGGCTGAATCTAACATACAATAAAGAGAAATGTATGTTTCGCACCACACGCCTTGCCATCGTCGGCTGCGTAGTGGAGAACGGAGTCATCGGGCCCGACCCCGACAGAATGCGTCGCCTTATGGAGCTCCCCCTCCCCCACTGCCTAAAAGCACTGAAGAGATGCCTGGGGTTTTTCTCTTACTATGCTCAGTGGGTGCCCAACTATCCGGACAAAGCCAGACCCCTCATCAAGTCCACCTCCTTCCCCCTGACATCGGAGGCGGGTGCTGCCTTCACTCTTATCAAGAGTGATATTGCGAAGGCCACAATGCACGCAGTGGATGAGTCCATCCCTTTCCAAGTGGAGAGCGATGCATCCGACTTCGCCCTAGCTGCAACCCTCAACCAGACGGGGAGACCCATGGCCTTTTTCTCAATGACCCTCCAGGGCCCCGAGATTCGACACTCCTCTGTCGAAAAGCAGGCCCAGGCTATTGTGGAAGCGGTGCGACACTGGAAGCATTTCCTGGCCGGAAAACGATTTACCCTTCTCACTGACCAGCGTTCAGTTGCTTTTATGTTCAATAATAAGCAGAGGGGCAAAATCAAGAACGACAAGATCCTGAGGTGGAGAATTGAACTCTCCACCTACAATTACGATATCTTGTACCGGCCCGGGAAACTCAATGAGCCCCCAGATGCTCTATCACGAGGTACATACGCCAACGCACAAGTTGATAGATTGCGGACCCTCCACAATGACCTCTGCCACCCCGGGGTCACCAGATTCTGCCACTTCATTAAGTCTCGCAACCTGCCCTACTCCATCGAAGAGGTCAGGACTATGACCAGGAACTGCCAAATCTGTGCCGAATGCAAACCGCATTTTTATAGGCCAGACAGAGCACGCCTGATCAAGGCCACTCGCCCCTTCGAGCGCTTGAGCATCGACTTTAAGGGGCCCCTCCCTTCCTCTGACCGCAACGTGTACTTCCTCAACATTGTTGATGAGCACTCCCCTTTCCCGTTTGCCATCCCTTGCCCAGACATGACCAGTACCACGGTCATCAAATGTCTGAATGACCTCTTCGCCTTGTTCGGTTTCTCTAGCTATATACATAGCGACCGGGGCCCGTCTTTCATGAGCGACGAACTTCGTCAGTACCTGCTCGCGAGAGGTATTGCTATGAGCAGGACCACCAGCTATAACCCCCGGGGGAACTGCCAGGTGGAAAGAGAGAACGCGACGGTTTGGAAGGCCGTCCTCTTAGCCTTAAAATCTAAGGGCCTTCCGACCTCTCGCTGGCAGGAGGCCCTCCCTGCGGCGCTCCACTCCATCCGGTCACTGCTTTGTACTGCCACTAATGCCACCCCTCATGAGCAAATGTTTGTTTTCCCCAGGAAGTCCACATCGGGAACCTCGCTACCGACATGGCTGACTTCTCCTGGGCCCGTCCTACTGCGGAGGCACGTGAGGACCCATAAAACGGACCCCCTGGTCGAGAGGGTGAACCTCCTACATGCCAAACCCCAGTATGCCTACGTGGCATACCCAGACGGGTGGGAGGACAAAGTCCCCATAAGAGACCTCGCACCCTCGGGCGCCCCTGAATCACCACCATTATCATCCACCACTTCTCCCAACCCAACCCCTGTAGACGGCATGCCGGAGCCACAGGACCCTCCGTCGACCACTCAGACACCAGATTCGACGTTGGATACTGCAGCACCGCCGCCGCTGCTGCGACGATCAGGACGGCATACAAGGCCTCCTGATAGACTTACCTACACGAACCTTTAGTACACTTCAGCCCGCCGGACTCAATTTTAAACAAGGGGTGAATGTGGTAAACCACTGTTATTGTTTTCATTGTTGTTCACTGTTGTTCACTACTGTTATCGTTATTGCACATTGTTACCTCTTGCTACTCACTGTGTACCAATGCATGCCTCAGCTGGCTCCGCCAACATGACCTGGTATAAAGGTGGCTGCCCGGCAGCCCACTTCCTTCTTGGAACCAGTCGTCCACGAGAGGCATCCTCTGTTCTTTAGTTAATAAAAACCTTTTCATTACTTTCCTAATTCGTTGCCTTTTATGGAGTAATTGATAAGCGTATCACTCCTTGACTAGATTCAGCCTCTGAGGTGGGTCAATGCTGGCTCAGTCCTAACAACTTGACTATGTTAAGCCTCTGAGTTGGATCAATGCTGGCTGAGCCACAACACCTTAACAAGATTCAACCTCTGAGGTGGATCAATGCTGGCTCAGGACCAACACCTTGAATAGATTCAGCCTCTGAGTTGGATCAATGCTGGATGAGCCACACCACCTTGACAAGATTCAGCCTCTGAGGTGGATCAATGCTGGCACAGGCCCAACACCTTGACTAGATTCAGCCTCTGAGGTGGATCTATGCTGGCTCAGGACCAACACCTTGAATAGATTCAGTCTCTGAGGTGGATCAATGCTGTATCAGGTCTAACACATTGATTAGATTCTGCCTCTGAGGTGGATCAATGCTGGCACAGGCCTAACACCTTGATTAGATTCAGCCTCTGTGTTGGATCAATGCTGGCTCAGGCCTAACACCTTGACTAGATTCAGCCTCTGAGGTGCATCAATGCAGGCTCAGGCCCAACACCTTGACTAGATTCAGCCTCTGAGGTGGATCAATGCTGGCTCAGGCCTAAATCCTTGACTAGATTCAGCCTCTGAGGTGGATCAAAGCTTGCTCAGGCCCAACTTCTTGACTAGATTCAGCCTCTGAGGTGGATCAATGCTGGATCAGGAATAACACCTTGCCAAGATTCAGCCTCTGAGATGGATCAAAGCTGGCTCAGGCCTAACACCTTGACTAGATTCAGCCTCTGAGGTGTATCAATGTTGGCTGAGGCCTAACACCTTGACGAGATTCAGCCTCTGAGGTGGATCAATGCTGGCTCACGTCTAACACCTTGACTATGTTAAACCTCAGAAGTGGATCAATGCTGGCTCAGGCCTAACACCTCGACGATGTTAAGCCTCTGAGGTGTGTCAATGCTGGCTCAGGCCCAACACCTTGACTAGATTCAGCCTCTGAGGTGGATCAATGCTGGCTCATGCCTAACACATTGACTAGATTCAGCCTCTGAGGTGGAGCAATGCTGCCTCAGGCCCAACACCTTGACGAGATTCAGCCTCTGAGGTGGATCAATGCCGACTCAGACCTAACACCTTGACTATGTTAAGCCTCTGAGATGGATTAATGCTGGCTCAGGCCCAACACCTTGACTAGATTCAGCCTCTGAGGAGGATCAATGCTGGCTCAGGCCCAACACCTTGACAAGATTTAGCCTCGGAGGTGGATCAATGCTGGCTCAGGTCTAACACATTGACACTATTCAGCATCTGAGGTGGATCAATGCTGGATTAGGCCTAACACCGTGACTAGATTCTGCCTCTGCTGTGGAAAAATGCTGGCTAAGGCCTAACACCTTGACACTATTCAGCCTATGAGGTGGATCAATGCTGGCTCAGGCCCAACACCTTGCCTAGATTCAGCCTCTGAGGTGGGTCAATGCTGGATCAGGCCCAACACCTTGGCTAGATTCAGTCTCTGAGGTGGACCAATGCTGACTCAGGCCCAACACCTTGACAAGTTTCAGCCTCTGAGATGGATCAATGCTGGATCAGGCCTAATATCTTGCCTAGATTCAGCCTCTGAGGTGGATCAATGCTGGCTCAGGCCCAACACCTTGAATAGATTCAGCCTCTGAGGTGGTTGAATGCCGGCTCAGGCCTAACACCTTGACTAGATTCAGCCTCTGAGGTGGTTGAATGCCGGCTCAGGCCCAACACGTTCACTAGAATCAGCCTCTGAGGTGGATCAATGCTGGCTCAGGCCCAACACCTTGACAAGATTCATCCTCTGATGTGGATCAATGCTGGTTCAGGCCTTACACCTTGGCTAGATTCAGCCTCTGAGGTGGATCAATGCTGGCTCAGGCCCAACACCTTGACTAGATTCAGCCTCTGTGGTGGATCAATGCTGGCTCGGGCCTAACACCTTTACTAGATTCATCCTCTGAGGTGGATCAATGCTGGTTCAGGCCTTACACCTTGGCTAGATTCAGCCTCTGAGGTGGATCAATGCTGGCTCAGGCCTTACACCTTGGCTAGATTCAGTCTCTGAGGTGGATCAATGCTGGCTCAGGCCCAACACCTTGACTAGATTCAGCCTCTGAGGTGGATCAATGCTGGCTCAGGCCTAACACCTTGAATAGATTCAGCCTCTGAGGTGGATCAATGCTGGCTCAGGCCTTACACTTTGACTAGATTCAGACTCTGAAGCGGATCAATGCTGGCTCAGGCCTAACACCTTGACTAGATTCAGCCTCTGAGGGGGATCAATGCTGGATGAGGCCTAACACCTTGCCTAGATTCAGCCTTTGTGTTGGATCAATGCTGGATCAGGCCTAACACCTTGACTAGATTCAGCCTCTGAGGTGGATCAATGCTGGATCAGGCCCAACTTCTTGAATAGATTCAGCCTCTGAGGAGGATCAATGTTGGATCAGTACTAACACCTTGACTAGATTCAGACTCTGAGGTGGATCAATGCTGGCTCAGGCCTAACACCTTGACTAGATTCAGCCTCTGAGGTGGATCAATGCTGGCTCAGGCCCAACACCTTGCCTAGATTCAGCCTCTGAGCTAGATCAATGCTGGCTCAGGCCTAACACCTTGTCTAGATTCAGCCGCTGAGGTGGATCAATGCTTGCTCAGGTCGAACACATTGATACTATTCAGCCTCTGAGGTGGATCAATGCTGGATCAGGACTAACACCTTGTCTAGATTCTGCATCTGAGGTGGAACAATGCTGGCTCAGGCCCAACACCTTGCCTAGATTCAGCCTTGGAGGTGGATCAATGCTGGCTCAGGTCTAACACCTTGGCTAGATTCTGCATCTGAGGTGGAACAATGCTGGCTCAGGCCCAACACCTTGCCTAGATTCAGCCTTGGAGGTGGATCAATGCTGGCTCAGGTCTAACACCTTGGCTAGATTCAGCCTCTGAGTTGGATCAATGCTGGCTCAGGCCCAACACCTTGACTAGATTCAGCCTCTGAGGTGGATCAATGCTGGCTCAGGCCTAACTCGTTGACAAGATTCTGACTCTGAGGTGGATCAATGCTAGCTCAGACGTAACAGCTTTACAAGTTTCAGCCTCGGAGGTGGACCAATGCTGTCTCAGGCCCAACAACTTGAAACGATTCAGCCTCTGAGGAGGATCAGTGCTGGATCAGGCCCAACACCTTGTCTAGTTTCAGCCTCTGAGGTGGATGAATGCTGGCTCAGGCCTAACGCCTTGACTACATTCAGCCTCTGAGGTGGATCAATGCCAGCTCAGGCCTAACACCTTGACTAGTTTCAGCCTCTGAGGTTGATCAATGCTGGATCAGGCTCATCACCTTGACTAGATTCAACCTCTGAGGCGGATCAAAGTTGGCTCAGGGCCAACACATTGACAAGATTCACCCTCTGAGAAGCATCAATGCTTTATCAGGCCAAACATCTTGACTAGATTCAACCTCTGAGGTGGATCAATGCTGTCTCAGGCCTAACATCTTGAATAAATTCAGCCTCTGAGGTGGATCAGTGCTGGCTCAGGCCTAACACCTTGACTAGATTCAGCCTCTGAGGTGGATCAATTCTGGCTCAGGCCCAACACCTTGAATTGATTCAGCCTCTGAGGTAGATCAATGCTGGCTCAGGCCTAACACCTTGCCTAGATTCAGCCTCTGATGTGGATCAATGCTGGCTCAGGCCCAACACCTTGACTAGATTCAGCCTCTGAGTTGGATCAATGCTGGCTCAGGCCCAACACCTTGTCCAGATTCATCCAGGAATGTGGATCAATGCAGGCTCAGGCCTAACAACTTGACTAGATTCAGCCTCTGAGGTGGATAAATGCTGGCTCATGACTAACACCTTGACTAGATACAGCCTCTGAGGTGGATCAGTGCTGGTTCAGGCCTAACACCTTGACTAGATTCAGCCTCTGACGTGGATCAAGGCTGGCTCGGACCCAACACCTTGACTAGATTCAGCCACTGAGGTGGATCAATGCTTGCGCTGGCCTAACACCTTGTCTAGATTCAGCCTCTGTGGTGGATCAATGCTGGCTCAGGCCTAACACCTTGACTAGGTTCAGCCTCTGAGGTGGATCAATGCTGGCTCGCGCCGAATACCATGGCTATGTTCAGCATCTGAGGTGGAGCAAAACTGGCTCAGGCCTAAAAACTTGACTAGATTCAGCCTCTGAAGTGAATAAATGCTGCCTCATGTCCAACCCTTTGACTAGATTCAGCCTCTGAGGTGGATAATGCTGGATCAGGCCTAACACCGTGACTAGATTCAGCATCTGAGGTGGATCAATGCTGGCTCAGGCCTAACAGCTTGACTGGATTCAGCCTCTGAGGTCGATCAATGCTGGCTCGGGCCCAACACCTTGACTAGATTCAGCCTCTGATGTGTATCAATGCTTGCTCAGGTCTTAGACCTTGACTAGATTCAGCTTCTGAGGTGGATCAATGATGGCTCAGGCCTAACACCTTGAAAAGATTCAGCCTCTGAAGTGTATCAATGTTGGCTCATGCCTATCACCTGGACTAGCATCAGCCTCTGAGGTGGATCAATGCTCGCTCATGCCTATCACCTGGACTAGCATCAGCCTCTGAGGTGGATCAATGCTCGCTCAGGCCCAACACCTTGACTAGATTCAGCCTCTGAGGTGTATCAATGCTGGCTCCGAACTAACACCTTGACTAGATTCAGCCTCTGAGTTGTCTCAATGCTGGCTCATGCCTAACAGCTTGATTAAGATTAGCCTCTGCAATGGATCAATGCTCACTCAGGCCCAACACCTTGAATAGATTCAGCATCTGAGGTGGATCAATGTTGGATCAGCCCTAACACCTTGATTGATTCAGCCTCTACGCTGAATCAATGATGGATGGGGCCCAACACTTTGACTATGTTCAGCCTCTGAGGTGGATCAAAACTGGCTCAGGCCCAACTCCTTGACTAGATTCAGCCTCTGAGGTGGATCAATGCTGGCTCATATCTACCACCATCACCAGATTCATCCTTGAATGTGGATCAATGCAGGCTCAGGCCTAACAACTTGACTAGATTCAGCCTCTGAGGTGGATCAATGCTGGATCTGGTCTAACACCTTGACTAGATTCATCTCTGAGGTGGATCAATGTTGGCTCAGGCCTAACACCTTGACTAGATTCAGCCTCTGAGGTGGATCAATGCTGGATCAGGCCTAACACTTTGACTAGATTCAGCCTCTGAGGAGGATCAATGTTGGATCAGGCCCATCTCCTTGACTAGATTCAGCCTCTGAGCTGGATCAATGCTGGCTCAGACATAACACCTTGACTAGATTCATCCTTGAATGTGGATCAATGCAGGCTCAGACCAAACACCTTAACTAGATTGAGCCTCTGAGGTGTTTCAATGCTGGGTCAGGCCTAACAGTTTGACTGAGTTCAGGCACTGAGGTGGGTCAATGCTGGCTCAGGCCTAACTCCTTGACTAGATTCAGCCTCTGAGGCGGATCAATGCTGGCTCGGGCCCAACACCTTGAATATGTTCAGCCTCTGAGGTGGTTCAAATCTGGCTCAGGCCGAACACCTTGACTAGATTCAGCATCTGAGGTGAAAATTAATGCTGGCTCAGGCCTAACCCCTTGACTAGATTCAGCCAGTGAGGTGGATCATTGCTGGCTCAGGCCCAACACCTTGACCAGTTTCAGCCTCTGAGGTGTATCAATGCTGGCTCAGACCCAACACCTTGCCTAGATTCAGCCTCTGAGGTGGATCAATGCTGGCTCAGGCCTAACACCTTTACTAGATTCAGCCTCTGAGGTGGAACAATGCTGGCTCAGGCCTAACACCTTGACTAGATTCAGCCTCTGAGGTGGATCATTGCTGGCTCAGGCCCAACACCTTGACCAGATTCAGCCTCTGATGTGGATCAATGCTGGCTCAGGCACAACACCTTGACTAGATACAGCCTCTGAAGTGGATCAATGCTGGCTCAGGTCTAACACCTTGACTAGATTCAGCCTCTGAGGTGGATCAATGCTGGCTCATGCCTAAAACCTTGACTAGATTCAGCCGCTGAGGTGGATCATGTTGTGTCCATCAGTAGTAAGACACAAGACTGCAGGAGAATGGTACAACAGGTGTTTACTCAATGTGGCTCACTCTGGAACTTAATTGTACAGATTATTATGCTGTGCTACATGCAGGTGTGGTCACTGCCGGAACTACAGTATACATGAGCTGTAAATCGTAGTTCCCCCCTTAAGCGGACATACATTACAATTCCTCATCTTTTAGATTAACAGTACCATAACACTCATTTATCAATTAAATATCAAACTAATTACAATTAACACTTTTATCATACAACGTTTGCTGAAAATAGTCCATTTATATATTCAGTCTTTGGGGAGACTTCCTGATCCTTTCTGGATAGCGCCTTTCCCGAGTGTCTCGCTCTTGGTACTGAGGCGATTCTGGCACCCTGTCGTCAGTTGGGTCATCAGCTTCCGATGCTACTGTTTCTGGGATAGATGCGACCTGTACGTCGGGTTCCTCACCAGGTACGTATGGGCGAGGCATGGAGTTGGCTTGTTCCTGTGACTCTAGGATCTGGTCAGCATGGCATCTCACGATGTTCTCCCCAACGTCCACTGTGTACATTAGTGGGCCTGCCATGTGCATATCGTTCCTGGCTGCCATTTTTTTGTTCGGTCGTCGCGGGTCAAGTCTGGTTGCCCTACATTGAAGCTCCTTGTTGGCTTCTCATGGATGTGCTGGAATTGCTTACTCTCAACATCTCTTCGTACGTTTGGTCTGAGCAAATCCAGGCGAGATCTTAACCTTCGTTTAAAGAACATCATGGCCGGGGCCTGGTGGGTGACTGCATGTGTCGCATTCCAGTAGGTGAACAGGAAATTGTCCACCTTATGCTGCAGCGGAATGTTGTCATTGTACATGGCCTTTATTGCCTTCTTAAAGGTTTGTACGAACCTCTCAGCCAATCCATTTGTGGCTGGATGATACGGGGCTTTTCATAAATCTTCGAAACTCTTCGGACACAAACTGTGGTCCGTTATGAGAGCAAGCTGCCCTGGCAAGCCGTTCCTAGCAAATATGGTCCGTGGGACTGCAATAGTTTTCTCCGTGGTGGTGGAGGACATTTTGATCACCTCAGGCGATTTGGAGTGCGCATCCACGTCTATTAAAAACAATGAGTCCACGAATGGACCAGCAAAATCAAGATGCACCCGTTGCCATGGAGATGAGGGCCACTCCCATGGGTGTAGAGGGGCATGTGGTGGTGCATTTTCGATCTTCTGGCATCCTGAGCAGCTCTTTGTCAGGTCCTCGATATGCTGATCGATTCCCGGCCACCAGACGTAAGCCCTAGCAAGGCTTTTCATTTTTACCCCTCCCAGATGACCCCCATGAAGCTCATTGAGCACTCTACCCCTTAACTTGGGTGGAATTACCACTCGGGATCCACACATCAAGGTCCCCCGGCACACTGACAGCTGTTCTCTTCTTGTCGAGAATGCTGGCAACAGTGAGTCGCCATGTGCTGGCCATCCCTTCACCGTCAAATCATACACCCGAGACAGTGTCGGATCATTTCGGGTCTCCTTTTCTATACGAGCATTAGTTACCGGTAGGTATTCAACTGTAGTCCAATGAACTTTTTTGACAGGATCCACTGCTGGTGCTTCCTCTGCAGTAGGCAGTGGCTGGCTTGATAGCCCATCAGCATTTCCATGCTGTTTCGTGCCCTTATATTCAATCGCATAGTGGTGCGCCCCTAGAAAGAGTGACCATTTATGTAGTCGTTGCACAGTCATCACCGCAACGCCCTTCTTCGGATTAAAAATGAAGACAAGGGGCTGGTGGTCAGTCAGCAAGGTGAATTTCTGCCCGTGCAGATAGTGATTGAACTATTTCACTCCCCGCACTAGGCTGAGGGCCTCCCTGTCAATCTGGGCATAGTTACGCTCAGCTGAGTTTAGTGATCGTGACGCAAAGGCTATTGGCCTCTCTGAGCCGTCCGAGAATTTGTGTGACAGCGCCGCTCCAATGCCATAGGGTGACGCATCACACGCCAACCGAATTTGTAGTGCTGGGTTGAAATGGGCCAATACCTCTTCCGATGTGATTAGTGTTTTGCTCTTCTGGAAAGCTCGTTTACATTCGTCACTCCACTTCCATGGCACTCCAGTTTGCAGTAGGGTGTTCAGTGGGTGTAGTATTGTAGACAAATTTGGCAAGAACTTACTGTAGTAGTTTACCAGCCCGAGGAACGGCCTCAGTTGTGACATGTTTTCCGGTGCTGGAGCCTTGACTACTGCCTCAATCTTTTCTGGGGACTTATGTAACCCCTCTTTATCGATAACGTGGCCACAATACGAGATCTGTTTTTTAAAAAACTCGCATTTGGGGCGGTTAGCTCGGAGCCCATATTCCTTCAATCTAGTGAGCACATGCTCCAGGTTGGCGAGGTGATCACTGTCATTTTCGCCCGTGACCAGGATGTCGTCCAAATAACACTGGGTCCCTGGGATCCCTTGCAGGACTTGTGCCATTGCCCTTTGCCAAATAGCCAGAGCTGATGCTACCCCGAATACCAGCCGGTTGTATGGGTAGAGGCCTTTATGGGTGTTGATTGTGAGGTATTTTATTTATGCTTCTTCTACCTCCATTTGCAGATACGCCTGGGCCAGATCAATCTTAGTGAACCATTTCCCTCCAGATTGCGAGACGAAAATATCTTCAATCCGCGGAAGTGGATATTGTACGGTGTGAAGGACTGGGTTCACTGTTGCCTTAAAGTCCGCGGATAATAAATCGTTTGAACTCTCCAGTTGCATTCGACTCAGTGATTACTGAACCAGACTGAGGGTAAAAGAATCCGTTCTATCAGTCTGATCCTAACCTCTAATCTGCTTTCACTCTCCATCCCACCCGAACCCATTTGATCTCCCGGGAGAGGCGAAAAACCAGGTAAAAAACCCAATGGCCAATTTGGGAGAAAAAATCTGGGAAATTCCTCTCCGACCCATCTAGGCTATTGAAACTCGTCCAGTGGATTACTCTTTCCCTGTATTTCCTGCAGTACTTACCTTCTGTAATAGGTGATCTCCACCCCAGCCAGGAACAGGCCCAATTTACACTTGAGGGACTCCTAGCTAGCAGCCTGTTCCCGAGGTCTCCACTAATCCCTGTGAAAAAACCACCTCCTGTAATCTAACAAGAATTAGAACACAAGAAGTAGGAGCAGGACCAGGCTACACGGCCCCTGGGCCCGCTCTGCCACCCACAGGGCCATGACAGATCCGAACCTAGATTCATGTCCGATTTCCTGCCTGCTCCCCGTAACCCATAATTCCCTTTACTTCAAGGAAACTGTCTATTTCTGTTTAAAATTTATTTAATGATGTAGCTTTCACAGCTCTCTGGGGCAGCAAATTACACAGACCTACCACCCTCTGACTGAAGAAGTTTCTCCTCATCTCAGTTTTGAATGAGCAGCCCCTTATTCTAAGATTATGCCCCCTAGTTCTAGTTTCACCCATCAATGGGAACATCCTCACCGCATCCACCCGATCAAGCCCCTTAACAATCTTATATGTTTCAATAAGATCTCCTCTCATTCTTCTGAACTCCAATGAGTAGAGTCTCAATCTACTCAACCTCTCCTCATATGTCAAACCCCTCATCCCCGGGATTAACCGAGTGAACCTTCTTTGTACTGCCTCGAGCGAAAGTATGTATTTTCTTAAGTATGGACACGACAACTGTATGAAGTATTCCAGGTGTTGTCTCACCAATACCTTGTACACTTTGGTGGCAAAAACAAGAAGGCAGATTATTATCTAAATGGCAATAGATTGGGAGAAGTGGAAGTGCAGCGAGACCTGGGTGTCCTTGTGCACCAGTCGCTGAAGGTAAGCATGCAGGTGCAACAGGCGGTTAAGAAGGCCAATGGTATGTTGGCCTTCGTAGCGAGAGGTTTTGAGTACAGGAACAAGGATGTCTTGCTGTACTTGTACAGGGCCTTGGTGAGACCACATCTTGAGTATTGTGTGCAGTCTTGGTCGACTTATCTGAGGAAGGTTGTTCTTGCCATGGAAGTATTTCAGCGAAGATTCACCAGGTTGATACCTGGGATGGCAGGAATGACGTATGAGGAGAGATTGGGTCGATTGGACTTGTACTCGCTGGAGTTTTGAAGAAGGAGAGGTGATCTCATTGAAACTTATAAAATTCTACCAGGAATGGACAGACTAGATGCAGGAAGGATGTTCCCGATAGTCGGGGAGTCCAGAACCAGGGGACACAGTCTAAGGATAAAGGGTAGGCCATTTAGGACAGAAATGAGGAGGAATTTCTTCACCCAGAGAGTGGTGAACCTCTACCACAGAAGGCGGTGGAGGCCATTTCATGAAATATATTCAAGAAGGTGTTGGATATATTTCTTAAGTCTAAAGGGATCAAAGGGTAAGGGGAGAAAGCAGGGACAGGGTACTGAATTTGGATGATCAGCCTTGATCGCATTGAATGGTGGAGCAGGCTCGATGGGCCGACAGGCCTACTCCTGCTCCTATCTTCTATGTTTCAAAGTCCCCGATCACCAGCCCCAAGGGAGGGCAGCCTGGGTAAGAGCGGCTCACTACAATATCATCCCCAGTGAGCCCAATGTGGAAAGAATGTGAGTGAGTGTGTGAATGTCCTCGACCGCTGGTCCCGTGGCCCAGGGGAGAGCGGCTCAACACACTATCAGGACCATGGAGCTCCGTGTAGACAGTGTGTGAGTGAGTGTGTGAATGTCTCCGATCACCGGCCCCATGGGACGGTGGCCTACGTGATTCTGGCTCAACACAAAATCAACCCCAGGGAGCACAGTGTAGGCAGATTTTGAGTGAACATGTGAATATCCCCAATTACCGGCCCCGTGGCGTTCCGGGGGCGAGTGGCTCACCACAATATCTGACCCAGGGAGCTCTCAGGCTGCAAAGTCGCCATTTCTTCTCATATTTTAATGAATTTTACAATCAGAGTGAAGGGATATTTCCCCATATTCTTCAACTGCTCTCTGAACTTAGTCTGGGTCATGGCATAGATGCCAGTGTTTGTGCAGCAACTCAGCATCTGCAGCCCGAATCCCACTTCCCTTACATAATATGGTATATATACAGTGCCATACCCCAAATACCTCATCCGGTACCATAAAAAATACACCATAAACATTGTCCATAAAACGATGAAATTGCCCGAGATAACAAATAGTAAAATTACGGATTTCCTGCGGCTCTCCATCTCTGGGTCTCTTGGATTGTCCCCACTGCTGGGACCCCGGAGTCTCCTGCGGGCTCTGCTGGACACTACAATGTGTCTGACGGTGACAGCATTGAATAGCAGAATCAAAACAAATGGGACACACGGGGTGAGAATATAATGAAGGAACTCGATTATTCCCCAGACCCGTGAATCCATAACATCAGATGTTGCAATACAAAACCAGGGGATATTCGCAAGGTAATATTGATCTGTGAACATAAAATACCAGAAAATGTTCTTTAAACCGCTCAGCACAGCCACTGTTCCTAGAACCACAGCTGCCGTTTTCTCGGTGCAATATTTAGTTTTCAGCTTCTGGCAACAAATGGCCACTAATCGATCAAAGGTGAAAGTGACGGTGAACCAGACAGAACAGTCTGTGGCTGCATAAAGCAGGACGGCATGGATATTACACACGGGGATGAACCGCACAAAATCAAACTGTCTCCAATAAATAATCGGAATGTGCCTCAATATCAGGTCGAGGATAACGAGCAGTAGATCCGACGTTGCCATGGCCACCAGGTAGCGAGTGACACATTTGGAGAGACCGCACTTTCCGCGGGACAGGATCACAATTGTAACTAAGTTCACTGTGAGGAAGGAAAATAAAAGGGAAATTATACATCAGGCTGGGGAAAAAATTGCAATTTGATGGAATTCGGGGTCAAATATGCAATTCATTGGCGAAATTCAATGATATATTCTAATTCTTTTACATGTGGAGCTGAGTACAGGGTTCATTGTAAGAATAATCGGTATACATTGTGGAATCAATAAATGAAATGGGAATAAATATATCATTAATGTAAACGATGTATGATCAATGAGTGATTAAATGATCGATCTATATTTAGTAAGCAGAAAAAAGCACCGTCCGAGTTGTCAGAGACACAACGGAACAGAACCTCTCAGGATTCCTTCGTGCCCGGGATCAGTCAGCATTTGGACCGGGGATATTAACTTCTGTGCCCCTGTGTTAGGGAGGGGGGAAATCCTGCTTGTACTCCTGCTCCTAGTTAGAATATCCATTATATCTAGAACTGAAAATGAATGCAACAGCAAAATACAGAAACTGCAACGTTGGCAATAACTACAGGCAATTGTATGTAAAATGCACGGGTGCAATAGGACAATGCTAAAATAATAACTTATAAAGATAACTGGGTTTTCACAAGTGTTTTGAAAATTTAGTTTTCTGCATTTTTGTTGAAATAAATCAATTGTATCTCATTGAAATGGATATTGGCCACGTAACATTGCAAATAATGGACGCTAAATTAAAGTAAATAGCTATCCATCACCAGGTAATGTCCCACTAAAAGCATTTATCAGCATCTGAATTAGATGACTGATCCCACAGGCAAAGTGCCGCCAAAAGCTTTTGTAAATTATCTGAACACAAATGAAAGAGCTTTATCCTTGTACTTTTTCAACTGTTAGTTTCCAACTTGTGCAGAGAATATTAGACAAAAAGATATCAAAGGATTTTGTATCCTCCGTACTTCAGTTACAATCAGCTGGGATTGTTTATCCTGAAGTACAGCAGGAGGCAATAGAGAATCACTCTGTGTCTCACTGAGAGATCCACTGAACTGTGACAGGCGGGTATGGAATACAATTGTAAAGTCAGAACCAAGATTGGAAATAAATATAATGAATCTTTCTGAATGAGCATTTTGTGAGAATGTAAATTATCCTTGTATTCCTACTTTAACCATCAGCCACAGCGCCACTAATGCAGAACTGCAGATGGTGGGAAACTGGCTGGAACTGAATGATTAGCGGATATTTCAGGCATTTAAAGATGTGTTCATGATCTGCCAGGATTTGTTCCTGTGATTCTGTAAGTCACCATAACCAGCATTAGGTGAAAACAAAAGCAAAATACTGTGGATACTTGAAATCTGAAATGAGAACAGAGAATGCTGGTAATATTCAGCGGGTCAGGTATCATCTGTGGAGAGAGAAAGAGAGTTAACGTTACAGGTCGATGAACATTCGCCATTCGGTGAAGTGTCTCCTAAACCAAGACAACATTCTTCGGATCTGTCACAAATGTTCAGTGTAGATACTAGACTGAATATCGTTAAATAAAAAGTCACGTGCAATAAATTTGCTTGAGTTGAATATAAAAGATTAGAATCTTGGTAACACGATATCACCTTCAGAATCAATAGCTGACCGCAGCGGGGATGGGATGGCGAATGACAAAGAGAGAAATACAGTTAAACATGATCTACAGAATTAATAGCTGGATACAGAGACTTACCAGGAACACCAACAGTAGCCAGGGCGGGGGTTTTGGGAGTAAATGACAAGAACAGTAATGCAGTGTTTTACTGAAATAATAGCTGGATAATGAGCAAACGCGCAATATCTCACCCGCCCATAAACAAATACCATAAGAATTAGGAGCATAGATGGCCACACGACCCTTCGAGCTTTCTCTGCCAATCAATTAGATCATGGCTAATCTTCGACATGAAATCTAAATGTCACCCCACCCCCTCCACATCACCATATCCCATGATTCCTGTAGAGTCCAAAAATACGGATGACAGAACAGGGAGAACGGAGTTTCTCTTCCAGGATTGATCTAAATCTATGAATAAAAGTCGAGAAAGTGACAGAAAAAGGAAAATATAAAACATGGAATCATAGAATGGTTACAGCACAGAAAGACGCCATCATCCCATAGAGCCCGTGCTGTCCAATGCCTTTTGGAAGTCCATGTACACAACATCACTGTTAGACGGGGATTGTGGCAGGTGGTGGGAGAACCAAGATGACAGCACAGCCTGCTTGACCTCGTCCTCACCAACCTACCTATCGCTTATGCATCTGTCCATGACGATATTAGTAGAACTGACCACTGCAAAATATTTGTGGAGATTAGTCTCGCATTCATATGCCACTAACATCGTGCTCAGTGGATGAAATGGGACAGAGCTAAGTGATCCCACAACCAACAGATCAGATTATTTCAAAGCTGTCATATCATGTCGTGAATGGTAGTGAAAAATTGAGTCGTTTCCACATAGCCCTGATGTCTCATTTTCAAGTATATATCCAATTACCTTTTGTAACTTACAGTTAAGAAAGAAAGAGAGAATTGCATTTATGTAGCGTTTTTCAAGATCTTAGGATGTCCCAAAACGATTTACAGCCAATGAAGTGCTTTTGAAGTGTAGCCACTGCTGCAGGAGACGCAGCAGCCAAATTGTGCACAGCAAGTTCTTACGAATAACAATGTGATAATGACCAGATAATCTCCTTTGGTGATGTTGATTGAGATAAATATTTGTTAGAACACTGTGTTAACTCTGCTGCTCTGCTTCGATATGTTTCAGTGGGAGCTTTTACGTTCACCTGAGAGAACAGACGGGGCCTCGGTTTATCGTCACATCCAAAAAAGTCCCTTCCGACAATGCAATGCTCCCTCAATACTGCCTCTTCAACACTGCAGCGATCCCTCAGTACTGCATTGCAGTGTTAGCCTCGATTTTTGTGTTCAATTCGCTGGAGTGGGACTTCAACCCACAACCTTCTGACTTTGAGTTGAGAGTGCTATGACCTGAGCCGACTGAATCTGATTCCACCAGACTTTCAGAGTTCATTCCGGATCATAAAAACTCACTGTGACCAAAGTTCTCTTTCTGCTCTCTGTTTCTTTCACCGATTAATTTTTTCTGCGTCCTTTTGGTAATGACAAGGCAGGTAGTGGAAACCGTTTCTCCATGCTTAGTGTATCAAAACCCCTCATCATTTTGAACACTATTCAAATCTCCCACTAAACCTCTCTGCTATAAGGAGAACAATCCGAGCATTTCTTGTCTCCCAACCCCCCACTCCCTAAGTAATTGAAATCCCTCATCCCTGGTGTCATTACGGTAAATTCTCCCCACACAAGTGGCGGACAATGACCACCTCCAACAAGAGGGAATCTAACCTCTTCCACTTGACAGTCAATGGCATTTCTACCACCGAGACCTGGGGAGGCTGAGTCATTGAATATATTTAGGGTGGAGAGAGACACATTTTTGAAGGATAAGGGAGTCAAGAGTTATTTGGAGCAGAAAATGAAGTGATGTTGAGACCAAGATCAGTTCAGCCAGGATTTCATTGAATGGCGGAGCAGGCTCGAGGGGCCAAATGACCCACTCCTGCTCCTACATCTTATATTCTTATGAATCCTCCAACATCAAAATCCTAGGAGTCGCCATTGAACAGAGACTCACTGGACCAGCCACATAAATGCCGTGGCTACTGCAGCAGGTCAGAGGCTGGGAATTCTGCGGTGAGTAACTCCCCTGCTGACTCCCCAAATTATCTCAAACACCTATAAGGCACAAGTCAAAAGTGTTATGCATTAATATCTGTAGACATAGGGATGATATGTGGGAAAGAACCTACTAATTACACTAACTTTATTAAACATTTCTCTATATTAAGGACAAGTACATATATTACGAATAAGTGTCTGCAAAATAAGTAGGTTCTAAGGGGCCTTATTCAGTTCAATATTAGAACCTGTGAATGAACATTAATGGACTGATAATCTGTAAAGACAGATCTGATGGCCAATAAATTCAATCGGAATTTCGGAACTGATACCGTCTGTTTTACAACACAGCCCGAGAGTAATTTCGAGGCACTTTTGTTTGCAGCGTTTGTTTCTTTAAAAAGCCTGTGTGACTGGTCCTGTCTCTTTAAAATGCCTGTGACTGGTCCTGTCTCTTTATAAATCCTGTGTTTCTGGTCCTGTCTATTTAAAAAGCCTGTGTGACTGTGACTGGTCCTGTCTCTTTATAAAGCCTTTGTGACTGGTCCTGTCTCTTTAAAATGTCTGTGTGACTGGTCCTGTCTCTTTATAAAGCCTGTGTGACTGGTCCTGTCTCTTTATAAAGCCTGTGTGTCTGGTCCTGTCTCTTTATAAAGCCTGTGTGACTGGTCCTGTCTCTTTCAAAAACCAGTGTGACTGGTCCTGTCTCTTTAAAATGTCTGTGTGACTGGTCCTGTCTCTTTATAAAGCCTGTGTGACTGGTCCTGTCTCATTATAAAGTCTGTGCGACTGGTTCTGTCACTTTAAAAATCCTGCGTGCCTGGTCCTGTCTCTTTATAAAGCCTGTGTGACTGGTCATGTCTCTTTATAAAGCCTGTGTGACTGGTCCTGTCTCTTTATAAAGCCTGTGTTTCTGGTCTTGTCTATTTAAAAAGCCTGTGTGACTGATCCTATCTCTTTAAAATGTCTGTGTGACTGGTCCTGTCTCTTTATAAAGCTGGTATTTCTGGTCTTGTCTATTTAAAAAGCCTGTGTGACTGGTGCGGTCTCTTTATAAAGCCTGTGTGTCTGGTCCTGTCTCTTCATAAATACTGTGTGATTGGTCCTGTCCCTTTATAAAGCCTGTGTGACGAGTCCTGTCCCTTTATAAAGCCTGTTTGACTGGTCCTGTCTCTTTATAAAGCATACGTGTCTGGTTCTGTCTCTTTAAAATTCCTGTGTGACTGGTCCTGTCTCTTTATAATCCAGTGTGACTGGTCCTGTCTCTTTACAAAGCCGGTGTGACTGGTCCTGTCTCTTTAAAAATCCTGTGTGTCTGGTCCTGTCTCATGATAAAGCCTGTGCGACTGGTCCTGCCTCTTCATAAAATCTGTGTGACTGGTCCTGTCTCTTTAAAAAGCCTGTGTGACTGGTTCTGTCTCTTTATAAAGCCTGTGTGCCTGGTCCTGTCTCTTTATAAAGCTGGTGTGACTGGTCCTGTCTCTTTAAAAAGCCTGTGTGACTGGTCCTGTCTCTTTAAAATGTCTGTGTGACTGGTCAAGTCTCTTTATAAAGGCTGTGTCTCTGGTCCTGTCTCTTTATAATCCGGTGTGACTGGTCCTGTCTCTTTATAAAGCCCGTGCGTCTGGTCCTGTCTCTTTACAAAGCCGGTGTGACTGGTTCTGTCTCTTTATAAATCCTGCGTGACTGGTCCTGTCTCTTTAAAAAGCCTGTGTCGCTGGTCCTGTCTCTTTAAAAAGCCTGTGTCGCTGGTCCTGCCTCTTCATAAAATCTGTGTGACTGGTCCTGTCTCTTTAAAATGTCTGTGTGACTGGTTCTGTCTCTTTAAAAAGCCTGTGAGACTGGTCCTGTCTCTTTATAAAGCCTGTGTGTCTGGTCCTGTCTCTTTATAAAGCCTGTGTGTCTGGTCCTGTCTCTTTATAAATACTGTGTGTCTGGTCCTGTCTCTTTATAAAGCCTGTTTGACTGGTCCTGTCCCTTTAAAAAGCATGTGTGTCTGGTCCTGTCTCTTTATAAAGCCTGTGTGTCTGGTCCTGTCTCTTTATAAATACTGTGTGACTGGTCCTGTCCCTTTATAAAGCCTGTGTGACGGGTCCTGTCTCTTTATAAAGCCTGTGTGATTGGTCCTGTCTCTTTATAAAGCCTGTGTGATTGGTCCTGTCTCTTTATAAAGCCTGTTTGACTGGTCCTGTCCCTTTATAAAGCATGTGTGACTGATCCTGTCCCTTTATAAAGCCTGTGTGACTGGTCCTGTCTCTTTATAAAGCCTGTGTGATTGGTCCTGTCTCTTTACAAAGCCTGTGTGACGAGTCCTGTCTCTTTATAAAGCCTGTTTGACCGGTCCTGTCTCTTTTTATAAAGCCTGTGGACTGGTCCTGTCTCTTTATAAAACCTGTGTGACTGGTCACGTCTCTTTATAAAGGCTGTGTCTCTGGTCCTGTCTCTTTATAATCCAGTGTGACTGGTCCTGTCTCTTTACAAAGCCGGTGTGACTGGTCTTGTCTCTTTAAAAAGCCTGTGTGACTGGTTCTGTCTCTTTATAAAGCCTGTGTGTTCAGTCAGGTTGTGGTCACTGTGTCAGTTTCTTTGTGTTCGGTCAGATTGTGGCCAATGGGTCAGTTTCTGTCTGTTTGGTTAGGTTGTGGCCAATGGTTCAGTTTACGTGTGTTCGGTCATGTTGTGGTCAGTGGGTCAGTTTCTGTGTGATCAGTGAGGTTGTTTTCAGGGGGCCGGTTTCCGTGTGTTCGGTCAGCTTCTGGTCAGATGGTCAGATTCTGTGTGTTCGGTCAGGTTGTGTTCAGTGGATCCGTTACTGTGTGCTCAGCCAGATTGTGGTTTGTGTGTCAGTTTCTGTGTGTTCAGTCTGGTTGTGGTCTGTGGGTCGGCTTCTGTGTGTTCGACCAGGTTGTGGTCAGTGGATCAGTTACTGTGTGCTCGGTCTGGTTGTGGTCTGTGTGTCAGTTTCAGTCTGTTCGGACAGGTTGTGTTCAGTGGGTCAGTTTCTGTGTGTTCGGAGAGGTTGTGGTCAGTGGGTCAGTTTCTGAGTTTACGATCAGCTTCTGGTCAACGGGTCAGTTTCTGTGTGTTCGGTCAGCTTCTGGTCAATTGGTCAGTTTCTGTGTGTTCGGACAGGTTTTGTTCAGTATGTCTGTTACTATGTGCTCGGACTGGTTGTGGTCAGTGGGTCAGTTACTGTCTGTTTGGTTAGGTTGTGGCCAATGGGTCAGTTTCTGTATGTTCAGTCAGGATGTGGTCAGTGGGTCAGTTTCTGTGTGATCTGTGAGGTTGTTTGCAGTGGGAAAGTTTCCGTGTCTTCGGTCAGCTACTGGTCAGCGGGTCAGATTCTGTGTGTTCGGTCACGTTGTTTTCAGTGGATCCGTTACTTTGTGCTCAGTCAGATTGTGGTTTGTGTGTCAGTTTCTGTGTGTTCAGTCTGGTTGTGGTCTGTGGGTCGGCTTCTGTGTGTTCGGCCAGGTTGTGGTCAGTGGGTCAGTTTCTGTGTGTTAGTACAGGTTGTGATCAGTGGATCAGTTATTGTGTGCTCGGTCTGGTTGTGCTCTATGTGTCAGTATCAGTGTGTTCGGACAGGTTGTGTTCAGTGGGTCAGTTTCTGTGTGTTCGGATAGGTTGTGGTCAGTGGGTCAGTTTCTGAGTTTACGATCATCTTCTGGTCAACGGGCCTGCTCTGTGTGTTCGGTCAGCTTCTGGTCAATGGGTCAGTGTTTCTGTGTTCGGTCAGGTTGTGTTCAGTATGTCTGTTACTATGTGCTCAGTCTGGTAGATTTCAGTGGGTCACTTTCTCTGTTTTCGGACAGGTTGTGGGCAGTGTGGCAGTTTCTGTGTGTTCGGTCAGGTTGTTGTGAGTGGGTCAGTTTCTCTGTTTTCGGACAGGTTGTGGGCAGTGTGGCAGTTTCTGACTGTTTGGTTAGTTTGTGGCCAATGGGTCATTTTCTGTGTGCTCAGTCAGGCTGTGGTCAGTGTGTCAGATTCTGTGTGATCGGTGAGGTTGTTTTCAGTGGGTCTGTTTCCGTGTGTTCGGTCAGCTTCTGGTCAACGTGTCAGATTCTGTGTGTTTGGTCAGGTTGTGTTCAATATGTCTGTTAGCGTGTGCTCAGTTTGGTTGATGTCATTGCGTCAGTTTATGTCTTTTCGGAAAGGTTGTGGTCAGTGGGTTAGATTCTGTGTGTTCGGTCAGGTTGTGTTCAGTATGTCAGTTACTGTGTGCTCAGTCTGGTTCTGGTCAGTGGTTCAGTTTCTGTGTGTTCCGTCATGTGGTGGTCAGTGCATCAGCTTCTGTGTGCTCCGTCTGGTTGTGGTCAGTGGGTCAGTTTCTCTGTGTTCGGGCAGGTTGTGTTCAGTATGTCAGTTACTTTGTGCTTGGTCCGGTTGTGGTCAGTGGTTCAGTTTCTGTGTTTTCAGACAGGTTGTGGTCAGTGGGTCAGTTTCACTGTTTTCAGTCAGGTTGTGATTAGTGGGTCAACTTCTGGGTCACAGAAACTGACCCATTGACCAAAAGCTGAAAGAACACTGAGAACTGACCCACCTTCTACAGCCTGACCGCACACACAGAAACAGACCCACTGATCACAACCTGACCGAACAGACAGAAACTGACCCATTGACCACAAGCTGAGCGAATGCACAGGAACTGACCCTTTGACCTCAGCCTGATCTAACACACAGAAACTGACCCACTGACCACGAACTGATCGAACACACAGAAACTGAACCACAGACAACAACCTGACTGAACACACAGGAAATGAGCCATTGACTACATGCTGACCGAACACACAGAAGCTGACTCACTGACCACAACCTGACCGAGCACATAGAAACAGACCTACTGATCGCAACCTGAACGAACACACAGAAACTATCCCACTGAACACAACCAGACCGAACACTTAGAAACTGACTCACTGACCACAAAACTGACCGAACACACAGTAACTGACCAACTGACCACAACCTGATCGAACATACAGAAATTATCCAATGACCACGTGAACAAACAAACAGAAACAGACCCACTGACCACAACCTGAACCAACAAACAGAAATTGACCCATTGACCACAACCTGAACGAACACACAGAAATTGACCCATTGACCACAACCTGAACAAACACACAGAAACTGACCCACTGTCCACAGCCTGAACGAACACACAGAAACTGAGATGTTGACCACAAACTGACCGAGCACTCAGTAACTGACAGACTGAACAACAACCTCACCGAGCACACAGAAACTGATCCAATGACCACTACCTGAGCGAAAGCACAGAAACTGTCCCACTGACCACAAGCTGACCGAACACACAGAAACTGACCCACTGACCACAACATTGAACGAACACACAGAAACTGACCCACTGACCACAACCTGACAGAGCACACAGGAACTGATCCAATGACCAAAATCTGCCCGAACAAGCAGAAGCAGAGCCACAGCCCACAACCTTTCTGAACACAGAGGAACTGACAAACAGACAACAACCAGACCGAACGCGCAGAATCTGCCACACTGACCACAACCTGACCGAGCACAATGAAACTGAACCACTGGCTGCAACATCTCCGAGCACACAGAAACTGACCCACTGACAACAACAAAATCGAGCACGCAGTAACTGACCCACTGACCACAACCTGACCGAACACACAGAAACTGACGCGCTGACCAGAAGCTGATCAAAAACAAAGAAACTAACCCTCTGATCACAACCAGACCGAACACAGAGAAACTGACCCATTGACCACAAGGTGACCGAACACACAGGAACTGACCCACTTTCCACAACATGACCGAAAACACAGAAACTGACCCACTGACCACAACCTGACTGAAAACCCAGAAACAGAACCACTGACAACAACCTGACCGAGCTCACAATAACAGACTCACTGACCAATAAATGACCGAACACACAGAAGCTGAACCAATGACCAGAAACTGATAGAAAAGAAAAAAAATGACCCACTGACCACAACCTGACCGATCACACAGAAAATGTCCCACTGACCACAACCTGATCAAACACACAGAAACTGACGCACTGAACACAACCAGATCGAACACACGGTAACTGACCCACTGAACAAAACCAGACCGAGCACAGAGTAACTGACCACGGAACAGAACCTGAACGAAAACACAGAAACTGACCTGCCGACCGAACACTGATCAAAAAGGTAGAAACTGACCCACTGACCACAACCTGACCAATCACACTGAAACTGACCCAATGGCCAGAACTTGACTGAACACACAGTAACTGACCAACTGATCACAACCTGACAGAACACACAGGAACTGAGCAACTGACCACAAACTCTCCGAACAAACAAACACTGACCCACAGAACACAACCAGTCAGAACACATGGAAAATGACCCACTGACCACAACCTGATCAAGCACAAAGTAAGTGACCCACTGACCACTACCTGACCGAACACATAGAAACTGACCCATAGACAAGTAGCTGACGAACACACAGAAACTCAAACACTGACCACAATCAGAATGAGCACACAAAAACTGCCCCACAGACCACAACCTGACCGAAAACTCAGAAACTGACCCACTGAACACAACCTGACCGAACACACAGAAACTGACCCACTGACCACAGCCAGACCGAGCACACAGAAACAGACCCACTGACCACAGCCAGGCCGAATACACAGAAACTGACCCACTGACCACAACAAGACCGAGCACAAAGTAACTGACCCACAGACCACAACCTGACCAAACAAGCAAAAGCTGACCCGCTGACCACAAGCTGACCGAAAACGCAGAAACTGAACAACTGATAACAACCTTACCGAACACACAGAAACTGACCCACTGATCAAAACCAGACCAAACAAACAGAAGCTGACCCTCTGACCACAAGCTGACAGAAAAAACATAAACTGAAAAACTGAACACAATCTTACCGAACACACAGAAACTGACCCACTGACCACAACCAGACCGAGCACACAGTAACTGACATAATGAACAAACCTGACCGAACACACAGAAACTGAACCACAGACCACAATCTGATCGAACACACAGAAAATGACCCACTGACCACAACCAGACCGAACACACAGTAACTGACATACTGACCAATAACCTGGCCGTTCACACAGAAAATGACCCACTGACCACAACCTGACCAAGCACACAGAAACTGACCCACTGAACACAACCAGATCGAACACTCAGTAATTGACCCACTGAACACAATCAGACCGAGTACAGAGTAACTGACCCACGGAACACAACCTGAACGAACACACAGAAACTGAGCTGGCAACCGAACACTGATCAAAAAAACAGAGACTGACCCACTGACCACAACCTGACCAATCAGACTGAAACGGACACAATGACAACAACTTGACTGAACACACAGAAACTGATCAACTGACCACAACCTGACAGATCACACAGAAACTGACCAACTGACCACAACCTCTCCGAACACAAAAAAACTGACACACAGAACTCAACCAGTCAGAACACACGGAAAATGACCCACTGACCACAACCTGACCAAGCACACAGTAACTGACCCACTGACCACAACCTGACCAAACACATAGAAACTGACCCACAGACCACTAGCTGACGAACACACAGAAACTGAAACACTGACCACAACCAGAATGAGCACACAGAAACTGCCCACAGACCACAACCTGACCCAAAACACAGTAACTGACCCACTGAACACAACCTGACCGAACACACAGAAACTGACCCACTGAACACAAACTGACCGAAGGCACAGATTCAGACCCACTGACCAAAACCTGACAGAAAGCACAGAAACTGACACAATGACCACAACCTGACCAAACACACATTAAACTGACCCACTGACCATCACCTGTCCGAAAACATAGAAACTGACCCACTGACCAAAACCAGACCGAGCACACAGTCACTGACATACTGAACACAACCTGACCGAAACACAGAAACTGACACACTGACCAGAAGCTGACAAAACACACAGAATCTAACTCACTGAAAACAATCTGACCGATCACACAGAAACTGACGCAATGACGGCAACCTGTTCGAACACACAGAAGCTGACCCACAGACCACAACCAGACTGAACACACAGAAACTGACGCACAGGACACAATCTGACCGAACACACAGGAATTGACCCGCTTACCACAAGCTGGCTGAGCACACAGTAACGGACCCACTGAACACAACCTGACCGAACAGACAGTAACTGACCACTGACCACAACCAGATCGAACACACAGAAATGGACCCACTGATCACATCCTGACTGAAAACATAGAAACTGACCCACTGACCAAAACCAGACCGAGCACACAGTCACTGACATACTGAACACAACCTGACCGAAACACAGAAACTGACACACTGACCAGAAGCTGACAAAACACACAGAATCTAACTCACTGAAAACAATCTGACCGATCACACAGAAACTGACGCAATGACGGCAATCTGTTCGAACACACAGAAGCTGACCCACAGACCACAACCAGACTGAACACACTGAAACTGACGCACAGGACACAATCTGACCGAACACACAGGAATTGACCCGCTTACCACAAGCTGGCTGAGCACACAGTAACGGACCCACTGAACACAACCTGACCGAACAGACAGTAACTGACCACTGACCACAACCAGATCGAACACACAGAAATGGACCCACTGATCACATCCTGACTGAAAACAGTGAAAATGACCCACTGACCACAACCTGACCGAACACTCAGTAACTGACCCACTGACCACAGCCAGACGGAACTCAGAGAAACTGACGCACTGACCACAACATGACCGAACACACGTAAACTCACCCAGTGACCACAACCTTTCCGATGACACAGGAACTGAACCAGTGACCACAACCAGACCGAGCACATAGTAACTGACATACTGAACACAACCTGACAGAACGCACAGAAACTGACCCGCTGACCAGAAGCTGACAGAACACTTGGAAACTGACCCACTAAAAAGAACCTGACTGATCACATAGGAACTGACCCACTGACCACAACCTGACTGAACACTCAGCAACTGACCCATTGGCCAAAACCTGCCCAAGCAGAAAGAAATTAACCCACTGACCACAATCTGACCGAGCACACAGTAACTGATCCACTGGCCACAACCTGAACTAACACACAGAAACTGACCCACTGACCACAACCTGGTCGAACACACAGAAGCCGACCCACAGACCACAACCAGACTGAGCACACAGAAATTGACACAAAGACCACAATCTGACTGAAAACAGTGAAACTGACCCACTGACCGCAACCTGTCCGAAAACACAGAAACTGAAACACTGACCACAACCGGACAGAGCACACATTAACTGACATACTGAACACAAACTGACCGAACACACAGAAACTGACCCACTGACAACAACCTGACCGAACACACAGAAACTGACACACTGCCCACAACCTGTCCGAAAACACTGAAACTGACCCACTGACCACAACCTGACCGAACACACAATGACTGACCACTGACCACAATGGACCAAACACACAGAAACTGCCCCACTGATCACAACGTGTCTGAACACACAGAAACTGACCCACTGACCACAACGTCTCTGAACACACGGAATATGACCTACTGACCAAAACCTGACCGAGCACACAGTAACTGACCCACAGACCACAATCTGACCGAACACACAGAAATTAAACCACTGACCACGAACTGTCCGAACACACAGAAACTGACACACAGACCACAACGAGACCGAACACAGAGTAACAGACCCACAGACCACAACCTGACCGAACACACATAAACTGACCAGCTGACGATAAGCTGGCCGAAAACACAGAAACTGACCCACTGAACACAACCTGCCCGAACACAGAGAAACTGACCCACTGACCACAACCAGACGGAGCACACAGAAGCTGATGCACTGACCACCACATGATGGAACACACAGAAACTGAACCACTGACCACAACCAGACTGAGCACACAGCAACTGACATACTGAACACAACCTGACCGAACACACAGAATCTAACCCACTGACCTGAACCTTTCCGAAAAGACAGAAACTGACGCAATGACATCAACCAAACTGAGTACACACTAACAGACATATTGAACACAACCTGACCGAACACACAGAATCTGACACGTTGACCAGAATCTGACTGAACACACGGAAACTGACCCACTGAAAACAACCTCACCGATCACACAGAATCTGACACACTGACCACAGCCTGACTGAGCACACAGAAAATGACCCATTGGCCACAAACTAACCAAACAGACAGAAACTGCCACACTGCCCACAACCTGTCCGAAAACAGAGAAACTGACCCACTCACAACAACCTGACCGAACACACAGAAACTGCCTCACTGCCCACAACCTGTCCAAAAACAGAGAAAGTGACCCACTGAAATCTACCAGGCTGAGCACATAGTAACTGACATACTGAACACAACCTGACCGAACACAGAAACACTGACCCATTGACCAGAAGCTGACCGAACACACAGAAACAGACCCGTTGACCAGAAGCTGATCGTAAACTCAGAAACTGACCCACTGACCACAACCTCTCCGAACACACAGAAACTGACCCACTGAACACAACCTGTCCGAGCACACTGATACTGACACACAGAGCACAACCAGATCGAGCACACAATAACTGATCCACTGATCACAACCTGAACTAACACACAGAAACTGACCCACTGACCACAACCTGGTCGAACACACAGAAGCCGACCCACAGACCACAACCAGACTGAACACACAGAAACAGACACACAAACCACAATCTGACTGAGCACACAGTAACGGATCCATTGAAAACAACGTGACCGAACACACAGAATCTGACCGTCTGACCAAAAGCTGACCGAAGGCACGGAAACTTTCCCACTGCAAGCAACCTCACAGATCACACAGAAACTGACCCACTGACCACAACCTGACTGAACATACAGAAACTGACCCATTGGCCACAACCTAACCAAACAGACAGTAACTGACCCACTGACCACAACCAGTCCGAGCACATAGTAACAGACAGACTGAACAAAACCTGACCGAACACACAGAAACTGACCAATTGACCAGACGCTGACCGAACACACAGAAACTGACCCGTTGACCAGAAGCTGATCGTAAACTCAGAAACTGACCCACTGACCACAACCTATCCGAACACAAAGAAACTGACCCACTGAACACAACCTGTCCGAACACACTGAAACTGACACACAGACCACAACCAGACCTAGCACACAGTAACTGATCCACTGACCACAACCTGAACTAACACACAGAAACTGACCCACTGACCACAACCTGGTCGAACACACAGAAGCCGACCCACAGACCACAACCAGACTGAACACACAGAAACTGACACACAAACCACAATCTGACTGTGCACACAGTAACGGATCCACTGAATACAAGCTGACCGAACACACAGAATCTGACCGTCTGACCAGAAGCTGACCGAACACACGGAAACTGACCCACTGAAAACAACCTCACTGATCACACAGAAACTGACCCACTGACCACAACCTGACCGAACACACGTAAACTGAACCATTGGCCACAACCTAACCAAACAGACAGAAACTGACCCACTGACCACATTCTGACCGAATACAAAGAAACTGACACACTGACCACAACCTGACTGAACACACAGAAACTGACACACTAGCCACAAACTGACAGAACAGACAGAAACTGACACAGTGACCACAAGCTGACCGAACACACAGAAACTGACCCGTTGACCAGAAGCTGATGGTAAACTCAGAAGCTGAACCACTGACCACAACCTGACGATCACACAGAAACTGACCCACTGGCCACAAACTGAACGAACACACAGGAAAAGTCCCACTTGCCACAACCTGACCGAGCACGCACAAAGTGACCCATTGACCACAACCTGACTGATCACACAGAAACTGACCCACTGAACACAACAAGACCGAGCACAGAGTAACTGAACCAATGAACACAATCTGAACGAACACACAGAAACTGACCTTCTGAACAAACACTGATCAAAAAGACAGAAACTAACCCACTGACCACAACTCGATCAAGCACACAGAAACTGAGCCACTGTCCACAACTTGACTGAACACAGTGAAACTGTCCCACTGACCACATGCTGACAGAACACACAGAAACTGACAATCTGAACACAACCTGACCGATCACAAAGAAACTGACACACTGACTACAACCTGTCCGAAAACACTGAAACTGACCCAATGACCAAAACGTGAAAAACACACAGAAACAGACCCACTGACCACAACCTCACCTAACACACAGAAACTGACCCACTGACCACAAGCTGACCGAATACACAAAAACTGACTCTCTGAACACAACCTTTCCGAACACATGGAAAATGTCCCACTGACCACAACCTGACAGAGCACACATTGGCTGACCCACTGACCACAACGTGGCCGAAAACACAAAAACTGACCCACAGACCAGAAGCTGCCCAAACGCACAGAAACTGACCCACAGAACACGAACCCTCCGAACACACTGAAACAGACACACAGACCACAACCTGAACGAAAACACAGAAACTGACCCACTGAGCACAACCCATCCGAACACACAGAAAATGACCCAATGACCACACCTGACCGAACACACAGAAACTGACTCACTGACCACAACCTGACCGAACACACTTATACTGACCCACTGACCACAACCTGTCCGAAAACACAAAAACTGACCCACTGACCACAACCAGGCCGAGCACACAGCAACAGGCATGTTGAACACAACCTTGCCGAACACACAGAAACTGACCCATTGACCACAACCTTACCGAGCACACAGAAACTAAACCACTGGCCACAACCTGACCAAACAGACAGAAACTGACCCAATGACCACAACCTGACTGTACACACAGACACTGACACACTGACCACAACCTGACCAAACACACAGAAACTGACCCAATGACCACTATGTACCAAACACACAGAAACTGCCCCACTGACCACAACGTGTCCGAACACACAGAAACTGACCCACTGAACACAACCTGTCCGAACACACAGAAATGAACCCACTGACCACGGAATTTCCGAACACGCAGAAAATGACGCACATACCACAACCAGACTGAACACACAGTAACAGATCCAGTGACCACAACCTGACAGAACACACAGAAACTGACCCAAAGACCACAACCAGACTGAGCACGCAGAAACTGACCCACAGACCACAACCTGACCGAACACACGGAAACTGACCCGCTGACCATAAGCTGACCGAAAACACAGTATCTGACCCATTGAACACAATCGGACCGAACACACAGAAACTGACACACTGACCACAACCAGATGGAACACACAGAAACTGACGCTCTGACCACCACATGACCGAACGCACGTCAAATCGCCCACTGACCACAACCTGACCGAACACACAGAAACTGACCCACTGACCACAAACTTTCCAAAAAGCCAGAAACTGACCCACTGACCACAACCAGACCGAGCACACAGTAACAGACATATTGAACACAAACTGACCGAACACACAGAATCTGACCCGCTGACCAGAAGCTGACCGAACACACGGAAACAGACCCACTGAAAACAACATCAACGATCACACAGCAACTGACCCACTGACCACAACCTGACCGAACACACAGAAACTGACCCATTGGCCACAACCTAACCAAACAAATAGAAACTGACCCACTGACCACAACCTGACCGAATATAAATAAACTGACACACTGACCACAACCTGACAGAACACACAGAAACTGACCCACTGACCACAACCTGTCCGAACACACAGAAACTAACTCACTGAACACAACCTGGACAAACACACTGAAACTGATACACAGACAACAACCAGACCGAGCACACAGTAACTGATACACTGACCAAAACCTGAATTAACACGCAGAAACAGACCCACTGACGACAACCTGGTCGAACACACAGAAGCCGACGCAGAGACCACAACGTGACTGAGCAGACAGAAACTGACACACAGACTATAACCTGACCTAACACACAGAAACTGACTCGCTGACCACAAACTGAATGAAAGCACAGAAACTGACCCACTGAACACAACCTGACCGAAAGCACAGAAAATGAACCACTGACCACAACCAGGCCGAACACACAGAAATTGACCCTCTGATCACAACCTGACTGAAAACATTGAAAATGACCCACTGACCACAACCTTTCCGAACACACAGAAACTGAACATCTGACCAAAACTGGACCGAGCACACAGTAACTGCCATACTGACTACAACCTGACAGAACAAACAGAACTGACCCACAGACCACAACCAGACTGAGCACGCAGAAACTGATCCACAGGCCACAACATGACCGAACACACAGAAACTGACCCGCTGACCATAAGCTGACCGAAAACACAGAAACTGACCACTGAACACAATCTGAACGAACACACAGAAACTGACACACTGACCACAACCAGATGGAACAGACAGAAACTGACGCACTGACTACCACATGACCGAACGCACGTCAACTCACCCACTGACCACAACCTGTCCGATAACACAGAAACTGAACCAATGACCACAACCAGACTGAGCACACAGTAACTGACATACTGAACACAACCTGACCGAACACACAGAAACTGACCCACTGACCACCATCTTTCCGAAAAGACAGAAACTGACCCACTGTCCACAACCAGACCGAGCACACAGTAACAGACATATTGAACACAACCTGACCAAACACACAGGATCTGACCCACAGATCAGAAGCTGACCGAACACACGGAAACTGAACCACTGAAAACAACCTCACCGATCACACAGAAACTGACCCACTGACCACAACCTGACTGAACACACAGAAACTGATCCAATTGCCACAACCTAACCCAACAGACAGAAACTGACCCACTGACCACAACCTGCCCGAACACAAAGAAACTGACACACTGACCACAACCTGACTGAGCACACAGAAACTGACCCACTGACCGCAATTGACCAAACACACAGAAAATGCCCCACTGACCACAACAAGTCCGAACACACAGAAACTGACCCACTGACCACAACCTGTCCGAACACACAGAAACTGTCTCACTGAACACAACCTGGCAGAACACACTGAAACTGACACACAGACCACAACCAGACGGAGCACACAGTAACTGATTCACTGACCAAAACCTTAACTGACACACTGAAACTGAACCACTGACCACAACCTGGTCGAACACACAGAAGCCGACCCACAGGCCACAACCTGACCGAACACACAGAATCTGACCCGCTGACCATAAGCTGACCGAAAACACAGTATCTGACCCACTGAACACAATCGGACCGAACACATAGAAACTGACACACTGACCACAAACAGATGGAACACACAGAAACTGACGCTCTGACCACCACATGACCGAACGCACGTCAAATCACCCACTGACCACAACCTGACCGAACACACAGAAACTGACCCACTGACCACAAACTTTCCGAAAAGCCAGAAACTGACCCACTGACCACAACCAGACCGAGCACACAGTAACAGACATATTGAACACAAACTGACCGAACACACAGAATCTGACCCGCTGAACAGAAGCTGACCGAACACACGGAAACAGACCCACTGAAAACAACATCAACGATCACACAGCAACTGACCCACTGACCACAGCCTGACCGAACACACAGAAACTGACCCATTGGCCACAACCTAACCAAACAAATAGAAACTGACCCACTGACCGCAACCTGACCGAACACAAATAAACTGACACACTGACCACAACCTGACTGAACACACAGAAACTGACCCACTGACTGCAATTGACCAAACACACAGAAACGGCCCCACTGACCACAACCTGTCTGAACACACAGAAACTGACCCACTGACCACAACCAGTCCGAACACACAGAAAATGACTCACTGAACACAACCTGGACAAACACACTGAAACTGACACACAGACCACAACCAGACCGAGCACACAGTTACTGATTCACTGACCAAAACCTGAACTAACACACAGAAACAGACCCACTGACCACAACCTGGTCGAACACAGAGAAGCCAACCCAGAGACCACAACCAGACTGAGCAGACAGAAACTGACACACAGACAATAACCTGACCTAACACACAGAAACTGACTCGCTGACCACAAACTGACTGAAAGCACAGAAACTGACCCACTGAACACAACCTGACCGAATGCACAGAAACTGAACCACTGACCACAACCAGGCTGAACACATAGAAATTGACCCACTGATCACAACCTGACTGAAAACAGTGAAATTGACCCACTGACCACAACCTTTCCGAAAACACAGAAACTGAACATCTGAACAAAACTGGACCGAGCACACAGTAACTGCCATACTGACCACAACCTGACAGAACAAACAGAACTGACCCACAGACCACAACCAGACTGAGCACGCAGAAACTGACCCACAGACCACAACATGACCGAACACACAGAAACTGACCCGCTGACCATAAGCTGAACGAAAACACAGAAACTGACCACTGAACACAATCTGAACGAACACACAGAAACTGACACACTGACCACAACCAGATGGAACACACAGAAACTGATTCAATTGCCACAACCTAACCAAACAGACAGAAACTGACCCACTGACCACAACCTGACCGAACACACAGAAACTGACCCACTGACCGCAATTGACCAAACACACAGAAACTGCCCCACTGACCACAACCTGTCCGAACACACAGAAACTGACCCACTGACCACAACCTGTCCGAACACACAGAAACTGACTCACTGAACACAACCTGGCCGAACACACTGAAACTGACACACAGACCACAACCAGATGGAGCACACAGTAACTGATCCACTGACCAAAAACTTAACTGACACACTGAAACTCAACCACTGACCACAACCTTCTCGAACACACAGAAGCCGACCACAGACCACAACCAGACTGAGCACACAGAAACTGACACACAGACCACAACCTGACCGAACACACAGAAACTGACCCGCTGACCACAGGCTGACTGAAAACACAGAAACTGACCCAGTGAACACAACCTGGCCGAACACACAGAAACTGGACCAATGACCACAACCAGACCGAACACACAGAAACTGACCCACTGATCAAAACCTTACTGAAATCAGTGAAAATGACCCACTGACCACAACCTGTCCGAAAACACAGAAACTGAACCACTGACCACAACTGGACCGCGCACACAGTTACTGACATATTGAACACAAACTGACCGAACACACTGAAACTGACCCACTGACCCCAAGCTGATGAACACAGTGAAACTGACCCACTGACCACAACCTGACCGAAGAAACAGAAGCTGACCCACTGACCAGAACATGACCGAACACACAGAAACTTAACCACTGACCATAACATGTCAGAACACACAGAAACTCACCAACTGACAACAAGCAGATCCAGCACACAGTGACTGACCCATTGACCACAACCTGACAGAACACACAGAAACTGACCAGCTGACCAGAAGCTCATCGTAAACACAGAAACTGACGCAGTGACCATAACCTGACCGATCACACAGAAACTTACCAACTGACCACAGACTGACTGAAGACACGGGAAATGTCCCACTAGCCACAACCTGACTGAACACGCAGAATCTGACCCACTGGCCCCAAACTGACCGAACACACAGAAACTGACCTACTGAACACAACCAGACCGAGCACACAGTAACTGACCCACTGAACACAACCTGACCGAAAACACAGAAACAGACCTGCTGACCAAACACTGATCAAAAAGACAGATACTGACCCACTGACCACAACCAGACCGAGCACACAGTAACTGACATACTGAACACAACCTGACCGACTACACAGAAACTGATCCACTGACCTGAAGCTGACTGAACACACAGAAACTGACCAAAAACTCAGAAATTGTCCCACTGACCACAACCAGAACGAACACAGAGTAATTGACCAACTGAACACAACCTGACCGATCTTACAGAAACTGACCCACTGACCACAACTTTACTGAACACACAGAAACTGACCCATTGGCCACAACCTGACCTAACACACAGAAACTGACCCATTGACCACAAGCTGACCGAACACACAGAAACTGAGTCACTAACCACAACCTGACAGAACACACAGAAACTGTCCTACTGGCCACAAGCTAACCGAACACACAGAGACTGACCCACTGACCACAACCTGAACACACACACAGAAACTGACCCACTGGCCTCAACCTGAACGAACACACAGAAACTGAAATGTTGACCACACCCTGACTGAACACACAGAATCTGTCCCACTGGCAACAGCTGATCGAACACACAGAAACTGACCCACAGACCACAACATGACCGAGCACACAGAAACTGACCCACTGAACACAACCTGACCGAGCACACAGTAACTGACAGGCTCAACACAACCTGACCGAACACACAGAAACTGACCCACTGGACACAACATGACCGAGCACACAGTAACTGACAGGCTCAACACAACCTGACCAAGCACACAGAAGATGACCCACTGACCACAACCTGTCAGACCACACAGAAACTGACCCACAGACTACAACAAGACAGAACACACAGAAACTGACACACTCTCCACAACCTAACCGATCACACAGTAACTGATCCACTCTCCACAACCTGACCAAACACACAGAAACTGACCCGTTGACCAGAATCTGATCATAAACACAGAAACTGTCCCACTGTCCACAAAATGAACGATCACACAGAAACTGACCCACTGACCACAAATTGACAAAAGACACAGGAAAAGTCCCACTGGCCACAACCTGACCGAACACACAGAAACTGACCCACTGACCACAAACTGACCGAACACACAGAAACTGAAACACTGATCACAACCAGACCGAGCACACAGTAGCTGACCCACTGAACACAACCTGACCGAACACACAGAAACTTATCCGTTGACCAGAAGCTGATCGCAAACACAGAAACTGACCAACTGTCCACAACCTAACCGATCACACAGAAACTGACCCACTGACCACAAACTGACTGAACACACAGGAAAAGTCCCACTGGCCACAACCTGCCCGAAAACACAGAAACTGACCCACTGAACACAACCTGAACGAACACACAGAAACAGACCTGTTACCAAACACTGACCAAAAAGACAGACACTGACCAACTGACCACAACTCGACCAAGCACACAGAAACTGACCCACTGACCACAACTTGACTGAACACACTGAAACTTACCCACTGACCACATGCTGACAGAACACACAGAAACTGACAAACTGAACACAACCTGACCGATCACAAAGAAACTGACACACTGTCCACAACCTGAACGAACACTCAGAAACTGAGCTACTGACCACAACATAGCCGAACACACAGAAACTAAAGTATTGACGACAAGCTGACTGAAAACACAGAAACTGATCCACTGACCACAACCGCAACTAACCCACAGAAACTGACCTACTGACCACAATCTCACCGAATACTCAGAACCTGACCTACTGACCACAAGCTGACTAAACACAACGAAACTGACACACTGACCACAACCTGTCTGAACGCACAACAACTGACCCTCTGAAGAAAACCTGTCCGAACACATGGAAAATGACCCACTAACTACAACCTGACACAGCACACAGTAACTGACCCACTGACCAGAACCTGGACGAATACACAGAAACTGACCCGGAGACCAGAAGCTGCCCAAATCCACAGAAACTAACCCACTGACCACGACCTCTCCGAACACACAAATACTGACACACAGACAACAACCAGACCGAGCAAACATTAACTGATCCATTGACCACAACCTGACAGAACACACAGAAACTGAACCACAGACCAGAAACAGACTGATCACGCAGAAACTGACACACAGACCACAATCTGACCGAACACACTGAAACTGACCCACTGACCACAACATGTTCGAAAACACAGAAAACGAAGCACTGACCACAAACAGACCGAGCATAATGTAACTGACATTCTGAAAACAATCTGATCGAACACACAGTAACTGACCCACTGAACATGACCGGACCAAACACACAGTAACAGACATACTGAACGACACCTGACCGAACACACAGAAACTGACACGCTGGCTAGAAGCTGACCGAACACACAGAAACTGACCCACTCAAAACAACCTGACCGATCACACATTAACTGATGCACTGACCACAAAAAGACCGAACACACAGTAACAGACATACTGAACGCCACCTGACCGAACACAAATAAACTGACCCACTGAACACGATCGGACCGAACACACAGTAACAGACATACTGAACGCCACCTGACTGAACACACAGAAACTGCAACGCTGCCCGGAAGCTGACCGAACACACAGAAACTGACCCACAGAAAACAACCTGACCAATCACACAGAAACTGACACACAGACCACAACCTGACCGATCACACAGAAACTGACCCACTGGCCACAACCTGACCAAACAGACAAAACTGACCCACAGACGACAACATGACTGAACACACAGAAACTGACCCACTGACCGCAACCAGACCGAGCACACAGTAACAGGCATGTTGAACACAACCTGACTGAACACACTGAAACAGACCTGCTGACCAGAAGCTGACCGGAAACAGAGAAATTGACCCACTGCACACAACCTAACTGATCACACAGAAACTGACCCACTGACCACAAACTGAACAAACACACAGAAACTGACCCACTGACCACAACTTGACTGAACACACTGAAACTGACCCACTGACCACATGCTGACAGAATACACAGAAACTGACAAACTGAACACAACCTGACCGATCACAAAGAACCTGAGACACTGTCCACAACCTGAACGAACACTCAGAATCTGAGCTACTGACCAGAACATAGACGGACACTCAGAAACTAAAGTATTGACGCCAAGCTGACTGAAAACACAGAAACTGACCCACTGACCACAACCTCACCTATCCCACAGAAACTGACCTACTGACCACAATCTGACCGAACACTCAGAACCTGACCCACTGACCACAAACTGACCGAATACAAAGAAACTGACACACAGACCACAACCTGTCCGAACACAAAACAACTGACACTCTGGCCACAACCTGTCCGAACACATGGAAATGACCCACTGACCACAAACTGACAGAGCACACAGTAACTGACCCACTGACCAGAACCTGGCCGAATACACAGAAACTGACCCACAGACCAGAAACAGACTGATCACGCAGAAACTGACCAACAGACCACTACCTGACCGAAAACACAGAAACTGACCCACTGAAAACAACATGACCAAACACACAGAAACTGTCCCAATGACCACAACCAGACCGAACACACACAAACAGAGCCACTGACCACAATCTGACCGACCACACTGAAACTGACCCACTGACCACAACTTTTTCGAAAACACAGAAAATGAAGCACTGACCACAACTAGACCGAGCATAATGTGACTGATATACTGAAAATATCCTGACCGAACACACAGAAACTGACCCACTGACCACAACCTGACCAAACACACAGAAACTGAACGACTAATCACAACCTGACCGAACACACAGAAACTGACCCACTGACCACAACCTGGCCGATCACACAGAAACTGACCCACTGGCCACAACCTGACCAAACAGACAGAAACTGACCCACAGACGACAACATGACTGAACATGCAGAAACTGACCCACTTTCCACAACCAGACCGAGCACACAGAAGCTGACCCACTGCCCACAATCTGACCAAACAGACAGAAACTGACCCACAGACGACAACATGACTGAACACAAAGAAACTGATCCACTGACCACAACCAGACCGAGCACACAGTAAGTGACCCAATGAACACAACCTGACTGAACACACAGAATCTGACATATTGACCACAACCTGACCGAACACACAGAAACTGAAACACTGAACACAACCAGACTGAGCACACAGTAGCTGACCCACTGAACACAACCTGACCGAACACACAGAAACTTACCCGTTGACCAGAAGCTGATCGTAAACACAGAAACTGACCAACTCTCCACAACCTAACCGATCACACAGAAACTGACCCACTGACCACAAACTGACTTAAAACACAGGAAAAGTCCCACTGGCCTCAAACTGCCCGAAAACACAGAAACTGACCCACTGAACACAACCTGAACGAACACACAGAAACTGACCTGTTACCAAACACTGACCAAAAAGACAGACACTGACCAACTGACCACAACTCGACCAAGCACACAGAAACTGACCCACTGACCACAACTTGACTGAACACACTGAAACTTACCCACTGACCACATGCTGACAGAACACACAGAAACTGACAAACTGAACACAACCTGACCGATCACAAAGAAACTGACAACACTGTCCACAACCTGAACGAACACTCAGAAACTGAGCTACTGACCACAACATAGCCGAACACACAGAAACTAAAGTATTGACGACAAGCTGACTGAAAACATAGAAACTGACCCACTGACCACAACCTCAGCTAACCCACAGAAACTGACCTACTGACCACAATCTGACCGAACACTCAGAACGTGACCCACTGACCAGAAGCTGACTGAACACAACGTAACTGTCACACTGACCACAACCTGCCTGAACGCACAACAACTGACCCTCTGAAGACAACCTCTCCGAACACATGGAAAATGACCCACTGACTACAACCTGACAGAGCACACAGTAACTGACCCACTGACCAGAACCTGGACGAATACACAGAAACTGACCCACAGACCAGAAGCTGCCCAAATCCACAGAAACTAACCCACTGACCACGACCTCTCCGAACACACAAATACTGACACACAGACAACAACTAGACCGAGCAAACATTAACTGATCCACTGACCACAACCTGACAGAACACACAGAAACTGAACCACAGACCACAAACAGACTGATCACGCAGAAACTGACACACAGACCACAATCTGACCGAACACACTGAAACTGACCCACTGACCACAACATGTTCGAAAACACAGAAAATGAAGCACTGACCACAAACAGACCGAGCATAATGTAACTGACATTCTGAAAACAATCTGACCGAACACACAGAAACTGACCCACTGAACATGACCGGACCAAACACACGGTAACAGAAATACTGAACGCCACCTGACCGAACACACAGAAACTGACACGCTGGCTAGAAGCTGACCGAACACACAGAAACTGACCCACTGAAAACTACCTGACCGATCACACATTAACTGACGCACTGACCACAAAAAGACCGAGCACACAGTCACAGACATACTGAACGCCACCTGACCGAACACACAGAAACTGACCCACTGAACACGATCGGACTGAACACACAGCAACAGACATACTGAACGCCACCTGACCAAACACACAGAAACTGTCACGCTGCCCAGAAGCTGACCGAACACACAGAAACTGACCCACAGAAAACAACCTGACCGATCACACAGAAACTGACCCACAGACCACAACCTGACCGATCACACAGAAACTGACCCACTGGCCACAACCTGACCAAACAGACATAAACTGACCCACAGACGACAACATGACTGAACACACAGAAACTGACCCACTGACCGCAACCAGACCGAGCACACAGTAACAGGCATGTTGAACACAACCTGACTGAACACACTGAAACTGACCTGCTGACCAGAAGCTGACCGGAAACAGAGAAATTGGCCCACTGCACACAACCTAACTGATCACACAGAAACTGACCCACTGACCACAAACTGAACAAACACACAGAAACTGACCCACTGACCACAACTTGAATGAACACACTGAAACTGACCCACTGACCACATGCTGACAGAACACACAGAAACTGACAAACTGAACACAACCTGACCGATCACAAAGAACCTGAGACACTGTCCACAACCTGAATGAACACTCAGAAACTGAGCTACTGACCACAACATAGCCGGACACTCAGAAACTAAAGTATTGACGCCAAGCTGACCGAACTCTCAGAACCTGACCCACTGACCACAAACTGACCGAACACAAAGACACTGACACACAGACCACAACCTGTCCGAACACAAAACAACTCACACTCTGACCACAACCTGTCCGAACACATGGAAATGACCCACTGACCACAAACTGACAGAGCACACAGTAACTGACCCAGTGACCAGAACCTGGCCGAATACACAGAAACTGACCCACAGACCAGAAACAGACTGATCACGCAGAAACTAACAAACAGACCACTACCTGACCGAAAACACAGAAACTGACCCACTGAACACAACATGACCAAACACACAGAAACTGTCCCAATGACCACAACCAGACCGAACACACAGAAACAGACCCACTGACCACAATCTGACCGACCACACTGAAACTGACCCACTGACCACAACTTGTTCGAAAACACAGAAAATGAAGCACTGACCACAACTAGACCGAGCATAATGTGACTGACATACTGAAAATATCCTGACCGAACACACAGAAACTGACCCACTGACCACAACCTGACCAAGCACACAGAAACTGAACGACTAATCACAACCTGACCGAACACACAGAAACTGACACGCTGGCCAGAAGCTGACCGAACACACAGAAACTGACCCACTGAAAACAAACTGATCGATCACACAGAAACTGACCCACTGACCACAACCTGGCCGATCACACAGAAACTGACCCACTGGCCACAACCCGATCATACAGACAGAAACTGACCCACAGACGACAACATGACTGAACATACAGAAACTGACCGACTTTCCACAAACAGGCCGAGCACACAGAAACTGACCCACTGCCCACAATCTGACCAAACAGACAGAAACTGACCCACAGACAACAACATGACTGAACACACAGAAACTGATCCACTGTTCACAACCAGACCGAGCACACAGTAAGTGACACAATGAACACAACCTGACTGAACACACAGAAACTGACATATTGACCACAACCTGATCGAACACACAGAATCTGACCCTCTAACATAAACCTGACCGAACACACAGAAACTGACCCACAGACCCCAACCTGACCAAACGCACAGAAACTGAACGACTAATCACAACCTGACCGAACACACAGAAACTGACATGCTGGCTAGAAGCTGACCGAACACACAGAAACTGACCCACTGAAAACAACCTGATCGATCACACAGAAACTGTCCCACTTTCCACAACCAGACCGAGAACACAGAAACTGACCCAATGCCCACAATCTGGCCAAACAGACAGAAACTGACCCACAGACGACAACATGACTGAACACACAGAAACTGATCCACTGACCACAAACAGACCGAGCACACAGTAAGTGACCCAATGAACACAACCTGACCGAACACACAGAAACTGACACGCTGACCAGAAGCTGACCGGAAACAGAGAAATTGACCCACTGCACACAACCTAACTAATCACACAGAAACTGACCCACTGACCACAAACTGAACAAACACACAGAAACTGATCCACTGACCACAAACTGAACGAACACACAGAAACTGACATACTGACCACAACCTGACCGAACACACAGAATCTGACCCACTAACATAAACTTGACCGAACACACAGAAACTGACCCACAGACCACAACCTGACCGTACACACAGAAACTGACCAACTAACCACAGCCTGAGTGAAAGCACAGAAACTGTCCCACTGACCACAACCTGAACAAACATAAATAAATAACCCACTGGCCACAATTTGACCGTACACACAGAAACTGACCCACTGACCACAACCTGAACAAACACACAGAAACTGACCCAATGAACACAACCTGTCCGAACACGCAGAAACTGACCCACAGACTACAACAAGACCGAACACACAGAACCTGTCCCACTCACCACAACCTGATTGAACACACACAAACTGACCCACTGACCACAAGTCGACTGAGCACAAAGAAACTGTGCCATTGACCACAACCTGACCGAGCACAAAGGAACTGACAGACTGAACACAACCTGACCGAGCGCACAGAAACAGACCCACTGACCAATACCTGTCCGAACACATAGAAACTGACCCACAGACTACAACCAGACAGAACACACTGATACTGACCCACTGGCCACAAACTGACCGATCACACAGTAACTAATCCACTGACCACAAACTGTCCATCACAAAGAAACTGAACCACTGACCATAACCTGACCGAACACACAGAAACTGAACTACTGACCACAACCTGACCGAACACACACAAACTGACCCACTGACCACAAGGTGAATGAGCGCACAGAAACTGGCACATTGATCACAGAAGCTGACTCAGTGTCCAAAAACTGACTGATCACACAGAAACTGACCAACTGACCACAACATAACTGAACACACAGATACTGACCCACTGACCACAACCTGACCGAACACACAGAAACTGATCCACTGACCACAACCTGTCCGAAAACACAGAAACTGACCCACTGACGTCAAATAGACCGAGCACACAGCAACTGACCCACTGAACACAGCCTGACCAAACACACAGAAACTGAACCAATGACCACAACCTGTCCGAACACGCAGAAACTGACCCAAAGACTACAACCATACCGAACACACAGAAACTGACCCACTGACCACAACCTGACCGAACACGCAGAAATTGACCCACTGACCACAACATGACAGATCACACAGAAACTGACCCACTGATGACAAAGTCTCCGAAAACAAAGAAACTGACCCACTCAAAAGAATCTGTCCGAACACACAGAAACTGAACCACAGACCACAACCTGTCTGAGCACACAGTAACTGACCCACTGAACACAAACTGACCGAACACACAAAAACTGACCCACAGACCACAACCTGACTGAACACACCGAAACTGACCCACTGACCACAAACTGTACAAACACACAGAAACTGACCCACTGACCACAACCAGACCGAGCACACAGTAACTGATCCACTGAACACAAACTGACAGAACACGCAAATGCTGCCACACTGACCACAACCTGAATGAACAAACAGAAACTGAACCACTGACCACAAACTGTCCGAAAACACAGAAACTGACACAATGAAAACAACATGACCGAACACAAAGAAAATTACCCAGTGACCACAACCAGACCAAACACAAAGACTCTGACCCACTGACCAAGCTTGTCGGCACACACAGAAACTGTCCCACTGACCGCAACCTGCCCGAACACACAGTAACTGACGTATTGACAAAAACCTGACCAAACACACAGGAACTAACAGCTGACCACAAATTGACCGAACACACAGAAACTGACCCTCTGACCACAACCTGTCCGAACACACATTAACTGACCTACTGACAACAACCTAACCAAACACACAGGAACTTAACAGCTGACAACAAACAGAACGAACACACAGAAACTGACCCACTGACCTCAAATAGACAGAGCACACAATAATTGCCCCACTGAACATAACCTGACCGAACACACAGAGACTGTCCCACAGACCAGGGGCTGACCGAAAACACAGAAATTGACCCACTGACCACATCCTGACTGAACACGCAGAAGCAGAAACACTGACCACAACCTGACCGAACACTCAGAAACTGATCCACTGACCACAACCTGACTGAACGCACAAAAACTGACCCACTGAACACAACCTGACCGAACACACAGAAACTGACCCATTGACCACAAGCTGACCGAACACACTGAAACTGACTCACTGACCACAACCTGACAGAACACAGAGAAACTGTCCTACTGGCCACAAGCTAACCGAACACACAGAGACTGACCCAATGACCACAACCTGAACACACACACAGAAACTGACCCACTGGCCACAACCTGAACGAACACATAGAAACTGAAATGTTGACCACACCCTGACTGAACACACAGAATCTGTCCCACTGGCAACAACTGACCGAACACACAGAAAGTGACCCACAGACCACAACATGACCGAGCACACAGAAACTGACCCAATGAACACAACCTGACCGAGCACACAGTAACTGACAGGCTCAACACAACCTGACCGAACACACAGAAACTGACCCACTGAACACAACATGACCGAGCACACAGTAACTGACAGGCTCAACACAACCTGTCAGACCACACAGAAACTGACCCACAGACTAAAACAAGACAGAACACACAGAAACTGACACACTCTCCACAACCTGACCGATCACACAGTAACTGATCCACTCTCCACAAACTGACCGAACAAACAGAAACTGACCCGTTGACCAGAAGCTGACCATAAACACAGAAACTGACCCACTGTCCACAACATGACCAATCACACAGAAACTGACCCACTGACCACAAATTGACCAAAGACACAGGAAAAGTCCCACTGGACACAACCTGACCGAACACACAGAAACTGACCCACTGACCACAAACTGACAGAACACACAGAAACTGAAACACTGAACACAACCAGACCGAGCACACAGTAGCTGACCCACTGAACACAACCTGACCGAACACACAGAAACTTACCCGTTGACATGAAGCTGATCGCAAACACAGAAACTGACCCACTGTCCACAACCTAACCGATCACACAGAAACTGACCCACTGACCACAAACTGACCGAACACACAGGAAAAGTCCCACTGGCCACAACCTGCCCGAAAACACAGAAACTGACCTGTTACCAAACACTGACCAAAAGACAGCAACTGACCCACTGACCACAACTCGACCAAGCACACAGAAACTGACCCACTGAGCACAACTTGACTGAACATACTGAAACTGACCAACTGACCACATGCTGACAGAACACACAGGATCTGACAAACTGAACACAACCTGACCGATCACAAAGAAACTGACACACTGTCCACAACCTGAACGAGCACTCAGAAACTGAGCTACTGACCACAACATAGCCGATCACTCAGAAACTAAAGTATTGACGACAAGCTGACTGAAAACACAGAAACTGACCCACTGACCACAACCTCACCTAACCCACAGAAACTGACCTGCTGACCACAATCTGACCGAACACTCAGAACCTGACCCACTGACCACAAGCTGAGTGAACACAACGAAACTGACACACTGACCACAACCTGTCTGAACGCACAACAACTGACCCTCTGAAGACAACCTGTCCGAACACATGGAAAATGACCCACTGACTACAACCTGACAGAGCACAAAGTAACTGAACCACTGACCAGAACCTGGACGAATACACAGAAACTGACCCATAGACCAGAAGCTGCCCAAACCCACCGAAACTAACCCACTGAACACGACCTCTCCGAACACACAAACACTGACACACAGACAACAACCAGACCGAGCACACACTAACTGATCCACTGACCACAACGTGACAGAACACACAGAAACTGAACCACAGACCACAAACAGACTGATCACGCAGAAACTGACACACAGACCACAATCTGACCGAACACACTGAAACTGACCCACTGACCACAACATGTTCGAAAACACAGAAAATGAAGCACTGACCACAACCAGACCGAGCATAATGAAACTGACATACTGAAAACAACCTGACCGAACACCCAGAAACTGACCCACTGAACACGACCGGACGAAACACACAGTAACAGACATACTGAACGCCACCTGACCGAACACACAAAAACTGACACGCTGGCCAGAAGCTGACCGAACACACAGAAACTGACCCACTGAAAACAACCTGACCGATCACACAGAAACTGACCCACTGACCACAAACAGACCGAGCACACAATAACAGACATACTGAACGCCACCTGACCGAACACTCAGTAACTGACACGCTGCCCAGAAGCTGACCGAACACGCAGAAACTGACACACTGAAAACAACCTGACCGATCACACAGAAACTGTCCCACTGACCACAACCTGACCGAACACCCAGAAACTGACCCGCTCACCAGTAGGTGACCGAAAACACAGAAATTGACCCACTGAACACAAACAGACAGAGGGCACAGCAACTGATCCTCTGAACACAACCTGACCGAACACACAGAAACTGAGCCACTGACCACGACCTGAACAAAGACACAGAAACTGACCCACTGACCACAACCTGTCCAAAAACACAGGAACTGACACACTGAACACAAGGCCGAGTGCACAGTAATTGACCCAATGAACATAACCTGACCGAACACACAGAAACTGACCCGCTGACCAGGAGCAAACCAGAAACAGAGACATTGACCCACTGAACACAACCTAACTGATCACACAGAAACTGACCCACTGACCACAAACTGAACAAACACACAGAAACTGACCCACTGAACAGAAAAATGACCGCAAACACAGAAAATGACCCACTGAACATAACCTGACCGAGCATACAGAAACTGCCCCACTGAACACAACCTGACCGAGCACACAGAATCTGACCCACTAACAACATCCTGACCGAACACACAGAAACAGAACCAATGACCACAACCTGACCGAGCATACAGAAACTGACCCACTGACAACAACCTGACCGAGCACACAAACTGAGGCACTGACCACGGTCTGACAAAACACACAGAAACAGACCCACTGACCACAACATCACCAAACACACAGAAACTGACCCATTGACCACAGCCTGACAAAACACACAGAAGCTGACCCACTTTCCACAATCTGACCAAACACACAAAATCTGATGCACTTACTGCATCCTGACCGAGCACACAGATACTGACACACTGACCACAAGCTGACCGAACAAGCAGAAACTGACCCACTGACCACAAATTTTCCGAAAACAAAGAAACTGACCCACTGACCACAACCTGACCGAACACACAGAAACTGACCCACAGACCACAATCTGACCGACAAAAACAGAAACTGACACACTGAACACCAGCTGAACGAACACACAGAAACTGATCCACTTACCACAAACACTCCGAATTCACAGAAACTGTCCCACTGACCACAACCTGAACAAACACACAGATACAAACACACAGAAACTGAAACACTGAACGCCAGCTGAGCGATCACACAGAAACAGACACACTGACCACAAACTCTCGGAAATCAATGTAACTGAACCACTGACCACAAACTGACCGAACCAGCAGAAACTGACCCACTGACCAGCAGCTGTCCGAATTCACAGAAACTGTACCAATAACCACAACCTGACTGAACACACAGAAACTGACCCACTGACCACAACTTGACCAGATACAAAGACACTGATCCACTGACCACAACCTGACCGAACACACAGAAACTGACCCACTGAGCACAACCAGACCGAATACACAGAAACTGACCCACTGACCACAACCTGACCAAACACAAAGACACTGACCCACAGACCACAACCTGACAGAACACACAGAAACTGACCCACTGAGCACAACCACACCGAACACACAGAAACAGACCCACTGACCACAATGTGACCGAACACACTGAGACTGACCCACTGACCACAACCTGTACGAAAACACAGAAACTGATCCACTGACCACAAACAGACCGAGCACACAGTAACAGACATACTGAACACCACCTGACCGAACACACAGAAACTGACCCACTGGCCAGAAGCTGACCGAACACACAGAAACTGACCCACTGGCCACAACCTGACCAAACAGACAGAAACTGACCCACAGACGGCAACATGACTGAGCACACAGGAACTGACCCACTGACCACAACCAGACCGAGCACACAGTAAGTGACCCAATGAACACAACCTGACCGAACACACAGAAACTGATCCGCTGACCAGATTCTGACCGGAAACGGAGAAATTCACCCACTGCACACAGCCTAACTGATCACACAGGAACTGACCCACTGACCACAAACTGAACAAACACACAGAAACGGATCCACTGACCAGAAAGTGAACGAACACACAGAAACTGACATGTTGACCACAACCTGACCGAACACACAGAATCTGACCCACTAACAACAACCTGACCGAACACTCAGAAACTGACCCACAGACCACAACCTGACCGTACACAAAGAAACTGACCCACTGACCACAGCCTGAGCAAAAGAACAGAAACTGTTCCACTGACCACAGCCTGAACAAACACAAATAAATAACCCACTGACCACAATCTGATCGAACACACACAAACTGACCCACTGACCACAAGTCGACCAAGCACAAAGAAACTGAGCCATTGACTACAACCTGACCGAGCACACATTAACTGACAGACTGAACACAACCTGACCGAGCACACAGAAAAGGAAACACTGACCACTACCTGTCCGAACACATAGAAACCGATCCAAAGTCTACAGCCAGACAGAACACACTGATACTGACCCATTGACCACAGCCTGACCAATCACACAGTAACTGATCCACTGACCACAACCTGTCCGAACACACAGAAACTGAACCACTGATCAAAAACTGAGCGAGAACACAGAAACTGAACTACAGACCACAACCTGACCGAACACAGAGAAGCTGACACAATTAACACAACCTGACCGAACACAAACAAACTGACCCAATGGCCACAAGGTGAACGAGCACACAGAAACTGACCCATTGACCACAACCTGACCAAACACACAGAAAATGACCCAGTGTCCAAAATCTGACCAAACACACATAAACTGACCCACTGACCACAACGTGACTGAACACACAGAAACTGACGCATTGAAAACAAACTGACTGAACACACAGAAACTGACCCACTGACCACAACCTAACTGAACACACAAAATCTGAACCACTGACCACAACCAGACCAAACACACAGAAACTGACGCACTGAACAGAAAAATGAACGCAAACACAGAAATTGACCCACTGAACATAACCTGACCGAGCATACAGAAACTGCCCCACTGAACACAACCTGACCAAGCACACAGAAACTGACCCACTGTCCACAACCTGACCGAACACACAGAAACTGACACACTGACCACAAGCTGACCGAACCATCAGAAACTGACCCACTGAACACAACCTGACCAAACACAAAGAGACTGACCCACTGACCACAAATTGACTGAGCACAAAGTAACTGACCCACTGAACACAACCTGAGCAAACAAACAAAAACTGACCCACTGACAACAAACTGACTGAACACACAGTAATTGACCGACTGACCACAGCATCTCCGAGCACACAGAAGCTGACCCACTGCTCACAAGCAGTACGAGCACACAGGAAATGATCCAGTGAACACAACCTGACCGCACACACAGAAACTGATACAATGACCACAACCTGACCGAACCTTCAGAAACTGACCCACTGACCACAAACAGACCGAGCACACAGTAACAGACATAATGAACACCACCTGACCAAACACACAGAAACTGAACCGCTGGTCAGAAGCTGACTGAACACACAGAAACTGACCAACTGAAAACAACCGGACCGAACACACAGAAAGTGACCCACTGGCCACAACCTGACCAAACAGACAGAAACTGACCCACAGACGACAACATGACTGAACACACAGGAACTGACCCACTGACCACAACATGACCGAACACACAGTAAGTGAGTCAATGAACACAGCCTGACCGAACACACAGAAACTGACCCGCTGACCAGAAGCTGAACGGAAACAGAGAAATTGACTCACAGCACACAACCTAACTGATCACAAAGAAACTGACCGACTGATGACAAACTGAACAAACACACAGAAACGGATCCACTGACCAGAAAGTGAACGAACACACAGAAACTGACATGTTGACCACAACCTGACCGAACACACAGAATCTGACCCACTAACAACAACCTGACCGAACACGCAGAAACTGACCCACAGACCACAACCTGACCGTACACACAGAAACTGACCCACTGACCACAGCCTGAGCGAAAGCACAGAAACTGTCCCACTGACCACAACCTGAACAAACACAAATAAATAACCCACTGACCACAATCTGACCGAACACACACATACTGACCCACTGACCACAAGTCGAACGAGCAAAAAGAAACTGACCCATTGACTACATCCTGACCGAGCACACAGTAACTGACAGACTGAACAAAAGCTGACAAAGCACATAGAAACGGACCCACTGGCCACAACCTGTCCGAACACATAGAACCTGATCCACAGAATACAACCAGACAGAACACACTGATACTGACCCAGTGACCGCAGCCAGACCGATCACACAGTAACTGATCCACTGACCACAACCTGTCCGAACACACAGAAACTGAACCACTGACCACAAGGTGAACGAGCACACATAAACTGACCCATTGATCACAATCTGACCAAACACACAGAATATGACCCAGTGTCCAAAATCTGACCAAACACACATAAACTGATCCACTGCCCACAACGTGACTGAACACACAGGAACTGACGCATTGAAAACAAACTGACTGAACACATAGAAACTGAGCCACTGACCACAACCTAACTGAACACACAGAATCTGACCCACTGACCACAACCTGACAGAAAACACAGAAACTGACCACTGACCAGAAATTCACCGAGCCCACAGAAATTGAACCACTGACCACAACCTGACCGAACACACAGAAACTGACCCACTGAACACAACCTGACCGAGCACACAGAAACTGACCACTGACCACAAACTGACCGAACACACAGAAGCAGACCCAATGACCACAACCTGACCGAGCACACAGAAACTGACAGACTGACCAGAAGCTGACCGAACAAACAGAAACTGACCCAATAACCACACACTTTCCGGAAACAAAGGAACTGACCCTCTGACCACAACCTGACCAAATGCGCAGAAACTGACCCACAGACCACAATCTGACCGAAAACACAGAAACTGACACACTGAACACCAGCTGAACGAACACACAGAAACTGACCCACTGACCCCAAACTCTCCGAATTCACAGAATCTGTCCCACTGACCAAAACCTGAACATACACACAGGCCCGAACAAAAAGAAACAGACACACTGAACACCAGCTGAACGATCACACAGAAACAGACACACTGACCACAATCTCTCCGAAAACAAAGTAACTGACCCACTGACCACAACCTGACCAAACCATCAGAAACTGACCAACTGACCAGCAGCTGTCCGAATACACAGAAACTGTACCAATGAGACAACCTGAATGAACACACAGAAACTGAACCACTGAACACAACCTGACCAAACACAAAGACACTGACCCACTGACCACAACCTGACCGAGCACACAATAACTGAAGCACTGAACACAACCTGAGCAAACACACAAAAAGTGACCCACTGACCACAACCTGACTGAACACACAGTAATTGACCGACTAAACACAGCATCTCCGAGCACACATAAACTGACCCACTGACCACAAGCAGTACGAGCACACAGAAACTGATCCAGTGAACACAACCTGACCGAACACACGGAAACTGATACAATGACCACAACATGACCGAACCACCAGAAACTGACGCACTGACCACCAGTTGTCCGAATACACAGAAACTGAACCAACAACCACATCCTGACTGAACACACAGAAACTGACCCACTGAACACATCCAGACCTAACACAAAGAAACTGACCCACTGACCACAACCTGACCACACTCAGAGAAACTGACCCAATGACCACAACCTTTCCGAACACACAGAAACTGACCCACTGACCACAACCAGACTGAACATGCAGAAGCTGAACCACTGACCACAATCTGACCGAACGCACAATAACTGATCCACTGACCACAACCTGTCCGAACACACAGAAACTGAACCACTGACCACAAGGTGAACGAGCACACATAAACTGACCCATGGATCACAACCTGACCAAACACACAGAATATGACCCAGTGTCCAAAATCTGACCAAACACACATAAACTGACCCACTGCCGACAAAGTGACTGAACACACAGGAACTGATGCATTGAAAACAAACTGACTGAACACATAGAAACTGAGCCACTGACCACAACCTAACTGAACCCACAGAATCTGACCCACTGACCACAACCTGACAGAAAACACAGAAACTGACCACTGACCAGAAATTCACCGAGCCCACAGAAATTGAACCACTGACCACAACCTGACCGAACACACAGAAACTGACCCACTGAACACAACCTGACCGAGCACACAGAAACTGACCACTGACCACAAACTGACCGAACACACAGAAGCAGACCCAATGACCACAACCTGACCGAGCACACAGAAACTGACCCACTGAAATCAACCTGACCAAACACACCGAAACTGACCCACAGACCACAATCTGACCGAAAACACAGAAACTGACACACTGAACACCAGCTGAACGAACACACAGAAACAGACACACTGACCACAATCTCTCCAAAAACAAAGTAACTGACCCACTGACCACAACCTGACCAAACCATCAGAAACTGACCAACTGACCAGCAGCTGTCCGAATACACAGAAACTGTACCAATGACCACAACCTGACTGAACACACAGAAACTGACCCACTGAACACAACCTGACCGAACACAAAGACACTGACCCACTGACCACAACATGACCGAGCACACAATAACTGACGCACTGAACACAACCTGAGCAAACACACAAAAACTGACCCACTGACCACAACCTGACTGAACACACAGTAATTGACCGACTAAACACAGCATCTCCGAGCAAACATAAACTGACCCACTGACCACAAGCAGTACGAGCACACAGAAACTGATCCAGTGAACACAACCTGACCGAACACACAGAAACTGATACAATGACCACAACATGACCGAACCACCAGGAACTGACCCACTGACCACCAGTTGTCCGAATACACAGAAACTGAACCAACAACCACATCCTGACTGAACACACAGAAACTGACCCACTGAACACATCCTGACCTAACACAAAGAAACTGACCCACTGACCACAACATGACCACTCTCAGAGAAACTGACCCAATGACCACAACATTTCCGAACACACAGAAACTGACGCACTGACCACAACCAGACTGAACATGCAGAAGCTGAACCACTGACCACAATCTGACCGAAAGCACAATAACTGATCCACTGACCACAATCTGACTGAACACACAGAAGCTGACCCACTGACCAAAAGCTGACCGAACACATAGAAACTGACCCACTGACCACAGACTGAGTGAAAGCACAGAAACTTTCCCACTGACCACAACCTGACCGAACACACAGAAACTGACCCACTGACCAAAAGCTGACCGAACACAATGAAACTGACCCACTGGCCACAACCTGAACAAACACACAGAAACTGACCCAATGACCACATCCTGTCCAAACACGCAGAAACTGACACAAAGACTACAAACATACCAAACACACAGAAGCTGAGCCACTGACCACAACCTGACTGAACACTAACAAACTGACACACAGACCACAAGGTGAACGAACGCAAATAAACTGACCCATTGACCACAACCTGACCGGTCACACAGTAACTGACCCACTGACCAAACCTGACTGATCACACAGTAACTAATCCATTGACCACAAATTGACCGAACACACAGAAACTGAACCATTGACATTAACATGACAGATCACACAGAAACTGAACCACTGATGATGAACTCTCCGAAATCAAAGAAACTGACCCACTGACCACAACCTGTCCAAACACACAGAAAATGACCCACTCAACAGAATCTGTCCGAACACACAGAAACTTACCCACAGACCACAACCTGTCCGAGCACACAGTAACTGACCCACTGAACACAAACTGATGGAACACACAAAAACTGACCCACTGACAACAACCTGACTGAACACACAGAAACTGACCCACTGACCACAAATTTTCCGAACACACAGAAACTGACCCACTGACCACAACCAGACCGAGCACACAGTAACTGATCCACTGAACACAACGAGACCAAACACAAAGACACTGACCCACTGACCATGCTTGTCGGCAAACACAGAAACTGACCCACTGACCACAACCTGTCCGAACACACAGTAACTGACCCACTGACCACAACCTATCCGAACACACAGTAACTGACCCACTGACCACAACCTGACCAAACACACAGGAACTTACCAGCTGACCACAACATGACCGAACACACAGAAACTGACACACTGACCACAACCTGTCCAAAAACACAGAAATTGACACACTGACCTCAAAAAGACAGAGCACACAGTAATTGACCCACTGAACACAACCTGACCGAACACACAGAAACTGATCCATAGACCACAACCTGACAGAATACAAAGAAACTGACCCACTTACCAAAAGCTGACCGAACACACAGAAATTGACCCAATGAAAACAACCTGACTGATCACACAGAAACTGACCCACGGACTACAACCTGACCGAGCACACATAAACTGACCAATTGAACACAAATAGACCGAGGACACAGCAACTGATTCAATGAACACAACCTGACCGAACACACAGAAACTGACCCACTGATCACAACCTGAGCAAAGACACAGAAACTGACGCACTGACCACAACCTGTCCGAAATCACAGGAACTGACCCACTGACCGTAAACAGAACGAGCACACAGTAGCTAACCCAATGAACACAACATGTTCGAACACACAGAAACTGACCCGCTGACCAGAAGATGAGCATAAAGAGATAAATTGACCCACTGAACACAACCTAACTGATCACACAGAAACTGACCAAGTGACCAAAAACCGAACAAACACACAGAAACTGATGCACTGACCACAAACTGAACGAACACACAGAAACTGACCCACTGACCACAGCCTGAGCGAATGCACAGAAACTGTCCCACTGACCACAACCTGAACAAAGACAAATAAATAACCCACTGACCACAATCTCACCGAACACAAAGAAATTTACCCATGACCACTACCTGAACAAACACACAGAAACTGACTCATTGAACACAAACTGCCAAACACGCAGAAACTGGCCCACAGACTACAACCAGACCGAACACACAGAAGCTGCCCCACTGGCCACAACCTGACCGAACACACACAAACTGACGCACTGACCACAAGTCGACCGAAAACAAAGTATCTGAGCCATTGACCACAACCTGACCGAGCACACAGTAACTGACAGACTGAACACAACCTGAACGAGCAGTCAGAAACAGACCCACTGACCACTACCTGTCTGAACACATAGAAACTGACCTACAGACAACAACTAGATAGAACACACTCATACTGACCACTGTCCACAACCTGACCGATCACACAGTAACTGATCCACTGACCACAACCTGTCCAAACACACAGAAACGGAACCACTGACCACAAACTGAGCGAGAAAACAGAAACTGAACTACTGACCACAACCTGACTGAACACACAGAAGCTGACCCACTTACCACAAACTGACCGAACACACACGAACTGACCCACTGACCACAAGGTGAACGAGCACACACAACCTGATGGAGCACACAGACACTGATCCACTTACCACAAACTGACCGATCACACATTAACAGATCCACTGACCACAACCTATCCGAACACACAGAAACTGAACCACTGACCACAACCTGACAGAACAAACAGAAACTGAACATCTGACCATAACATGACAGAACACACAGAAACTGACCGTTTGACGACCAGCTCTCCGAAAACAAAGAAAATGACCCACTGACCACAACCTGTCCGAACACACAGAAACTGACCCACTGAACTCAACATGACCGAACACACGAAAACTGACTCACTGATGTCAACCTGACTGAACACACAGAAACTGACCCACTGACCACACATTATCCGAACACACAAAAACTGACCCACTGACCACAAGCAGTACGAGCACACAGAAACTGATCCAGTGAACACAACATGACCGAACACACAGAAACTGATGCAGTGACCACAACATGACCGAACCACCAGAAACTGACCCACTGACCACCAGTTGTCCGAATACACAGAAACTGAACCAACAACCACATCCTGACTGAACACACAGAAACTGACCCACTGAACACATCCTGACCTAACACAAAGAAACTGACCCACTGACCACAACCTGACCACACTCAGAGAAACTGACCCAATGACCACAACCTTTCCGAACACACAGAAACTGACCCACTGACCACAACCAGAATGAACATGCAGAAGCTGAACCACTGACCACAATCTGACCGAACGCACAATAACTGATCCACTGACCAAAAGCTGACCGAACACATAGAAACTGACCCACTGACCACAGACTGAGCGAAAGCACAGAAACTTTCCCACTGACCACAACCTGACCGAACACAGTGAAACTGACCAACTGGCCACAACCTGAACAAACACACAGAAACTGACCCAATGACCACATCCTGTCCAAACACGCAGAAACTGACACAAAGACTAGAAACATATCAAACACACAGAAGCTGACCCATTGATCTCAACCTGACTGAACACAAACAAACTGACCCACTGACCACAAGGTGAACGAGCGCAAATAAACTGACCCATTGACCACAACCTGACCGGTCACACAGTAACTGACCCACTGACCAAACCTGACCGATCACACAGTAACTAATCCACTGACCACAACCTGACCGAACACACAGAAACTGAACCACTGTCATTAACATGACAGATCACACAGAAACTGAACCACTGATGACGAACTCTCCGAAAACAAAGAAACTGACCCACTGACCACAACCTGTCCAAACACACAGAAAATGACCCACTCAACAGAATCTGTCCGAACACACAGAAACTTACCCACAGACCACAACCTGCCCGAGCACACAGTAACTGACCCACTGAACACAAACTGACCGAACACACAAAAAATGACCCACTGAAAACAACCTGACTGAACACACAGAAACTGACCCACTGACCACAAATTGTTCGAACACACAGAAACTGACCCACTGACCACAACCAGACCGAGCACACAGTAACTGATCCACTGAACACAACGAGACCAAACACAAAGACACTGACCCACTGACCATGCTTGTCGGCAAACACAGAAACTGACCCACTGATCACAACCTGTCCGAACACACAGTAACTGACCCACTGACCACAACCTATCCGAACACACAGTAACTGACCCACTGACCACAACCTGACCAAGCACACAGGAACTTACCAGCTGACCACAACCTGTCCGAAAACACAGAAATTTACACACTGACCTCAAAAAGACAGAGCACACAGTAATTGACCCACTGAACACAACCTGACCGAACACACAGAAACTGATCCACAGACCACAACTTAACAGAACACAAAGAAACTGACCCACTTACCAAAAGCTGACCGAACACACAGAAATTGACCCAAAGAAAACAACCTGACCGATCACACAGAAACTGACCCACGGACTACAACCTGACCGAGCACACATAAACTGACCAACTGAACACAAATAGACCGAGGACACAGCAACTGATTCAATGAACACAACCTGACCGAACACACAGAAACTGACCAACTGATCACAACCTGAGCAAAGACACAGAAACTGACGCACTGACCACAACCTGTCCGAAATCACAGGAACTGACCCACTGACCGTAAACAGAACGAGCACACAGTAAGTAACCCAATGAACACAACATGATAGAACACACAGAAACTGAGCCGCTGACTAGAAGATGAGCGTAAAGAGATAAATTGACCCACTGAACACAACCTAACTGATCACACAGAAACTGACCAAATGACCAAAAACCGAAAAAACACACAGAAACTGATGCACTGACCACAAATTGAACGAACACACAGAAACTGACCCACTGACCACAGCCTGAGCGAATGCACAGAAACTGTCCCACTGACCACTACCTGAACAAAGACAAATAAATAACCCACTGACCACAATCTCACCGAACACAAAGAAACTTACCCATGACCACTACCTGAACAAACACACAGAAACTGACTCATTGAACACAAACTGCCAAACACGCAGAAACTGACCCACAGACTACAACCAGACCGAACACACAGAAGCTGCCCCAGTGACCACAACGTGACCGAACACACACAAACTGACGCACTGACCACAAGTCGACCGAGCACAAAGTATCTGAGCCATTGACCACAACCTGACCGAGCACACAGTAACTGACAGACTGAACACAACGTGAACGAGCATTCAGAAACAGACCCACTGACCACTACCTGTCCGAACACATAGAAACTGACCCACAGACAACAACCAGACAGAACACACTGATACTGACCACTGACCACAACCTGACCGATCACACAGTAACTGATCCACTGACCACAACCTGTCCAAACACACAGAAACGGAACCACTGACCACAAACTGAGCGCGAAAACAGAAACAGATTGTGGGAAGAGATTAGGCAGATGGAATACAATACTGGAAAGTGTGAGGTTAGGCACTTTGGCAGAAAAAATCGTAGAGCAAGTTATTATCTTAATGGCAAGAAACTTGAAAGTACTGAAGTACAAAGGGATCTGGGGGTCCTGGTGCACGAAACTCAAAAGTTTAGTATGCAGGTGCAGCAAGTGATTAAGAAGGCCAATGGAATGTTGGCTTTCATTGCTAGGGGGATAGAATATAAAAATAGGGAGGTATTGCTTCAGTTGTACAAAGTATTGGTGAGACCGCACCTGGAATACTGCATACAGTTTTGGTGTCCATACTTAAGAAAGGACATACTTGCTCTCGAGTCAGTACAAAGAAGGTTCACTCGATTAATCCCGGGGATAAGGGGATGGACATATGAGGAGAGGTTGAGTAGATTGGGACTCTACTCATTGGAGTTCAGAAGAATGAGAGGCGATCTAATTGAAACATATAAGATTATGAAGGGGTTGGATCGGGTGGATGCAGGGAGGATGTTCCAGATGATGGGTGAAACTAGAACTAGGGGGCATAGTCTTAGAATAAGGGGCTGCTCTTTCAAAACTGAGATGAGGAGGAACTACTTCACTCAGAGGGTGGTAGGTCCATGGAATATGCTGCCCCAAAAAGCTGTCGAAGCTACATCATTACATAAATTTAAAACAGAAATAGACAGTTTCCTAGTAGAAAAGGGAATTAAGGGTTACGGGGAGCGGGCAGGAATTTGGACATGAGTCTAGGTTCGAATAGGTCATGGCCCTGTGGGTAGCGGAGCGGGCCCAGGGGCCGTGTAGCCTGATCCTGCTCCTGTTTTCGTGTGTCTAATGCTGTTCGATTCAGGAGATAGTTCTGTGATAGTGGATTGGCGGTTAGGATCAGATCAGCCATGATCTTATTGAATGGCGGAGCAGGCTCGAGGGGCCAATTGGCCTACTCCTGCTCCTATTTCTTATGTTCTTATGTTCTTATGTTCTTATGAACTACTGACCACAACCTGACCGAACACACAGAAGCTGACCCACTTACCACAACTTGACCGAACACACGAACTGACCCACTGACCACAAGGTGAACGAGCACACACAACCTGATGGATCACACAGACACTGACCCACTTACTACAAACTGACCGATCACACAGTAACAGATCCACTGACCACAACCTATCCGAACACACAGAAACTGAACCACTGACCACAACCTGACAGAACACACAGAAACTGAACCACTGACCATAACATGACAGAACACACAGAAACTGACCGACTGACGACCAGCTCTCCGGAAACAAAGAAAATGACCCACTGACCACAACCTGTCCGAACACACAGAAACTGACCCACTGAACACAACATGGCCGAACACACAAAAACTGACTCACTGATGTCAACCTGACTGAACACACAGAAACTGACCCACTGACCACACCTTATCCGAACACGCAGAAACTGATCCACTGACCATAACATGATAGAACACACAGAAACCACACACTGGCCACAAACTCTCCGAATACACAGACACTGACACACTGACCGCAAATTGACTGAACAAACAGAAAGTGAACCACTGACCACAAACTGTCCGATAACACAGAAACTGACCCAATGACCACAACCTGAACGAGCACACAGAAACTGAGCCACTGACCACAACCTGAACGAACACACAGAAACTGACCCACTGACCACAAACTGACCGAACACTCGGAAACTGAACCACTGGGCACAAACTGACCAAACACAAACACACTGACCAACTGACCACAACCTGACCGAACACACAGAAACTGAACCACTGAACATAACATGATAGAACACACAGAAACTGTCCCACTGACCACAACCTGACCGATCACACAGAAACTGACACACTGGCCACAACCTGACCAAACAGACAGAAACTGACCCACAGACGACAACATGACTGAACACACAGAAACTGACCACTGAGCACAACCAGACCGAGCACATAGTAAGTGACCCAATGAACACAACCTGACCGAACACACAGAAACCGACACGCTGACCAGAAGCTGACCGGAAACAGAGAAATTGACCCACTGCACACAACCTAACTAATCACACAGAAACTGACCCACTGACCACAAACTGAACAAACACACAGAAACTGATCCACTGACCACAAACTGAACGAACACACAGTAACTGACATATTGACCACAACCTGACTGAACAACCAGAATCTGACCCAATAACATAAACCTGACCGAACACATAGAAACTGACCCACAGACCACAACCTGACCGTACACACAGAAACTGACCAATTGACCACAGCCTGAGCGAAAGCACAGAAACTTTCCCACTGACCACAACCTGAACAAACATAAATAAATAACCCACTGGCCAGAATTTGACCGAACACACAGAAATTGAGCCACTGACCACAACCTGATCATACACACAGAAACTGACCCAATGAACACAACCTGTCCGAACACGCAGAAACTGACCCACAGACTACAACCAGACCGAACACACAGAAGCTGTCCCACTGACCACAACCTGATCGAACACAGACAAACTGACCCACTGACCACAAGTCGACCGAGCACAAAGAAACTGTGCCATTGACCACAACCTGACCGAGCACAAAGGAACTGGCAGACAGAACACAACCAGACCGAACACACAGAAGCTGTCCCACTGACCACAACCTGATCGAACACACACAAACTGACCCACTGACCACAAGTCGACCGAGCACAAAGAAACTGTGCCATTGACCACAACCTGACCGAGCACAAAGGAACTGGCAGACAGAACACAACCTGACCGAGCGCACAGAAACAGGCCCACTGACCACTACCTGTCCGAACACATAGAAACTGATCCACAGACTACAACTAGGCAGAATACACTGATACTGACCCACTGACCATAAACTGACCGATCACACAGTAACTAATCCGCTGACCACGAACTGTCCATCACACAGAAACCGAACCAATGACCATAACCTGACCGAGCACACAGAAACTGAACTACTGACCACAACCTGACCGAACACACACAAACTGACCCACTGACCACAAGGTGAACGAGCACACAGAAACTGACACATTGGCCACAGCCTGAACAAACGCACAGAAACTGACTCAGTGTCCAAAAACTGACTGATCACGCAGAAACTGTCCCACTGACCACAATATAACTGAACACACAGATACTGACCCACTGACCACAACCTGACCGAACACACAGAAACTGATCCACTGACCACAACCTGTCCGAAAACACAGTAACTGACACACTGATGTCAAAAAGACCAAGCACACAGCAACTGACCCACTCAACACAACCTGACCAAACAGACAGAAACTGAACCAATGACCACAACCTGTCCGAACATGCAGAAACTGACCCAAAGACTACAACCACACCGAACACACAGAAACTGACCCACTGACCACAACCTGACCGAACACGCAGAAATTGACACACTGACCATAACATGACAGACCACACAGAAACTGACCCACTGATGACAAAGTCTCCGAAAACAAAGAAACTGACCCACTCAAAAGAATCTGTCCGAAAACACAGAAACTGAACCACAGACCACAACCTGTCGGAGCACACAGTAACTGACACACTGACCACAACCTGACTGAACAAACAGAAACTGAACCACTGACCACAAACTCTCCGAAAACACAGAAACTGACACAATGGCAACAACATGACCGAACACACAGAAACTGATCCACTGACCACAACCAGACCGAGCACACAGTAAGTGACCCAATGAACACAACCTGACGGAACACACAGAAACTGACACGCTGACCAGAAGCTGACCGGAAACAGAGAAATTGACCCACTGCACACAACCTAACTAATCACACAGAAACTGACCCACTGACCACAAACTGAACAAACACACAGAAACTGTCCCACTGACCACAACCAGAACAAACATAAATAAATAACCCACTGGCCAGAATTTGACCGAACACACAGAAACTGACCCACTGACCACAACCTGAACAAACACACAGAAACTGACCCAGTGAACACAACCTGTCCGAACACGCAGAAACTGACCCACAGACTACAACCAGACCGAACACACAGAAGCTGTCCCACTGACCACAACCTGATCGAACACAGACAAACTGACCCATTGACCACAAGTCGACCGAGCACAAAGAAACTGTGCCATTGACCACAACCTGACCGAGCACAAAGGAACTGACAGACTGAACACAACCTGACCGAGCAAACAGAAACAGACCCACTGACCACTACCTGTCCGAACACATAGAAACTGACCCACAGACTACAACCAGGCAGAACACACTGATACTGACCCACTGACCATAAACTGACCGTTCACACAGTAACTAATCCACTGACCACAAACTGTCCATCACACAGAAACCGAACCAATGACCATAACCTGACCGAGCACACAGAAACTGAACTACTGACCACAACCTGACCGAACACACACAAACTGACCCACTGACCACAAGGTGAACGAGCAAACAGAAACTGACACATTGGCCACAGCCTGAACAAACGCACAGAAACTGACTCAGTGACCAAAAACTGACTGATCACACAGAAACTGACCCACTGACCACAATATAACTGAACACACAGATACGGACCCACTGACCACAACCTGACCGAACACATAGAAACTGATCCACTGACCACAACCTGTCCGAAAACACAGAAACTGACCCACTGACGTCAAAAAGACCGAGCACACAGCAACTGACCCACTGAACACAGCCTGACCAAACAGACAGAAACTGAACCAATGACCACAACCTGTCCGAACACGCAGAAACTGACCCAAAGACTACAACCACACCGAACACACAGAAACTGACCCACTGACCACAATCTGACCGAACACGCAGAAATTGACACACTGACCATAACATGACAGACCACACAGAAACTGACCCACTGATGACAAAGTCTCCGAAAACATAGAAACTGACCCACTCAAAAGAATCTGTCCGAAAACACAGAAACTGAACCACAGACCACAACCTGTCGGAGCACACAGTAACTGACACACTGACCACAACCTGACTGAACAAACAGAAACTGAACCACTGACCACAAACTCTCCGAAAACACAGAAACTGCCACAATGGCAACAACATGACCGAACAAACAGAAACTGACCCACTGACCACAACCTGTCCGAACACACAGTAACTGATGTATTGACAAAAACCTGATCAAACACACAGGAGCTAACAGCTGACCACAAGCTGACCGAACACACAGAAACTGACCCACTGACCACAACCTGTCCGAACACACATTAACTGACCTACTGACAACAACCTGACCAAACACACAGGAACATAGCAGCTGACACACTGACCTCAAATAGATAGAGCACACAATAATTGCCCCCTGAACATAACCTGACTGAACACACAGAGACAGTCCCACTGACCAGGAGCTGACCGAAAACACAGAAATTGACCCACTGACCACATCCTGACTGAACACGCAGAAGCAGAAACACTGACCACAACCTGACCGAACACTCAGAAACTGATCCACTGACCACAACCTGACTGAACACACAAAAACTGACCCACTGAACACAACCTGACCGATCACACAGAAACTGACCCACTGACCACAACCTGACCGAACACACAGAAACTGACCCGCTCACCAGAAGCTGACCGTAATCTCAGAATTTGATCCACTGAACACAAACCGACCCAGGACACAGTAACTGATCCATTGAACACAACCTGACCGAACACACAGAAACTGACCCACTGACCATAACCTGACCAAAAACACAGATAATGACCTAATGACCACAACCTGTCTGAAAACACAGGAAATGACCCACTGCCCACAACCAGACCGAGCACACAGAAACTGACCCACTGACCAGAAGCTGACCGGTAACAGAGAAATTGACCCACTGAACACAACCTAACTGATCACGCAGAAACTGACCCACTGACCACAAACTGAACAAACACACAGAAACTGATCCACTGACCACAAACTGAACGAACACACAGAAACTGATATGTTGACCACAATCTGACCGAACATAGCGTATCTGACCCACAGACCACAACCTGACCGAACACACAGAAACTGACGCACTGACCACAGCCTGAGCGAAAGCACAGAAACTGACCCACTGACCACAATCTGAACAAACACACAGAAACTGACCCAATGAACACAACCTGTCCGAACACGCAGAAGCTGACCCACAGATTACTACCAGACTGAACGCACAGAAGCTGACCCACTGACCACAACCTGACCGAATACACGCAAACTGACCAACTGACCACAAGTCGACCGAGCAGAATGAAACTGAGCCATTGACCACAATCTGACCGAGCACAAATAAACTGAGCCATTGACCACAACCTGACTGAGCACACAGTAACTGACATACTGAAAACAACCTGACAGAGCACACAGAAACTGACGAACTGATCTCTACCTGTCCGAACAAATAGAAACAGACCCACAAATTACAACCAGACAGAACACACTGAAATTGACCAACTGACCATAACCTGACCGATCACACAGTATCTAATCCCCTGACCACAACCTGTCCGAAAACACAGAAACTGAACCACTGACCAAAAACTGCGCGAGAACACAGAAACTGAACTACTGACCACAACCTGACCGAACACACAGAAGCTGACCCACTTACCACAAACTGACCAACACACACAAACTGACCCACTGACCACAAGGTAAACGAGCACACAGAAGCTGACCCATTGACCACAGCCCGACCATAAACACAGAAACTGACCCAATGTCCAAAATCTGACCAAAGACACATAAACTGACCCACCGACCACAACGTGACCGAACACACAGAAACTGACGCATTGAAATCAAACTGACTGAACACAATGAAACTGACCCACTGTCCACAACCTAACTGAACACATATAAACTGACCCACTGACCACAACCTGACCGAACACACAGAAACTGATCCACTGACCACAACTTGTCCGAAAACACAGAAACTGACCCACTGACCTCAAAAAGACCGAGTACACAGTAACTGACCCACTGAACACAACCTGACCAAACACACAGAAACTGACCCGCTGACAAGAACCTGACAGAAAAAACAGAAATTGACCCACTGACCACATCCTGACTGAACACGCATAAGCTGAAACACTGACCAGACCTGACCGAACACCCAGAAAATGATCCACTTACCACAACCTGACTGAACACAAAGAAACTGACCCACTGATCACAAGCTGACAGTTCACACAGAAACTGACCCAGTGACCACAACCAGACCGAGCACACAGCAACTGACCCACTGCCCACAACCTGACCAAACAGACAGAAACTGACCCACAGACGACAACATGACTGAACACACAGAAACTGATCCACTGACCACAACCAGACCGAGCACACAGTAAGTGACCCAATGAACACAAACTTACCGAACACACAGAAACTGACCCGCTGATCAGAAGTTGACCGGAAACAGAGAAATTGAACCACTGCACACATCCTAACTGATCACACAGAAACTGACCCACTGACCACAAACTGAACAAACACACAGAATCTGATCCACTGACAACAAACTGAACGGACACACAGAAACTGACATGTTGACCTCAACCTGACCGAACACACAGAATCTGACCCACTAACAATAACCTGACCGAACACACACAAACTGACCCACAGACCACAACCTGACCATACACACAGAAACTGACCCACTGATCACAGCCTGAGCGAAAGCACAGTAACTGTCCCACTGACCACAAACTGAACAAACATAAATAAATAACCCTCTGGCCACAATTTGACCGAAAACACAGAAACTGACCCACTGACCACAACCTGAACAAACACACAGAAACTGACCCAATGAACACAACATGTCCGAACACGCAGAAACTGACCCACAGACTACAAACAGACTGAACACACACAAGCAGTCCCACTGACCACAACCTGATCGAACACACGCAAACTGACCCAGTGACCACAATTCGACTGAGCACAAAGAAACTGAGCCATTGACCACAACCTGACCGAGCACAAAGTAACTGACTGACTGAACACAACCTTTACGAGCAAACAGAAACAGACCCACTGACAACTTCCTATCCGAACATATAGAAACTGACCCACAGACTACAACCAGGCAGAACACACTGATACTGACCCACTGACCACAAACTGACCGATCACACAGTAACTAATCCACTGACCACAACCTGTCCATCACACAGAAACTGAACCACTGATCACAAACTGGGAGAGAACACAGAAGCAGAACTATTGACCACAACCTGACAGAACACACAGAAACTGAACTGCTGACCACAGCCTGACCGAACACACACAAACTGATCCACTGACCAGAAGGTGAACGAGCACACAGAAACGGACACATTGACGACAGCCTGACCAAACACACAGAAACTGACTCAATGTGCAAATACTGACTGATCACACAGAAACTGACCCACTGACCACAACCTAACTGAACACACAGATACTGGCCCACTGACCACAACCTGTCCGAAAACACAGAAACTTACCCACTGACCTCAAAAAACCGATCACACAGTAACTGACCCACTGAACACAACCTGACCAAACACACCGAAACTGAACCAATGACCACAACCTGTCCGAACACGCAGAAACTGACCCAAAGACTACAAAAATACCGAACACACAGAAACTGACCCACTGACCACAACCTGACTGAACACGCAGAAATTGACCCACTGACCATAACATGACAGATCACACAGAAACTGACCCACTGGTGACAAAGTCTCCGAAAACAAAGAAACTGACCCACTGACCACAACCTCTCCGAACACACAGAAATTGACCCACTCAAAAGAATCTGTCCGAACACACAGAAACTGACCCACAGACCACAACCTGTCCGAGCACACAGTAACTGACCCATTGAACACAAACTGACAGCACACACAAAAACTGACCCACTGACCACAACATGACTGAACACGCAGAAACTGACCCACTGACCACAAACTGTACAAACACACAGAAACTGACCCACTGACCACAACCAGAACGAGCACACAGTAACTGATCCACTGAACACAAACTGACAGAACACACAAATGCTGACACACTGACCACAACCTGACGGAACAAACAGAAACTGACCCACTGACCACAACCTGACTGAACACGCAGAAACTGACGCACTGACCACAAACTAAACAAACACACAGAAACTGACCCACTGACCACAAACAGAACGAGCACACAGTAACTGATCCACTGAACACAAACTGACAGAACACACAAATGCTGACACACTGACCACAACCTGACGGAACAAACAGAAACTGAACCACTGACCAAAAACTGTCCAAAAACACAGAAACTGACACAATGACAACAACATGACCGAACACAAAGAAAATGACCCAGTGACCACAACCAGACCAAACACAAAGACACTGACCCACTGCCAAAGCTTGTCGGCACACACAGAAATTGACCCACTGACCACAACCTGTCCGAACACACAGTAACTGACCTACTGACAACAAACTGACCAAACACACAGGAACTTCACAGCTGACCACAAACTGAAAGAACACACAGAAACTGACCCACTGACCTCAAAAAGACAGAGCACACAATAATTGCCCCACTGAACACAACCTGACCGAACACACAGAGACTGACCCGCTGACCAGGAGCTGAACGAAAACACAGAAATTGAAACACTGTCCACAACCTGACTGAACAGCAGAAGCAGAAACACAGACCACAACCTGACCGAACACTGAGAAACTGATCCATTGACCACAACCTGACTGAACGCACAAAAACTGACCCACTGAACACAAATTGACCGATCACACAGAAACTGACCCACAGACCACAACCTGACCGAACACAGAGGAACTGACCCGCTCACCAGAAGCTGACCGAAATCTCAGAACTTAATCCACTGAACACAATCCGACCCAGGACACAGTAACTGATCCACTGAACACAACTTGACCGAACACACAGAAACTGACCCAGTGACCACAACCTGACCAAAAACACAGGTACTGACCTACTGACCACAACCTGTCCGTAAACACAGGAAATGACCCACTGACCACAACCAGACCGAGCACACAGTAAGTGACCCAATGAACACAACCTGACCGAACACAAAGAAACTGACCTGCTGACCAGAAGCTAACCGGAAACAGAGACATTGACCCACTGAACACAACCTAACTGATCACACAGAAACTGACCCATTGACCACAAACTGAAGAGACACACAGAAACTGATCCACTGACCACAATCTGAACGAACATAGCATATCTGACCCATAGACCGCAACCTGACTGAACACACAGAAACTGACGCACTGACCACAGCCTGAGCGAAAGCACAGAAACTGTCCCAGTGACCACAACCTGAACAAACACAAGTAAATAACCCACTGACTACAATCTGACCGAACACACAGAAACTGACCCACTGACCACAACCTGAACAAACACACAGAAACTGACCCACTGAGCACAACCTGTCCGAACACGCAGGTGCTGACCCACAGATTACTACCAGACTGAACACACAGAAGCTGACCCACTGACTACAAGCTGACCGAACACACGCAAACTGCCCCACTGACCACAAGTCGATCGATCACAAAGAAACTGATCCATTGACCACAACCTGACCGAGCACAAATCAACTGAGCCATTGACCACAACCTGACCGAGCACACAGAAACTGACCCACTGACCACAACCTGAACAAACACACAGAAACTGACCCAATGAACACAACCTGTCCGAACACGCAGATGCTGACCCACAGATTACTACCTGACTGAACACACAGAAGCTGACCCACTGACTACAAGCTGACCGAACACACGCAAACAGCCCCACTGACCACAAGTCGACAGATCACAAAGAAACCGATCCATTGACCACAACCTGACCGAGCACAAATCAACTGAGCCATTGACCACAACCTGACCGAGCACAATGTAACTGATAGACTGAACACAACCTGACCGAGCACACAGAAACTGACCAACTGACCACTACCTGTTCGAATACATAGAAACTGTCCCACAGATTACAACCAGACAGAACACACTGATACTGACCAACTGACCATAACCTGACTGATCACACAGTAACTAATCCACTGACCACAACCTGTCCGAACACACAGAAACTGAACCACTGACCAAAAACTGCGCGAGAGCACAGAAACTGAACTACTGACCACAACCTGACCAAACACACAGAAGCTGACCCACTTCCCACAACCTGACCGAACACACAGAAACTGACCCACTGATCACAGCCTGAGCGAAAGCACAGTAACTGTCCCACTGACCACAAACTGAACAAACATAAATAAATAACCCTCTGGCCACAATTTGACCGAAAACACAGAAACTGACCCACTGACCACAACCTGAACAAACACACAGAAACTGACCCAATGAACACAACCTGTCCGAACACGCAGAAACTGACCCACAGACTACAAACAGACTGAACACACACAAGCAGTCCCACTGCCCACAACCTGATCGAACACACGCAAACTGACCCAGTGACCACAATTCGACTGAGCACAAAGAAACTGAGCCATTGACCACAACCTGACCGAGCACAAAGTAACTGACTGACTGAACACAACCTGACCGAGCAAACAGAAACAGACCCACTGACAACTTCCTATCCGAACATATAGAAACTGACCCACAGACTACAACCAGGCAGAACACACTGATACTGACCCACTGACCACAAACTGACCGATCACACAGTAACTAATCCACTGACCACAACCTGTCCATCACACAGAAACTGAACCACTGATCACAAACTGGGAGAGAACACAGAAGCAGAACTATTGACCACAACCTGACAGAACACACAGAAACTGAACTGCTGACCACAGCCTGACCGAACACACACAAACTGATCCACTGACCAGAAGGTGAACGAGCACACAGAAACGGACACATTGACGACAGCCTGACCAAACACACAGAAACTGACTCAATGTGCAAATACTGACTGATCACACAGAAACTGACCCACTGACCACAACCTAACTGAACACACAGATACTGGCCCACTGACCACAACCTGTCCGAAAACACAGAAACTTACCCACTGACCTCAAAAAACCGATCACACAGTAACTGACCCGCTGAACACAACCTGACCAAACACACCGAAACTGAACCAATGACCACAACCTGTCCGAACACGCAGAAACTGACCCAAAGACTACAACAATACCGAACACACAGAAACTGACCCACTGACCACAACCTGACTGAACACGCAGAAATTGACCCACTGACCATAACATGACAGATCACACAGGAACTGATCCACTGATGACAAAGTCTCCGAAAACAAAGAAACTGACCCACTGACCACAACCTCTCCGAACACACAGAAATTGACCCACTCAAAAGAATCTGTCCGAACACACAGAAACTGACCCACAGACCACAACCTGTCCGAGCACACAGTAACTGACCCATTGAACACAAACTGACAGCACACACAAAAACTGACCCACTGACCACAACATGACTGAACACGCAGAAACTGACCCACTGACCACAAACTGTACAAACACACAGAAACTGACCCACTGACCACAACCAGAATGAGCACACAGTAACTGATCCACTGAACACAAACTGACAGAACACACAAATGCTGACACACTGACCACAACCTGACGGAACAAACAGAAACTGACCCACTGACCACAACCTGACTGAACACGCAGAAACTGACGCACTGACCACAAACTATACAAACACACAGAAACTGACCCACTGACCACAACCAGAACGAGCACACAGTAACTGATCCACTGAACACAAACTGACAGAACACACAAATGCTGACACACTGACCACAACCTGACGGAACAAACAGAAACTGAACCACTGACCAAAAACTGTCCGAAAACACAGAAACTGACACAATGACAACAACATGACCGAACACAAAGAAAATGACCCAGTGACCACAACCAGACCAAACACAAAGACACTGACCCACTGCCCAAGCTTGTCGGCACACACAGAAATTGACCCACTGACCACAACCTGTCCGAACACACAGTAACTGACCTACTGACAACAAACTGACCAAACACACAGGAACTTCACAGCTGACCACAAACTGAAAGAACACACAGAAACTGACCCACTGACCTCAAAAAGACAGAGCACACAATAATTGCCCCACTGAACACAACCTGACCGAACACACAGAGACTGACCCGCTGACCAGGAGCTGAACGAAAACACAGAAATTGAAACACTGTCCACAACCTGACTGAACAGCAGAAGCAGAAACACAGACCACAACCTGACCGAACACTGAGAAACTGATCCATTGACCACAACCTGACTGAACGCACAAAAACTGACCCACTGAACACAAATTGACCGATCACACAGAAACTGACCCACAGACCACAACCTGACCGAACACAGAGGAACTGACCCGCTCACCAGAAGCTGACCGAAATCTCAGAACTTAATCCACTGAACACAATCCGACCCAGGACACAGTAACTGATCCACTGAACACAACTTGACCGAACACACAGAAACTGACCCAGTGACCACAACCTGACCAAAAACACAGGTACTGACCTACTGACCACAACCTGTCCGTAAACACAGGAAATGACCCACTGACCACAACCAGACCGAGCACACAGTAAGTGACCCAATGAACACAACCTGACCGAACACACAGAAACTGACCTGCTGACCAGAAGCTAACCGGAAACAGAGACATTGACCCACTGAACACAACCTAACTGATCACACAGAAACTGACCCACTGACCACAAACTGAAGAGACACACAGAAACTGATCCACTGACCACAATCTGAACGAACATAGCATATCTGACCCATAGACCGCAACCTGACTGAACACACAGAAACTGACGCACTGACCACAGCCTGAGCGAAAGCACAGAAACTGTCCCAGTGACCACAACCTGAACAAACACAAGTAAATAACCCACTGACTACAATCTGACCGAACACACAGAAACTGACCCACTGACCACAATCTGAACAAACACACAGAAACTGACCCACTGAGCACAACCTGTCCGAACACGCAGATGCTGACCCACAGATTACTACCAGACTGAACACACAGAAGCTGACCCACTGACTACAAGCTGACCGAACACACGCAAACTGCTCCACTGACCACAAGTCGACCGATCACAAAGAAACTGATCCATTGACCACAACCTGACCGAGCACAAATCAACTGAGCCATTGACCACTACCTGACCGAGCACAATGTAACTGATAGACTGAACACAACCTGACCGAGCACACAGAAACTGACCAACTGACCACTACCTGTCCGAATACATAGAAACTGACCCACAGATTACAACCAGACAGAACACACTGATACTGACCAACTGACCATAACCTGACTGATCACACAGTAACTAATCCACTGACCACAACCTGTCCGAACACACAGAAACTGAACCACTGACCAAAAACTGCGCGAGAACACAGAAACTGAACTACTGACCACAACCTGACCAAACACACAGAAGCTGACCCACTTACCACAACCTGACCGAACACACACAAAATGACCCACTGACCACAAGGTGAACGAACACACAGAAGCTGACCCATTGACCACAGCCTGACCAAAAACACAGAATCTGACCCAATGTCCAAAATCTGACCAAACACACATAAACTGACCCACTGACCACAACGTGACCGAACACACAGAAACTGACGCATTGAAATCAAACTGTCTGAACACACAGAAACTGACCCACTGTCCACAACCTAACTGAACATACAGAAACTGACCCACAGACCACAACCTGTCCGAGCACACAGTAACTGACCCACTGTCCACAAACTAACTGAACACACAGAAACTGACCCACTGACCACAACCTGACCGAACACACAGAAACTGATCCACTGACCACAACTTGTCCGAAAACAAAAAACTGATCCACTGACCTCAAAAAGACCGAGCACACAGTAACTGACCCACTGAACACAACCTGACCGAACACACAGAAACTGACCCGCTGACCAGAAGCTGACCGATAAAACAGAAATTGACCCACTGACCACATCCTGACTGAACACGCAGAAGCTGAAACACTGACCCGAACCTGACCGAACACCCAGAAAATGATCCACTTACCACAACCTGACTGAACACAGAGAAACTGACCCACTGACCAAAAGCTGACCGAACACACAGAAACAGACCCACTGAACACAACCTGACAGATCACACAGAAACTGACCGAGTACCAGAACCTGACCGAACACCCAGAAACTGACCCGCTCACCAGTAGGTGACCGAAAACACAGAAATTAACCCACTGAACACAAACAGACCGAGGACACAGCAACTGATCCTCTGAACACAACCTGACCGAACACACAGAAACTGAGCCACTGACCACGACCTGAACAAAGACACAGAAACTGACCCACTGACCACAACCTGTCCAAAAACACAGGAAGTGACACACTGAACACAAGGCCGAGTGCACAGTAATTGACCCAATGAACATAACCTGACCGAACACACAGAAACTGACCCGCTGACCAGGAGCAAACCAGAAACAGAGACATTGACCCACTGAACACAACCTAACTGATCACACAGAAACTGACCCATTGACCACAAACTGAACAAACACACAGAAACTGACCCACTGAACAGAAAAATGACCGCAAACACAGAAAATGACCCACTGAACATAACCTGACCGAGCATACAGAAACTGCCCCACTGAACACAACCTGACCGAGCACACAGAATCTGACCCACTCACAACATCCTGACCGAACACACAGAAACAGAACCAATGACCACAACCTGACCGAACATACAGAAACTGACCCACTGACAACAACCTGACCGAGCACACAAACTGACGCACTGACCACGGTCTGACAAAACACACAGAAACAGACCCACTGACCACAACATCACCAAACACACAGAAACTGACCCATTGACCACAGCCTGACAAAACACACAGAAGCTGACCCACTTTCCACAATCTGACCAAACACACAAAATCTGATGCACTTACTGCATCCTGACCGAGCACACAGATACTGACACACTGACCACAAGCTGACCGAACAAACAGAAACTGACCCACTGACCACAAATTTTCCGAAAACAAAGAAACTGACCCACTGACCACAACCTGACCGAAACACACAGAAACTGACCCACAGACCACAATCTGACCGACAAAAACAGAAACTGACACACTGAACACCAGCTGAACGAACACACAGAAACTGATCCACTTACCACAAACACTCCAAATTCACAAAAACTGTCCCACTGACCACAACCTGAACAAACACACAGATACAAACACACAGAAACTGAAACACTGAACGCCAGCTGAGCGATCACACAGAAACAGACACACTGACCACAAACTCTCGGAAATCAATGTAACTGAACCACTGACCACAAACTGACCGAACCAGCAGAAACTGACCCACTGACCAGCAGCTGTCCGAATACACAGAAACTGTGCCAATAACCACAACCTGACTGAACACACAGAAACTGACCCACTGACCACAACTTGACCAGACACAAAGACACTGACCCACTGACCACAACCTGACCGAACACACAGAAACTGACCCACTGAGCACAACCAGACCGAATACACAGAAACTGACCCACTGACCACAACCTGACCAAACACAAAGACACTGACCCACTGACCACAACCTGACCGAACACACAGAAACTGACCCACTGAGCACAACCAGACCGAACACACAGAAACAGACCCACTGACCACAATGTGACCGAACACACTGAGACGGACCCACTGACCACAACCTGTATGAAAACACAGAAACTGATCCACTGACCACAAACAGGCCGAGCACACAGTAACAGACATATTGAACACCACCTGACCGAACACACAGAAACTGACCCGCTGGCCAGAAGCTGACCGAACACACAGAAACTGACCCACTGGCCACAACCTGGCCAAACAGAGAGAAACTGACCCACAGACGGCAACATGACTGAGCACACAGGAACTGACCCACTGACCACAACCAGACCGAGCACACAGTAAGTGACCCAATGAACACAACCTGACCGAACACACAGAAACTGACCCGCTGACCAGAATCTGACCGGAAACGGAGAAATTCACCCACTGCACACAGCCTAACTGATCACACAGGAACTGACCCACTGACCACAAACTGAAAAAACACACAGAAGCGGATCCACTGACCAGAAAGTGAACGAACACACAGAAACTGACATGTTGACCACAACCTGACCGAACACACAGAATCTGACCCAGTAACAACAACCTGACCGAACACGCAGAAACTGACCCACAGACCACAACCTGACCGTACACGAAGAAACTGACCCACTGGCCACAGCCTGAGCAAAAGAACAGAAACTGTTCCACTGACCACAACCTGAACAAACACCAATAAATAACCCACTGACCACAATCTGATCGAACACACACAAACTGACCCACTGACCACAAGTCGACCGAGCACAAAGAAACTGAGCCATTGACTACAACCTGACCGAGCACACAGTAACTGACAGACTGAACACAACCTGACCGAGCACACAGAAAAGGAAACACTGACCACTACCTGTCCGAACACATGGAAACCGATCCACAGACTACAGCCAGACAGAACACACTGATACTAACCCATTGACCACAGCCTGACCAATCACACAGTAACTGATCCACTGACCACAACCTGTCCGAACACACAGAAACTGAACCACTGACCAAAAACTGAGCGAGAACACAGAAACTGAACTATAGACCACAACCTGACCGAACACAGAGAAGCTGACACAATTAACACAACCTGACCGAACACAAACAAACTGACCCAATGGCCACAAGGTGAACGAGCTCACAGAAACTGACCCATTGACCACAACCTGACCAAACACACAGAAAATGACCCAGTGTCCAAAATCTGACCAAACACACATAAACTGACCCACTGACCACAACGTGACTGAACACACAGAAACTGACGCATTGAAAACAAACTGACTGAACACACAGAAACTGACCCACTGACCACAACCTAACTGAACACACAAAATCTGATCCACTGACCACAACCAGACCAAACACACAGAAACTGACGCACTGAACATAAAAATGAACGCAAACACAGAAATTGACCCACTGAACATAACCTGACCTAGCATACAGAAACTTACCCACTGAACACAACCTGACCAAGCACACAGAAACTGACCCACTGTCCACAACCTGACCGAACACACAGAAACTGACACACTGACCACAAGCAGACCGAACCATCAGAAACTGACCCACTGAACACAACCTGACCAAACACAAAAACACTGACCCACTGACCACAAATTGACTGAGCACAAAGTAACTGACCCACTGAACACAACCTGAGCAAACAAACAAAAACTGACCCACTGACCACAAACTGACTGAACACACAGTAATTGACCGACTGACCAAAGCATCTCCGAGCACACAGAAGCTGAGCCACTGCTCACAAGCAGTACGAGCACACAGGAAATGATCCAGTGAACACAACCTGACCGAACACACAGAAACTGATACAATGTTCACAACCTGACCGAACCTTCAGAAACTGACCCACTGACCACAAACAGACCGAGCACACAGTAACAGACATAATGAACACCACCTGACCGAACACACAGAAACTGAACCGCTGGTCAGAAGCTGACCGAACACACAGAAACTGACCAACTGAAAACAACCGGACCGAACACACAGAAAGTGACCCACTGGCCACAACCTGACCAAACAGACAGAAACTGACCCACAGACGACAACATGACTGAACACACAGGAACTGACCCACTGACCACAACATGACCAAACACACAGAAACTGACCCGCTGACCAGAAGCTGAACGGAAACAGAGAAATTGACTCACTGCACACAACCTAACTGATCACAAAGAAACTGACCGACTGACTACAAACTGAACAAACACACAGAAACGGATCCACTGACGAGAAAGTGAACGAACACACAGAAACTGACATGTTGACCACAACCTGATCGAACACACAGAACCTGACCCACTAACAACAACCTGACCGTACACACAGAAACTGACCCACAGACCACAACCTGACCGTACACACAGAAACTGACCCACTGACCACAGCCTGAGCGAAAGCACAGAAACTGTCCCACTGACCACAACCTGAACAAACACAAATAAATAACCCACTAACCACAATCTGACCGAACACACACATACTGACCCACTGACCACAAGTCGAACGAGCACAAAGAAACTGACCCATTGACTACATCCTGACCGAGCACACAGTAACTGACAGACTGAACAAAAGCTGACAAAGCACATAGAAACGGACCCACTGGCCACAACCTGTCCGAACACATAGAACCTGACCCACAGACAACAACCAGACAGAACACACTGATACTGACCCAGTGACCGCAGCCAGACCGATCACACAGTAACTGATCCACTGACCACAACCTGTCCGAACACACAGAAACTGAACCACTGACCACAAGGTGAACGAGCACACATAAACTGACCCATTGATCACAATCTGACCAAACACACAGAATATGACCCAGTGTCCAAAATCTGACCAAACACACATAAACTGAACCACTGCCCACAACGTGACTGAACACACAGGAACTGACGCATTGAAAACAAACTGACTGAACACATAGAAACTGAGCCACTGACCACAACCTAACTGAACACACAGAATCTGACCCACTGACCACAACCTGACAGAAAACACAGAAACTGACCACTGAGCAGAAATTCACCGAGCCCACAGAAATTGAACCACTGACCACAACCTGACCGAGCACACAGAAACTGACCACTGACCACAAACTGACCGAACACACAGAAGCAGACCCAATGACCACAACCTGACCGAGCACACAGAAACTGACAGACTGACCACAAGCTGACCGAACAAACAGAAACTGACCCAATAACCACACACTTTCCGGAAACAAAGGAACTGAACCACTGAAATCAACCTGACCAAACACACCGAAACTGACCCACAGACCACAATCTGACCGAAAACACAGAAACTGACACACTGAACACCAGCTGAACGAACACACAGAAACTGACCCACTGACCCGAAATTCTCCGAATTCATAGAATCTGTCCCATTGACCACAACCTGAACATACACACAGGCCCAAACAAAAAGAAACAGACACACTGAACACCAGCAGAACGATCACACAGAAACAGACAAACTGACCACAATCTCTCCGAAAACAAAGTAACTGACCCACTGACCACAACCTGACCAAACCATCAGAAACTGACCAACTGTCCAGCAGCTGTCCGAATACACAGAAACTGTACCAATGACCACAACCTGACTGAACACACAGAAACTGACCCACTGAACACAACCTGACCAAACACAAAGACACTGACCCACTGACCACAACCTGACCGAGCACACAATAACTGACGCACTGAACACAACCTGAGCAAACACACAAAAACTGACCCACTGACCACAACCTGACTGAACACACAGTAATTGACCGACTAAACACAGCATCTCCGAGCACACATAAACTGACCCACTGACCACAAGCAGTACGAGCACACAGAAACTGATCCAGTGAACACAACCTGACCGAACACACAGAAACTGATACAATGACCACAACATGACCGAACCACCAGAAACTGACGCACTGACCACCAGTTGTCCGAATACACAGAAACTGAACCAACAACCACATCCTGACTGAACACACAGAAACTGACCCACTGAACACATCCTGACATAACACAAAGAAACTGACCCACTGAAAACAACCTGACCGAGCACACAGAAACTGACCACTGACCACAAACTGACCGAACACACAGAAGCAGACCCAATGACCACAACCTGACCGAGCACACAGAATCTGACAGACTGACCACAAGCTGACCGATCAAACAGAAACTGAACCACAGACCACAATCTGACCGAAAACACAGAAACTGACACACTGAACACCAGCTGAACGAACACACAGAAACTAACCCACTGACCACAAACTCTCCGAATTCACAGAATCTGTCCCACTGACCACAACCTGAACATACACACAGGCCCAAACAAAAAGAAACAGACACACTGAACACCAGCTGAACGATCACACAGAAACAGACACACTGACCACAATCTCTCCGAAAACAAAGTAACTGACCCACTGACCACAACCTGACCAAACCATCAGAAACTAACCAACTGACCAGCAGCTGTCCGAATACACAGAAACTGTACCAATGACCACAACCTGACTGAACACACAGAAACTGACCCACTGAACACAACCTGACCAAACACAAAGACACTGACCCACTGACCACAACCTGACCGAGCACACAATAACTGACGCACTGAACACAACCTGAGCAAACACACAAAAACTTACCCACTGACCACAACCTGACTGAACACACAATAATTGACCGACTAAACACAGCATCTCCGAGCACACATAAACTGAACCACTGACCACAAGCAGTACGAGCACACAGAAACTGATCCAGTGAACACAACCTGACCGAACACACAGAAACTGATACAATGACCACAACATGACCGAACCACCAGAAACTGACGCACTGACCACCAGTTGTCCGAATACACAGAAACTGAACCACATCCTGACTGAACACACAGAAACTGACCCACTGAACACATCCTGACCTAACACAAAGAAACTGACCCACTGACCACAACCTGACCACACTCAGAGAAACTGACCCAATGACCACAACCTTTCCGAACAAACAGAAACTGACCCATGACCACTACCTGAACAAACACACAGAAATTGACTCATTGAACACAAACTGCCAAACACGCAGAAACTGACCCACAGACTACAACCAGACCGAACACACAGAAGCTGCCCCACTGACCACAACCTGACCGAACACACACAAACTGATGCATTGACCACAAGTCGACCGAGCACAAGGTATCTGAGCCATTGACCGCAACCTGACCGAGCACACAGTAACTGACAGACTGAACACAACCTGAACGAGCATTCAGAAACAGACCCACTGACCACTACCTGTCTGAACACATAGAAATTGACCCACAGACAACAACCAGACAGAACACACTGATACTGACCACTGACCACAACCTGACCGATCACACAGTAACTGATCCACTGACCACAACCTGTCCAAACACACAGAAACGGAACCACTGACCACAAACTGAGCGAGAAAACAGAAACTGAACTACTGACCACAACCTGACCGAACACACAGAAGCTGATCCACTTACCACAACCTGACCGAACACACACGAACTGACCCACTGACCACAAGGTGAACTAGCACACACAACCTGATGGAGCACACAGACACTGACCCACTTACCACAAACTGACCGATCACACATTAACAGATCCACTGACGACAACCTATCCGAACACACAGAAACTGAACCACTGACCACAACCTGACAGAACAAACTGAAACTGATCCACTGACCATAACATGACAGAACACACAGAAACTGACAGACTGACGACCAGCTCTCCGAAAACAAAGAAAATGACCCACTGACCACAACCTGTCCGAACACACAGAAACTGACCCACTGAACACAACATGACCGAACACACAAAAACTGACTCACTGATGTCAACCTGACTGAACGCACAGAAACTGACCCACTGACCACACCCTATCCGAACACACATAAACTGACCCACTAACCACAAGCAGTACGAGCACACAGAAACTGATCCAGTGAACACAACCTGACCGAACACACAGAAACTGATACAATGACCACAACATGACCGAACCACCAGGAACTGACCCACTGACCACCAGTTGTCCGAATACACAGAAACTGAACCAACAACCACATCCTGACGGAACACACAGAAACTGTCCACTGAACACATCCTGACCTAACACAAAGAAACTGACCCACTGACCACAACCTGACCACACTCAGAGAAACTGACCCAATGACCACAACCTTTCCGAACACACAGAAACTGACCCACTGACCACAACCAGACTGAACATGCAGAAGCTGAACCACTGATCACAATCTGACCGAACGCATAATAACTGATCCACTGACCACAATCTGACTGAACACACAGAAACTGACCCACTGACCAAAAGCTGACCGAACACATAGAAACTGACCAATGACCACTGACTGACCGAACACACAGGAACTGACCCACTGACAAAAAGCTGACCCAACACAGTGAAACTGGCCCACTGGCCACAACCTGAACAAACACACAGAAACTGACCCAATGACCACATCCTGTCCAAACACGCAGAAACTGACACAAAGACTACAAACATACCAAACACACAGAAGCTGACCCACTGACCACAACTTGTCTGAACACTAACAAACTGACACACTGACCACAAGGTGAATGAGCGCAAATAAGCTGTCCCATTGACCACAACTTGACCGGTCACACAGTAACTGACCCACTGACCAAACCTGACCGATCACACAGTAACTAATCCACTGACCACAACCTGACCGAACACAAAGAAACTGAACCACTGACAGTAACATGACAGATCACAAAGAAACTGAACCACTGATGACGAACTCTCCGAAAACAAAGAAACTGACCCACTGACCACAACCTGTCCAAACACACAGAAAATGACCCACTCAATAGAATCTGTCCGAACACACAGAAACTTACCCACAGACCACAACCTGTCCGAGCACACAGTAACTGACCCACTGAACACAAACTGACGGAACACACAAAAACTGACCCACTGACAACAACCTGACTGAACACACAGAAACTGACCGACTGACCACAAATTGTCCGAACACACAGAAACTGAACCACTGACCACAACCAGACCGAGCACACAGTAACTGATCCACTGAACACAACGAGACCAAACACAAAGACACTGACCCACTGACCATGCTTGTCGGCAAACACAGAAACTGACCCACTGACCACAACCTGTCCGAACACACAGTAACTGACCCACTGACCACAACCTATCCGAACACACAGTAACTGACCCACTGACCACAACCTGACCAAGCACACAGGAACTTACCAGCTGACCACAACCTCACCGAAAACACAGAAACTGACACACTGACCACAACCTGTCCGAAAACACAGAAATTGACACACTGACCTCAAAAAGACAGAGCACACAGTAATTGACCCACTGAACACAACCTGACCGAACACACAGAAACTGATCCACAGACCACAACCTGACAGAATACAAAGAAACTGACCCACTTACCAAAAGCTGACCGAACACACAGAAATTGACCCAATGAAAACAACCTGACCGATCACACAGAAACTGACCCACGGATTACAACCTGACCGAGCACACATAAACTGACCAACTGAACACAAATAGACCGAGGACACAGCAACTGATTCAATGAACACAACCTGACCGAACACACAGAAACTGACCCACTGATCACAACCTGAGCAAAGACACAGAAACTGACGCACTGACCACAACCTGTCCGAAATCACAGGAACTGACCCACTGACCGTAAACAGAACGAGCACACAGTAAGTAACCCAATGAACACAACATGATCGAACACACATAATCTGACCCGCTGACCAGAAGATGAGCGTAAAGAGATAAATTGACCCACTGAACACAACCTAACTGATCACACAGAAACTGACCAAGTGACCAAAAACCGAACAAACACACAGAAACTGATGCACTGACCACAAACTGAACGAACACACAGAAACTGATCCACTGACCACAGCCTGAGCGAATGCACAGAAACTGTCCCACTGACCACAACCTGAACAAAGACAAATAAATAACCCACTGACCACAATCTCACCGAACACAAAGAAACTTACCCATGACCACTACCTGAACAAACACACAGAAACTGACTCATTGAACACAAACTGCCAAACACGCAGAAACTGACCCACAGACTACAACCAGACCGAACACACAGAAGCTGCCCCACTGACCACAACCAGACCGAACACACACAAACTGACGCATTGACCACAAGTCGAACGAGCAGAAAGTATCTGAGCCATTGACCGCAACCTGACCGAGCACACAGTAACTGACAGACTGAACACAACCTGAACGAGCATTCAGAAACAGACCCACTGACCACTACCTGTCTGTACACATAGAAACTGACCCACAGTCAACAACCAGACAGAACACACTGAGACTGACCACTGACCACAACCTGACCGATCACACAGTAACTGATCCACTGACCACAACCTGTCCAAACACACAGAAACGGAACCACTGACCACAAACTGAGCGAGAAAACAGAAACTGAACTACTGACCACAACCTGACCGAACACACCGAAGCTGACCCACTTATCAGAACTTGACCGAACACACACGAACTGACCCACTGACCACAAGGTGAACGAGCACACACAACCTGATGGAGCACACAGACACTGACCCACTTACCACAAACTGACCGATCACACAGTAACAGATCCACTGACCACAACCTATCCGAACACAAAGAAACTGAACCACTGACCACAACCTGACAGAACACACAGAAACTGAACCACTGACCATAACATGACAGAACACACAGAAACTGACCGACTGACGACCAGCTCTCCGAAAACAAAGAAAAAGACCCAATGACCACAACCTGTCCGAACACACAGAAACTGACCCACTGAACACAACATGACCGAACACACAAAAACTGACTCACTGATGTCAACCTGACTGAACACACAGAAACTGACCTACTGACCACACCCTATCCGAACACGCAGAAACTGATCCACTGACCATAAAATGATAGAACACACAGAAACCACACACTGGCCACAAACTCTCCGAAAACACAGACACTGACACACGGACCGCAAATTGACTGAACAAACAGAAAGTGAACCAATGACCACAAACTGTCCGATAACACAGAAACTGACCCAATGACCACAACCTGAACGAACACACAGAAACTGAGCCACTGACCACAAACTGAACGAACACACAGAAACTGACCCACTGACCACAACCTGACCGAATACTCAGAAACTGAACCACTTGGCACAAACTGACCAAACACAAACACACTGACCCACTGACCACAATCTATCCGATCACACAGAAACAGAACTACTGACCACAACCTGACCGAACACACAGAAACTGAACCACTGAACATAACATGATAGAACACACAGAAACTGACCCACTGACCACAAACTCTCCAAAAACAAAGAACCTGACCCACTGACAGCAACGTGTCCGAACACACAGAAATTGACCCACTCAACACAATCTGACTGAACACTCAGAAACTGATACACTGAACACAACCTGAACGAACATACAGAAACTGACACACTGACCACAACCTGACTGAAAAAACAGAAACTGAACCACTGACCACAAAATGTCCGAAAACACAGAACTGACACAATGACCACAATCTGACCGAAAACACAGAAACTGACCCACTGACCACAAACTGTCCACACACAAAGAAAATTACCAGCTGACCACAAACTGTCCGAACACACAGAAACTGATCCACTACCCACAAAATAGACCGAGCACACAGTAACTGACCCACTGAACACAACCTGACCGAACACACAGAAACTGATCCGCTGATCAGAAGCTGACCGAAAACACAGAAATTGACCCACTGAACACAACCTGAATGAACACGCAGAAGCTGAACAACTGACCATAACATGCCCGAACACCCAGAAACTGATCCACTGACCACAAACTCTCCAAAAACAAAGAACCTGACCCACTGACAGCAACGTGTCCGAACACGCAGAAACTGACCCACTCAACACAGTCTGTCTGAACACACAGAAACTGACCCACTGACCACTACCTGACCGAGCACGCAGTAACTGACCCACTGACAACAACCTGTCCGAAAACACAGAAACTGACCCACTGACCACAACCAGACCGAACACACAGAAACTGATCCACTGAACACAACCTGAATGAACATGCAGAAACTGACACACTGACCACAACCTGACTGAAAAAACCGAAACTGAACCACTGACCACAAAATGTCCGAAAACACAGACCTGACACAATGACCACAACCTGACCGAGCACACAATAACTGATGCACTGAACACAACCTGAGCAAACACACAAAAGCTGACCCACTGACCACAACCTGATTGAACACACAGTAATTGACCGACTAAACACAGCATCTCCGAGCACACATAAACTGACCCACTGACCACATGCAGTACGAGTGCACAGAAACTGATGCAGTGAACACAACCTGACCGAACACACAGAAACTGATACAATGACCACAACATGACCGAACCACCAGAAACTGACCCACTGACCACCAGTTGTCCGAATACACAGAAACTGAACCAATAACCACATCCTGACTGAACACACAGAAACTGACCCACTGAACACATCAAGACCTAACACAAAGAAACTGACCCACTGACCACAATCTGACCACACTCAGAGAAACTGACCCAATGACCACAACCTTTCCAAACACACAGAAACTGACCAACTGACCACAACCAGACTGAACATGCAGAAGCTGAACCATTGGCCACAATCTGACCGAACACACAATAACTGATCCACTGACCACCATCTGACTGAACACACAGAAACTGACCAACTGACCAAAAGCTGACCGAACACATAGAAACTGACCCACTGACCACAGCCTGAGCAAAAGCACAGAAACATTCATATTGACCACAACCTGACCGAACACACAGAAACTGACACACTGTCCAAAAGCTGACCGAGCACAGTGAAACTGACCCACTGGCCACAGCCTGAACAAACACACAGAAACTGACCCAATGACCACATCCTGTCCAAACACGCAGAAACTGACACAAAGACTACAAACATACCAAACACACAGAAGCTGACACACTGACCACAACCTGGCTGAACACTAACAAACTGACACACTGACCACAAGGTGAACGAGCACACATAAACTGGCCCATTGAGCACAACCTGACCGGTCCCACAGTAACTGACCCACTGACCAAACCTGACCGATCACACAGTAACTAATCCACTGACCACAACCTGACCGAACACACAGAAACTGAACCACTGACATTAACATGACAGATCTCACAGAAACTGAACCACTGATGACGAACTCTCCGAAAACAAAGAAACTGACCCACTGACCACAACCTGTCCAAACACACAGAAAATGACCCACTCAACAGAATGTGTCCGAACACACAGAAACTTACCCACAGACCACAACCTGCCCGAGCACACAGTAACTGACCCACTGAACACAAACTGACCGAACACACAAAAATTGACCCACTAACAACAACCTGACTGAACACACAGAAACTGACCCACTGACAACAAATTTTCCGAACACACAGAAACTGGCCCACTGACCACAACCAGACCGAGCACACAGTAACTGATCCACTGAACACAACGAGGCCAAACACAAAGACACTGACCCACTGACCATGCTTATCGGCACACACAGAAACTGACCCACTGGCCACAACCTGAACGAACACACAGAAACTGACCCACTGACCACAACCTATCCGAACACACAGTAACTGACCCACTGATCACAACCTGACCAAGCACACAGGAACTTACCAGCTGACCACAACCTGACCGAAAACACAGAAACTGACACACTGACCACAACCTGTCCGAAAACACAGAAATTGACACACTGACCTCAAAAAGACAGAGCACACAGTAATTGACACACTGAACACAACCTGACCGAAGACACAGAAACTGATCCACAGACCACAACCTGACAGAACACAAAGAAACTGAGCCACTTACCAAAAGCTGACCGAACACACAGAAATTGACCCAATGAAAACAACCTGACCGATCACACAGAAACTGACCCACGGATTACAACCTGACCGAGCACACATAAACTGACCAACTGAACACAAATAGACCGAGGACACAGCAACTGATTCAATGAACACAACCTGACCGAACACACAGAAACTGACCCACTGATCACAACCTGAGCAAAGACACAGAAACTGACGCACTGACCACAACCTGTCCGAAATCACAGGAACTGACCCACTGACCGTAAACAGAACGAGCACACAGTAAGTAACCCAATGAACACAACATGATCGAACACACAGAATCTGACCCGCTGACCAGAAGATGAGCGTAAAGAGATAAATTGACCCACTGAACACAACCTAACTGATCACACAGAAACTGACCAAGTGACCAAAAACCGAACAAACACACAGAAACTGATGCACTGACCACAGCCTGAGCGAATGCACACAAACTGTCCCACTGACCACAATCTGAACAAAGACAAATAAATAACCCACTGACCACAATCTCACCGAGCACAAAGAAACTTACCCATGACCACTACCTGAACAAACACACAGAAACTGACTCATTGAACACAAACTGCCAAACACGCAGAAACTGACCCACAGACTACAACCAGACCGAACACACAGAAGCTGCCCCACTGACCACAACCAGATCGAACACACACAAACTGACGCATTGACCACAAGTCGAACGAGCACAAAGTATCTGAGCCATTGACCGCAACCTGACCGAGCACACAGTAACTGACAGACTGAACACAACCTGAACGAGCATTCAGAAACAGACCCACTGACTACTACCTGTCTGTACACATAGAAACTGACCCACAGACAACAACCAGACAGAACACACTGAGACTGACCACTGACCACAACCTGACCGATCACACAGTAACTGATCCACTGACCACAACCTGTCCAAACACACAGAAACGGAACCACTGACCACAAACTGAGCGAGAAAACAGAAACTGAACTACTGACCACAACCTGACCGAACACACCGAAGCTGACCCACTTACCACAACCTGACCGAACACACACGAACTGACCCACTGACCACAAGGTGAACGAGCACACACAACCTGATGGAGCACACAGACACTGACCCACTTACCACAAACTGACCGATCACACAGTAACAGATCCACTGACCACAACCTATCCGAACACACAGAAACTGAACCACTGACCACAACCTGACAGAACACACAGAAACTGAAGCACTGACCATAACATAACAGAACACACAGAAACTGACCGACTGACGACCAGCTCTCCGAAAACAAAGAAAATGACCCACTGACCACAACCTGTCCGAACACACAGAAACTGAACCACTGACCACAACTTGACAGAACACACAGAAACTGAACCACTGACCATAACATGACAGAACACACAGAAACTGACCGACTGACGACCAGCTCTCCGAAAACAAAGAAAATGTCCAAATGACCACAACCTGTCCGAACACACAGAAACTGACCCACTGAACACAACATGACCGAACACACAAAAACTGACTCACTGATGTCAACCTGACTGAACACACAGAAGCTGACCTACTGACCACACCCTATCCGAATACGCAGAAACTGATCCACTGACCATAAAATGATAGAACACACAGAAACCACACACTGGCCACAAACTCTCCGAAAACACAGACACTGACACACGGATCACAAATTGACTGAACAAACAGAAAGTGAACCAATGACCACAAACTGTCCGATAACACAGAAACTGACCCAATGACCACAACCTGAACGAACACACAGAAACTGACCCACTGACCACAACCAGACTGAACATGCAGAAGCTGAACCATTGACCACAATCTGACCGAACACACAATAACTGATCCACTGACCACCATCTGACTGAACACACAGAAACTGACCAACTGACCAAAAGCTGACCGAACACATAGAAACTGACCCACTGACCACAGCCTGAGCGAAAGCACAGAAACATTCATACTGACCACAACCTGACCGAACACACAGAAACTGACACACTGTCCAAAAGCTGACCGAGCACAGTGAAACTGACACACTGGCCACAGCCTGAACAAACACACAGAAACTGACCCAATGACCACATCCTGTCCAAACACGCAGAAACTGACACAAAGACTACAAACATACCAAACACACAGAAGCTGACACACTGACCACAACCTGGCTGAACACTAACAAACTGACACACTGACCACAAGGTGAACGAGCACACATAAACTGGCCCATTGAGCACAACCTGACCGGTCCCACAGTAACTGACCCACTGACCAAAGCTGACCGATCACACAGTAACTAATCCACTGACCACAACCTGACCGAACACACAGAAACTGAACCACTGACATTAACATGACAGATCACACAGAAACTGAACCACTGATGACGAACTCTCCGAAAACAAAGAAACTGACCCACTGACCACAACCTGTCCAAACACACAGAAAGTGACCCACTCAACAGAATGTGTCCGAACACACAGAAACTTACCCACAGACCACAACCTGCCCGAGCACACAGTAACTGACCCACTGAACACAAACTGACCGAACACACAAAAATTGACCCACTAACAACAACCTGACTGAACACACAGAAACTGACCCACTGACAACAAATTGTCCGAACACACAGAAACTGGCCCACTGACCACAACCAGACAGAGCACACAGTAACTGATCCACTGAACACAACGAGGCCAAACACAAAGACACTGACCCACTGACCATGCTTATCGGCACACACAGAAACTGACCCACTGGCCACAACCTGAACGAACACACAGAAACTGACCCACTGACCACAACCTATCCGAACACACAGTAACTGACCCACTGATCACAACCTGACCAAGCACACAGGAACTTACCAGCTGACCACAACCTGACCGAAAACACAGAAACTGACACACTGACCACAACCTGTCCGAAAACACAGAAATTGAGACACTGACCTCAAAAAGACAGAGCACACAGTAATTGACACACTGAACACAACCTGACCGAACACACAGAAACTGATCCACAGACCACAACCTGACAGAACACAAAGAAACTGAGCCACTTACCAAAAGCTGACCGAACACACAGAAATTGACCCAATGAAAACAACCTGACCGATCACACAGAAACTGACCCACGGATTACAACCTGACCGAGCACACATAAACTGACCAACTAAACACAAATAGACCGAGGACACAGCAACTGATTCAATGAACACAACCTGACCGAACACACAGAAACTGACCCACTGATCACAACCTGAGCAAAGACACAGAAACTGACGCACTGACCACAACATGTCCGAAATCACAGGAACTGACCCACTGACCGTAAACAGAACGAGCACACAGTAAGTAACCCAATGAACACAACATGATCGAACACACAGAATCTGACCCGCTGACCAGAAGATGAGCGTAAAGAGATAAATTGACCCACTGAACACAACCTAACTGATCACACAGAAACTGACCAAGTGACCAAAAACCGAACAAACACACAGAAACTGATGCACTGACCACAGCCTGAGCGAATGCACACAAACTGCCCCACTGACCACAACCTGAACAAAGACAAATAAATAACCCACTGACCACAATCTCACCGAACACAAAGAAACTTACCCATGACCACTACCTGGACAAACACACAGAAACTGACTCAGTGAACACAAACTGCCAAACACGCAGAAACTGACCCACAGACTACAACCAGACTGAACACACAGAAGCTGCCCCACTGACCACAACCAGATCGAACACACACAAACTGACGCATTGACCACAAGTCGAACGAGCACAAAGTATCTGAGCCATTGACCGCAACCTGACCGAGCACACAGTAACTGACAGACTGAACACAACCTGAACGAGCATTCAGAAACAGACCCACTGACCACTACCTGTCTGTTCACATAGAAACTGACCCACAGACAACAACCAGACAGAACACACTGAGACTGACCACTGACCACAACCTGACCGATCACACAGTAACTGATCCACTGACCACAACCTGTCCAAACACACAGAAACGGAACCACTGACCACAAACTGAGCGAGAAAACAGAAACTGAACTACTGACCACAACCTGACCGAACACACCGAAGCTGACCCACTTACCACAACCTGACCGAACACACACGAACTGACCCACTGACCACAAGGTGAACGAGCACACACAACCTGATGGAGCACACAGACACTGACCCACTTACCACAAACTGACCTATCACACAGTAACAGATCCACTGACCACAACCTATCCGAACACACAGAAACTGAACCACTGACCACAACCTGACAGAACACACAGAAACTGAAGCACTGACCATAACATGACAGAGCACACAGAAACTGACCGACTGACGCCCAGCTCTCCGAAAACAAAGAAAATGACCCAATGACCACAACCTGTCCGAACACACAGAAACTGACCCACTGAACACAACATGACCGAACACACAAAAACTGACTCACTGATGTCAACCTGACTGAACAGCAGAAGCTGACCTACTGACCACACCCTATCCGAACACGCAGAAACTGATCCACTGACCATAAAATGATAGAACACACAGAAACCACACAATGGCCACAAACTCTCCGAAAACACAGACACTGACACACGGATCGCAAATTGACTGAACAAACAGAAAGTGAACCAATGACCACAAACTGTCCGATAACACAGAAACTGACCCAATGACCACAACCTGAACGAACACACAGAAACTGAGCCACTGACCACAACCTGAACGAACACACAGAAACTGACCCACTGACCACAACCTGACCGAACACTCAGAAACTGAACCACTGGGCACAAACTGACCAAACACAAACACACTGACCCACTGACCACAATCTATCCGATCACACAGAAACAGAACTACTGACCACAACCTGACCGAACACACAGAAACTGAACCACTGAACATAACATGATAGAACACACAGAAACTGACCCACTGACCACAAACTCTCCAAAAACAAAGAACCTGACCCACTGACAGCAACGTGTCCGAACACACAGAAACTGACCCACTCAACACAATCTGACTGAACACTCAGAAACTGATACACTGAACACAACCTGAACGAACATACAGAAACTGACACACTGACCACAACCTGACGGAAAAAACAGAAACTGAACCACTGACCACAAAATGTCCGAAAACACAGAACTGACACAATGACCACAATCTGACCGAAAACACAGAAACTGACCCACTGACCACAAACTGTCCACACACAAAGAAAATTACCAGCTGACCACAAACTGTCCGAACACACAGAAACTGATCCACTGAACACAACCTGATCGAACACACAGAAACTGATCTGCTGATCAGAAGCTGACCGAAAACACAGAAATTGACCCACTGAACACAACCTGAATGAACACGCAGAAGCTGAACAACTGACCATAACATGCCCGAACACCCAGAAACTGATCCACTGACCACAAACTCTCCAAAAACAAAGAACCTGACCCACTGACAGCAACGTGTCCGAACACGCAGAAACTGACCCACTCAACACAATCTGTCTGAACACACAGAAACTGACCCACTGACCACTACCTGACCGAGCACGCAGTAACTGACCCACTGACAACAACCTGTCCGAAAACACAGAAACTGACCCACTGACCACAACCAGACCGAACACACAGAAACTGATCCACTGAACACAACCTGAATGAACATGCAGAAACTGACACACTGACCACAACCTGACTGAAAAAACAGAAACTGAACCACTGACCACAAAATGTCCGAAAACACAGACCTGACACAATGACCACAACCTGACTGAACACACAGAAACTGACCCACTGAACACAACCTGACCAGACACAAAGAAACTGACCCACTGACCGCAACCTGACCGAGCACACAATAACTGATGCACTGAACACAACCTGAGCAAACACACAAAAACTGACCCACTGACCACAACCTGACTGAACACACAGTAATTGACCGACTAAACACAGCATCTCCGAGCACATATAAACTGACCCACTGACCACATGCAGTACGAGTACAAAGAAACTGATGCAGTGAACACAACCTGACCGAACACACAGAAACTGATACAATGACCACAACATGACCGAACCACCAGAAACTGACCCACTGACCACCAGTTGTCCGAATACACAGAAACTGAACCAATAACCACATCCTGACTGAACACACAGAAACTGACCCACTGAACACATTAAGACCTAACACAAAGAAACTGACCCACTGACCACAACCTGACCATACTCAGAGAAACTGACCCAATGACCACAACCTTTCCAAACACACAGAAACTGACCCACTGACCACAACCAGACTGAACTTGCAGAAGCTGAACCATTGACCACAATCTGACCGAACACACAATAACTGATCCACTGACCACCATCTGACTGAACAATCAGAAACTGAACCACTGACCACAAACTGACCAAACACAAACACACTGACCAGCTGACCACAATCTATCCGATCACAAAGAAACAGAACTACTGACCACACCCTGACCGAACACACAGAAACTGAACCACTGAACATAACATGATAGAACACACAGAAACTGACCCACTGACCACAAACTGACCAAACACAAACACACTGACCAACTGACCACAATCTATCCGATCACACAGAAACAGAACTACTGACCACAACCTGACCGAACACACAGAAGCTGAACCACTGAACATAACATGATAGAACACACAGAAACTGACCCACTGACCACAAACTCTCCAAAAACAAAGAACCTGACCCACTGACAGCAACGTGTCCGAACACACAGAAACTGACTCACTCAACACAATCTGTCTGAACACACAGAAACTGACCCACTGACCACAACCAGACCGAACGCACAGAAACTGATCCACTGAATACAACCTGAACGAACATACAGAAACTGACACACTGACCACAACATGACTGAAAAAACAGAAACTGAACCACTGACCACAAAATGTCCGAAAACACAGAACTGACACAATGACCACAATCTGACCGAAAACACAGAAACTGACCCACTGACCACAACATGTCCACACACAAAGAAAATTACCAGCTGACCACAAACTGTCCGAACACACAGAAAATGATCCACTACCCACAAAATAGACCGAGCACACAGTAACTGACCCACTGAACACAACCTGACCGAACACACAGAAACTGATCCGCTGATCAGAAGCTGACCGAAAACACAGAAATTGACCCACTGCACACAACCTGAATGAACACACAGAAGCTGAACAACTGACCACAACATGCCCGAACACACAGAAACTGATCCACTGACCACAAACTCTCCAAAAACAAAGAACCTGACCCACTGACAGCAACATGTCCGAACACGCAGAAACTGACCCACTCAACACAATCTGTCTGAACACACAGAAACTGACCCACTGACCACTACCTGACCGAGCACGCAGTAACTGACCCATTGACAACAACCTGTCCGAAAACACAGAAACTGACCCACTGACCACAACCAGACCGAACACACAGAATCTGATCCACTGAACACAACCTGAACGAACATACAGAAACTGACACACTGACCACAACCTGACTGAACACACAGAAACTGACCCACTGAACACAACCTGACCAGACGCAAAGACACTGACCCACTGACCACAACCTGACCGTGCACACAATAACTGATGCACTGAACACAACCTGAGCAAACACACAAAAACTGACCCACTGACCACAACCTGACTGAACACACAGTAATTGACCGACTAAACACAGCATCTCCGAGCACACATAAACTGACCCACTGACCACAGGCAGTACGAGCACACAGAAACTGATACAGTGAACACAACCTGACCGAACACACAGAAACTGATACAATGACCATAACATGACCGAACCGCCAGAAACTGACCCACTGACCACCAGTTGTCCGAATACACAGAAACTGAACCAATAACCACATCCTGACTGAACACACAGAAACTGACCCACTGAACACATCAAGACCTAACACAAAGAAACTGACCCACTGACCACAACATGACCACACTCAGAGAAACTGACCCAATGACCACAACCTTTCCGAACATACAGAAACTGACCCACTGACCACAACCAGACTGAACATGCAGAAGCTGAACCACTGACCACAATCTGACCGAACACACAATAACTGATCCACTGACCACCATCTGACTGAACACACAGAAACTGACCAACTGACCAAAAGCTGACCGAACACATAGAAACTGACCCACTGACCATAGCCTGAGCGAGAGCACAGAAACTTTCCCACTGAACACAACCTGACCGAACACACAGAAACTGACCAATTGTCCAAAAGCTGACCGAACACAGTGAAACTGACCCACTGGCCACAGCCTGAACAAACACACAGAAACTGACCCAATGGCCACATCCTGTCCAAACACGCAGAAACTGACACAAAGACTACAAACATAACAAACACACAGAAGCTGACACACTGACCACAACCTGACTGAACACTAACAAACTGACACACTGACCACAAGGTGAACGAGCACACATAAACTGACCCATTGAGCACAACCTGACCGGTCACACAGTAACTGACCCACTGACCAAACCTGACCGATCACACAGTAACTAATCCACTGACCACAACCTGACCGAACACTCAGAAACTGAACCACTGACATTAACATGGCAGATCACACAGAAACTGAACCACTGATGACGAACTCTCCGAAAACAAAGAAACTGACCCACTGGCCACAACCTGTCCAAACACACAGAAAATGACCCACTCAACAGAATGTGTCCGAACACACAGAAACTTACCCACAGACCACAACCTGCCCGAGCACACAGTAACTGACCCACTGAACACAAAGTGACCGAACACACAAAAATTGACCCACTAACAACAACCTGACTGAACACACAGAAACTGACCCACTGACCACAAATTGTCCGAACACACATAAACTGGGCCACTGACCACAACCAGACTGAGCACACAGTAACTGATCCACTGAACACAACGAGACCAAACACAAAGACACTGACACACTGACCATGCTTATCGGCACACACAGAAACTGACCCACTGACCACAACCTGTCCGAACACACAGTGACTGACCCACTGACCACAACCTGACCAAACACACAGGAACTTACCAGCTGACCACAACCTGACCGAACACACAGAAACTGTCACACTGACCACAACCTGTCCGAAAACACAGAAATTGACACACTGACCTCAAAAAGACAGAGCACACAGTAATTGATCCACAGACCACAACCTGACAGAGCACAAAGAAACTGACCCACTTACCAAAAGCTGACCGAACACACAGAAATTGACCCAATGAAAACAACCTGACCGATCACACAGAAACTGACCCACAGACTACAACCAGACCGAGCACACATAAACTGACCAACTGAACACAAATAGACCGAGGACACAGCAACTGATTCAATAAACACAACCTGACCGAACACACAGAAACTGACCCACTGATCACAACCTGAGCAAAGACACAGAAACTGACGCACTGACCACAACCTGTCCGAAATCACAGGAACTGACCCACTGACCGTAAACAGAACGAGCACACAGTAAGTAACCCAATGAACACAACATGATCGAACACACAGAATCTGACCCACAGACCAGAAGATGAGCGTAAAGAGATAAAATTGACCCACTGAACACAACCTAACTGATCACACAGAAACTGACCAACTGACCAAAAACCGAACAAACAGACCGAAACTGATGCACTGACCACAAACTGAATGAACACACAGAAACTGATCCACTGACCACAGCCTGAGCGAATGCACAGAAACTGTCCCACTGACCACAACCTGAACAAAGACAAATAAAATCCCACTGACCACAATCTCACCGAACACAAAGAAACTTACCCATGACCACTACCTGAACAAACACACAGAAACTGACTCATTGAACACAAACTGCCAAGCACGCAGAAACTGACCCACAGACTACAACCAGACCGAACACACAGAAGCTGCCCCAGTGACCACAACCTGACCGAACACAAAGAATCTGAGCCACTGACAACAACCTGACTGAATACTCAAAAACTGACCCACAGACCACAACCTGACCGAACACACAGAAACTGGCCCACTGACCAAAAACTGAACAAACGCACAGGAACTGACCCACTGACCACAACCTGACCGAACTCTCAGAAACTGATCCACTGAACACAACCTGACTGAACACACAGAAATTGATCCACTGACAACACCCTGACCAATCACACAGAAACTGACCCACTGACCACAACCTGACCGAACACACAGAAACTGACCCACTGACTACAAACTGACGGAACACACATATTCTGAACCAATGACCACAACTTGAACAAGCACACAGAAACTGACCCAATGACCACAACCTGTCCGAACACGCAGAGACTGACAGACTGAACACACCCTGTCCGAACACAGAAACTGACCCTCAGACTACAACCAGACAGAACACACAGATACTGATCCACTGACCACAACCTGACTGATCACACAGTAACTGATCTACTGACCACAACCTCTCCGAACACACAGAAACTGAACCACTGACGACAAACTGAGCAAGAACACAGAAACTGAACCATTGACCACAACCTGACCGAACACACAGAAGCTGAACTACTGACCACAACCTGACCGAACACCCAGAAACTGATCCACTGACCACAAACTTACTGAACACACAGAAACTGATCCAGTGACCAAAAGGTGAACGAACACACAGAAACTGACCCACTGAACACAACCTGCCCGATCACACAGAGACTGACCCACTGACCACAACTTGACCGAACACGCAGAAACTGACCCACTGACAGCAACCTTCCCGAACACACAGAAACTGACACATAGATCAGAACGAGACCGAGGACACGGGAACTGATTCAGTGAACACAACGTGACCGAACACACAGAAACAAACACACTGAACATAACCTTACCAAGGACACAGAAACTGAGCCACTGACAACAACCTGTGCGAAAACACAGGAACTGACCCACTAACCACAACCATACCGAGCACACAGTAAGTGACCCAACGATCATAACCTGACTGAACACACAGACACTGACCCGCTGATCAGAAGCTGACTGAACTCTCAGAAACTGATCCACTGAACACAACCTGACTGAACACACAGAAATTGACCCACTGACAGCAACCTGACCGATCACACAGAAACTGACCCATTGACCACAACCTGACGGAACACACAGAAACTGTCCCACTGACCACAAACTGAACAAACACACATAAACTGACCCACTGACAACTAACTGACCAAACACACAGATTCTGAACCACTGACCACAACATGAACAAACACACAGAAACTGAAACAATGACCACAACCTGTCCGAACACGCAGAGACTGACAGGCTGAACACAACCTGACTGAGCACACAGAAACTGACCCACTGACAACAACCTGTCCGAACACAGAAACTGACCCTCAGACTACAACCAGACAGAACACACAGATACTGATTCACTGACCACAACCTGACTGATCACACAGTAACTGATCTACTGACCACAACCTGTCCGAACACACAGTAACTGAACCACTGACGACAAATTGAGCGAGAACACAGAAACTGAACCATTGACCACAACCTGACCAAACACACAGAGGCTGAATTACTGACCACAACCTGACTGAGCACACAGTAACTGACCCACTGAACACAAACTGACCGAACACACAAAAACTGACCCACTGACCACAATTGACTGAACATACAGAAACTGACCCACTGACCACAAACTGTCCGAACACACAGAAACTGACCCACTGACCACAAAAAGATGGAGCACACAGTAACTGATGCACTGAACACATCGTGACCGAACACACAGAAGCTGACACACTGACCACAACCTGACTGTACAAACAGAAACTGAACCACTGACCACAAACTGTCCGAGCACACAGAAACTGACACACTGACCACAACCTGACCAAACACACAGAAACGTACCAGCTGACCACAACCTGACCGAACACACAGAAACTGACCCACTGACCACAAAATGACTTCGCACACAGTAACTGACCCACTGAACACAACCTGACCGAACACATAGAAATTGACCCGCTGGCCAGAAGCTGAACGAAAATACAGAAATTGACCCACTGAACAAAACCTGACTGAACACGCAGAAGCTGAAACAATGACCACAACCTGACCGAAAACCAGAAACTGATCCACAGAGCACAACCTGACTCAACACAAAGAAACTGACCCACTGACAAAAAGCTGACCGAACACACATAAACTGACCCACTGAACACAATCTGACCAATCACAGAGAAACTGACCCACTGACCACAACCTGACCGAAAATACAGAAACTGACCCATTGACGGCAAACTTTCCGAACACACAGAAACTGACCCACAGACCACAACCTGTGAGCAAATAAAGGAAAATCCGAAGATGTTTTATAAGTATATTAAGGGTAAGAGGATAACTAGGGAAAAAATAGGGCCCATTAGGGACAAAAGTGGCAATCTGTGTGTGGAGCCGGAAGATGTAGGAGGGGTTCTAAATGAATTTTTTGCATCTGTTTTCACTATGGAGAAGGACGATGTAGACATAGAAATAGGGCGGGGGGACTGTGATATGCTCGAACATATTAACATCGAGAGGGAGGAGGTATTGGCGGTTTTAGCTGGCCTAAAAATGGATAAATCCCCAGGCCCGGATGAAATGTATCCCAGGCTGCTGTGTGAGGCAAAAGAGGAGATTGCGGGAGCTCTAACACATATATTCAGGACCTCTCTGGCCACAGGGGATGTGCCAGAGGACTGGAGAACCGCTAATGTAGTACCATTACTCAAGAAGGGTAGTAGGGAAAAACCGGGGAACTACAGGCCAGTGAGCCTAACATCAGTGGTAGGAAAATTATTGGAAAAAATCCTGAGGGACAAAATTTGTCTCCACTTGGAGAGGCAAGGATTAATCAGGGATAGTCAACATGGCTTTGTCAAGGGAAGATCATGTCTGACTAATTTGATTGAATTTTTTGAGGGGGTGACTAGGTGTGTGGATGAGGGTAACGCAGTGGATGTGGTATACATGGATTTCAGTAAGGCCTTCGATAAAGTCCCGCACAGGAGACTGGTCAAGAAGGTAAGAGCCCATGGAATCCAGGGTGCCTTGGCACATTGGATACAAAACTGGCTTAGTGGCAGAAGGCAGAGGGTGATGGTCGAAGGTTGTTTTTGTGATTGGAAGCCTGTGGCCAGTGGGGTACCACAGGGATCGGTGCTGGGTCCCTTGCTGTTTGTGGTCTACATTAATGACTTGGATATGAATGTAAAGGGTATGATCAGTAAGTTCGCGGATGATACAAAAATTGGTAGGGTGGTAAATAGCGAGGAGGGTAGCCTCAGTCTGCAGGACGATATAGATGGGTTGGTCAGATGGGCGGAACAGTGGCAAATGGAATTTCACCCGGAAAAGTGCGAGGTGATGCACTTTGGGGGGACTAACAAGGCAAAGGAATACACAATGAATGGAAAGACCCTAGGCAAGACGGAGGGTCAGAGGGATCTGGGTGTGCAAGTACACAGATCCCTGAAGGCGGCGGAACAGGTGGATAAGGTGGTAAAAAAGGCATATGGGATACTTGCCTTCATTAGCCGAGGCATTGAATATAAGAGCAAGGAGGTTATGATGGAGCTGTATAAAACACTGGTTAGGCCACAGCTGGAATACTGTGTGCAGTTCTGGTCGCCACACTACAGGAAGGATGTGATCGCGTTAGAGAGGGTGCAGAGGAGGTTCACCAGGATGTTACCAGGGCTGGAGCGCTTCAGCTATGAAGAGAGACAGGGCAGATTGGGTTTGTTTTCCTTGGAGCTGAGGAGGCTGAGGGGGGAGATGATTGAGGTGTACAAAATTGTGAGGGGCATAGATAGGATGGATGCTGAGGAGCTTTTTCCCTTAGTAGAGGGGTCAATAACTAGGGGGCATAGATTCAAGGTAAAGGGCGGGAGGTTTAGAGGGGATTTGAGAAAGAACTTTTTCACCCAGAGGGTGGTTGGAGTCTGGAACTCACTGCCTGAAAGGGTTGTGGAGGCAGAAACCCTCACAACATTTAAGAAGCATTTGGATGTGCACTTGAAATGCCATAGCATACAAGGCTACGGGCCAAATGCTGGAATATGGGATTAGATTAGACAGGGCTTGATGGCCGGCGCGGACACGATGGGCCGAAGGGCCTCTATCCGTGCTGTATTACTCTATGACTCTATGACTCTAACCTGACCGAGGACACAGTAACTGATCCACTGAACACAAATTGACAGAAAACATAGTAACTGGCCCACTGACCACAACCTGACCAAAGACACAGTAACTGACCCAATGAACACAACCTGACCGAACACGCAGAAACTGACCCGCTAACAAGGAGCTGACCGAAAACACGCTGAAGCTGAACAATTGACCACCAACTGACCGAACACCCAGAATCTGATCCATTGACCACAACCTGACTGAGATCACAGAGACCGACCCACTGACCAGAAGCTGACCGAACACAGAGAAACTGACCCACTGAACACAAGGTGACCGAACACACAGAAACTAACCCACTGAAAACAACATGAACAAAGACACAGAAACTAAGCCACTGACTAGAACCTGTCCGAAATCACAGGAACTGACCCACTGATCACAACCAGACCGAGCACAGATTAATTGACCAATGAACACAACCTGACCGAACACACCAAAACTGACCCGCTGACCAGAAGCTGACTGGAAACACAGAAATTGGCCCACTGAACACAACCTGACCGATCACACAGAAACGGACACACTGATCTAAACTGAATGAACAGACAGAAACTCAAATGTTGAACACAACCTGAACAAACACACAGAAACTGACCCACTGACTACAAACTGACCGAACAGACAGAAACTGAACCACTGACCACAACCTGAACAAACACACAGAAACTGATTCCGGGGTACAGAATCTTTAGGCGAGACAGAGGGGGAGGTATAAGAGGAGGGGGTGTCGCAATATTAATTAAGGAGTCAATTACTGCAGTAAGGAGGGATGATATATTAGCAGGGTCCTCTAATGAGGCCATATGGGTGGAGCTTAAAAACAAAAAGGGGGCAAGCACTTTGCTGGGAGTGTACTATAGGCCTCCAAACAGTCAAGGGGAGATAGAGGAACAGATATGTAGGCAAATCTCAGAGAAATGTGCAAATAATAGGGTAATAATAATGGGGGATTTCAACTTCCCCAATATTAACTGGGATAGTCAGAGTGTGAAAGGCTCAGAGGGTGTAGAATTCTTAAAGTGCATCCAGGAGAGCTTTTTGAGCCAGCATGTAGAAAGTCCTACAAGAGAGGGGGCGGTACTGGACCTAATTCTCGGGAATGTGGCCGGCCAAGTGGAAAAAGTGCTAGTAGGTGAGCACTTTGGTGATAGTGACCATAATATGGTAAGATTTAAGGTGGCCATGGAAAAGGATAGGGATGGGCCGGAAATAAAGGTTCTAAATTGGGGGAAGGCCGATTTTAATAGGATAAGGCAGGATCTGGCCAAAATGGACTGGGATCAGCTACTTGTAGGAAAATCCGCATCGGAGCAATGGGAGGCTTTCAGAAGGGAGATTGAGAACATACAATGGCAACATGTTCCCGTAAAGGTCAAGGGTGGTTCCAAAAACCACAGGGAACCTTGGATGTCAGGGGATATACGGGAATGGATTAGGAAAAAAAGGAGGGCTTTTGGTAGATACAAAAGGCTAAAGACGGAGGAAGCCCTAGAGGAGTACAAAAAGTGCAGGGGGATACTTAAAAAAGAAATTAGGAGATCAAGGAGGGGCCATGAAATAACACTGGCAAGCAAAATAAAGGAAAATCCGAAGATGTTTTATAAGTATATTAAGGGTAAGAGGATAACTAGGGAAAAAATAGGGCCCATTAGGGACAAAAGTGGCAATCTGTGTGTGGAGCCGGAAGATGTAGGAGGGGTTCTGAATGAATTTTTTGCGTCTGTTTTCACTGTGGAGAAGGACGATGTAGACATAGAAATAGGGCGGGGGGACTGTGATATGCTCGAACATATTAACATCGAGCGGGGGGAGGTATTGGCGGTTTTAGCTGGCCTAAAAATGGATAAATCCCCAGGCCCGGATGAAATGTATCCCAGGCTGCTGTGTGAGGCAAAGGAGGAGATTGCGGGGGCTCTAACACATATATTCAGGACCTCTCTGGCCACAGGGGATGTGCCAGAGGACTGGAGAACCGCTAATGTAGTACCATTATTCAAGAAGGGTAGTAGGGAAAAACCGGGGAACTACAGGCCAGTGAGCCTAACATCAGTGGTAGGAAAATTATTGGAAAAAATCCTGAGGGACAAAATGTGTCTCCACTTGGAGAGGCAAGGATTAATCAGGGATAGTCAACATGGCTTTGTCAAGGGAAGATCATGTCTGACTAATTTGATTGAATTTTTTGAGGGGGTGACTAGGTGTGTGGATGAGGGTAACGCAGTGGATGTGGTATACATGGATTTCAGTAAGGCCTTCGATAAAGTCCCGCACAGGAGACTGGTCAAGAAGGTAAGAGCCCATGGAATCCAGGGTGCCTTGGCACATTGGATACAAAACTGGCTTAGTGGCAGAAGGCAGAGGGTGATGGTCGAAGGTTGTTTTTGTGACTGGAAGCCTGTGGCCAGTGGGGTACCACAGGGATCGGTGCTGGGTCCCTTGCTGTTTGTGGTCTACATTAATGACTTGGATATGAATGTAAAGGGTATGATCAGTAAGTTCGCGGATGATACAAAAATTGGTAGGGTGGTAAATAGCGAGGAGGGTAGCCTCAGTCTGCAGGACGATATAGATGGGTTGGTCAGATGGGCGGAACAGTGGCAAATGGAATTTAACCCGGAAAAGTGCGAGGTGATGCACTTTGGGGGGACTAACAAGGCAAAGGAATACACAATGAATGGAAAGACCCTAGGCAAGACGGAGGGTCAGAGGGATCTGGCTGTGCAAGTACACAGATCCCTGAAGGCGGCGGAACAGGTGGATAAGGTGATAAAAAAGGCATATGGGCTACTTGCCTTCATTAGCCGAGGCATTGAATATAAGAGCAAGGAGGTTATGATGGAGCTGTATAAAACACTGGTTAGGCCACAGCTGGAATATTGTGTGCAGTTCTGGTCGCCACACTACAGGAAGGATGTGATCGCGTTAGAGAGGGTGCAGAGGAGGTTCACCAGGATGTTACCAGGGCTGGAGCGCTTCAGCTATGAAGAGAAACTGGGCAGGTTGGGTTTGTTTTCCTTGGAGCTGAGGAGGCTGAGGGGGGACATGATTGAGGTGTACAAAATTATGAGGGGCTTAGATAGGATGGATGCTGAGGAGCTTTTTCCCTTAGTAGAGGGGTCGATAACTAGGGGGCATAGATTCAAGGTAAAGGGCGGGAGGTTTAGAGGGGATTTGAGAAAGAACTTTTTCACCCAGAGGGTGGTTGGAGTCTGGAACTCACTGCCTGAAAGGGTTGTGGAGGCAGAAACCCTCACAACATTTAAGAAGCATTTGGATGTGCACTTGAAATGCCATAGCATACAAGGCTACGGGCCAAATGCTGGAATATGGGATTAGATTAGACAGGGCTTGATGGCCGGCGCGGACACGATGGGCCGAAGGGCCTCTATCCGTGCTGTATTACTCTATGACTCTATGACTCTATGACTCTATGATCCACTGACCACAACCTCTCCGAACACGCAGAGACTGACAGACTGAACACAACCTGACTGAGCACACAGAAACTGACCCACAGACCACAACCTGTACGAACATATAGAAACTGACCCTCAGACTGCAACCACCTCTCCGCACACACAGTAACTGACCCACTGACCACAACCAGTCAGAACACACAGAAACTGACCCACTGACCACATCCTGACCAAACACACAGAAACTGATCCACTGACCACAACCTGACTGAACACAAAGAAACTGACCCACTGTCCAAAAGCTGAATGAACACACAGAAACTGACCCACTGACCACAACCTGAGCAAAGACACAGTAACTGACCCACTGAACACAACCTGACCGAACACACAGAAACTGACCCGCTGAACAGAAGCTGACTGAAAACACAGAAATTGACCCACTGACAAAACATGACTGAACAGGCAGAAGCTGAACCACTGAGCAGAACCTGAACGAACAGCCAGAAACTGATCCACTGACCAAAACCTGTCAGAACGCACAGAAACTGACCCACTGACCAAAAGCTGACCGAACACAGAGAAACTGACCCACTGACCACAAAATGAACAAACACACAGAAACTGACCCACTGACTACAAACTGACGGAACACAGAAAAACTGAACGACTGACAACAACCTGACTGAACACACAGAAACTGACCCACTGACCACAAACTGTGCGAACACACAGAAACTGACCCACTGACCACAAACTGTGCGAACACACAGAAACTTACCCACTGAACACAACCAGACCGAGGACAGAGTAACTGATCCATTGAAAACAACATGTCCGAACACAAAGAAATCAGTGGTGTACATTTAAGGAGTTATTTTGCAACTTCCAAAAAACTGAGAAGAAAAGGGTGTAAAAGAAAAGACAGCCATCCGTGGCTAAGTAAAGAAATCAAGGATAGTATTCGACTAAAAACATGGGCAAATAAGGTAGCCAAATCTAGTGGGAGGATAGAGGATTGGGAAAACTTTAAAAGACAGCAAAAAATTCCAAAATGATTGATTAAGAAAGGGAAGATAGATTATGAAAGTAAATTAGCAAAAAATATAAAAACAGATAGTAAGAGTTTTTATAGTTATAGGAAAAGAAAAAGGGCGGCTAAAGTAAATGTTGGTCCCTTAGAGGATGAGACCGGGAAATTAATGGTGGGAAATATGTAGATGGCAAAAACACTGAATGAGTATTTTGTATCAGTCTTTACAGTAGAAGACACTAAGAATATCCCAACACTGGAAAAACAGGGGGCTATAGGGGGGGAGGAGCTAAACACGATCAAACTCACTAAGGAAGTGGTACTCGGTAGAATAATGGGACTCAAGGCGGATAAATCACCTGGACCAGATGGCATACATCCTAGGGTCTTGAGGGAAGTGGCGGTATGGATTGTGGATGCATTGGTAATAATTTTCCAAAACTCCCTGGACTCGGCAAAGGTCCTGGCAGACTGGAAAACTGCTAATGTAACACCGTTATTTAAAAAGGGCAGTAGACAGAAGGCTGGAAACTATAGACTGGATAGCCTAACATCTCTGGTAGGTAAAATTTTGGAGTCCATTATTAAGGAGACAGTAACAGGACATTTGGATAATCATAATTTAATAGGACAATGTCAGCATGGTTTTATGAAGGGGAAGTCATGTTTGACAAATCTGCTGGAGTTCTTTGAGGAAGTAACATATAGGGTGGATAAAGGGGAACCAGTGGACATAGTGTATTTAGACTTCCAAAAGGCATTTGACAAGGTGCCACACAAAAGATTATTGCTTAAGATAAAAAATCACTGGATTGGGGGTAATATTCTGGCATGGATAGAGGATTGGCTATCTAACAGAAGGCAGAGAGTTGGGATAAATGTTCATTCTCAGACTGGCAATCAGTAACTAGTGGTGTTCCGCAGTGGTCAGTGCTGGGTCCCCAACTCTTTACAATCTATATTGACGATTTGGAGGAGGGAACCGAGAGTAACATATCAAAGTTTGCAGATGATACTAAGATGGGGGGGAAAGTAGTGAGTGAGGAGGACATAAATAAACTGCAAGGTGACATAGACAGGCTAAGTAAGTGGGCAGAGATTTGGCTGATGGAATACAATACTAGAAAGTGTGAGGTTATGCACTTTGGCTTGAAAAATCGTAGAGCAAGTTATTATCTTAATGGCAAGAAACTGGAAAGTACTGAAGTACAAAGGGATCCGGGGGTCCTGGTGCACGAAACTCAAAAGGTTAGTATACAGGCGCAGCAAATGATTAATTAGGCCAATGGAATGTTGGCTTTCATTGCTAGGGTGATAGAATATAAAAATAGGGAGGTATTGCTTCAGTTGTACAAGGTATTGGTGAGACTGCACCTGGAATACTGCATACAGTTTTGGTGTCCATACTTAAGTAAAGACATACTTGCTCTCGAGTCAGTACAAAGAAGGTTCACTCGGTTAATCCCGGGGATGAAGGGATGGACATATGAAGAGAGGTTGAGTAGATTGGGACTCTACTCATTGGAGCTCAGAAGAATGAGAGGCGATCTTATTTAACATATAAGGTTGTGAAGGTGTTCGATCGGGTGGATGCGGGGAGGATGTTCCCGATGATGGGTGAAACAAAACTAGGGGGCTTAGACTTATAACAAGGGGCTGCTCTTTCAAAACTACTGTGATGAGGAGGAACTACTTCACTCAGAGTGTGGTAGGTCCATGGAATATGCTGCCCCAAAAAGCTGTAGAAGCTACATCATTACATAAATTTAAAAAAGAAATAGACAGTTTCCTAGAAGTAAAGGGAATTACGGGTTACGGGGAGCGGGCAGGAATTTGGACAAGTCTAGGTTCGGATCAGACATGGCCCTGTTGGTAGCAGAGCGGGTCATGGGCCGTGTAGCCAGATCCTGCTCATATTTCGTGTATCTAATTCTGTAAGATTCAGGAGATGTTTCTGTGATAGTAGATTGGCTGTTAGGATCAGATCAGCCATGACCTTATTGAATGGCGGAGCAGGCTCGAGGGGCCGATTGGCCTATGCCTGCTCGTATTTCTTATGTTCTTATGTTCTTATTAAGAGAGTTGGAACAGTTTGGGCCTATACTTATTGGAGGTTAGAAGATTCAGAGAGGATCTTATTGAAATTTATAAGATTTTTAAGGGTCTTGACAAGGTAGATACAGAGAGAAATCTGAAACTAGGGGGCATACTTTCAGAATATGGGGGCACACGTTTAAATCGGAAATGGGGAGGAATTTGGTCCCTCATAGGGACGTGATTCTTTGGAGTTATCTTCCCCAGAGATCTGTGGAGGCTGGGTCATTGAATCTATTTAAGTTGGAGTTAGACAGATGGTTGAAAGGTAAGGGAGTCAATGGTTATGGAGAACGGGCAGGAAAGTGGATTCGAGGCCAAGATCAGATTAGCAGTTATCTTATTATATGACAGAGCAGGCTCGAGGGGCCAAATCACCTACTCCTGCTCCTGCGGCTTATTTTCTTATGATGATATGTAACTCACTCCGTGCCCAACATTGCGAGCACTCGCCTGGAGTCTCAGCTGATTGTGTTTATAAAAACTTCAGTGTAATTCACTCCAAGCCCGGCACTGTGAGCTCTCCCTTGGTGTGTCAGCTCCCTGTGTTTATAAACACTTCAGTATGATTCACTCCGTGTCCAACACTGTGAGCTCTCCCCTGGTGTGTCAGCTCACTGTGTTTCTAAACACTTCAGTGTAATTCACTCCGTGCCCAACAATGTGAACTCGCTCTTCGTGTGTCAGCTGACTGTGTTTCTAAACACTTCAGTGTAATTCACTCCGTGCCCAACATTGTGAACTCTCTCTTGGTGTGTCAGCACACTGTGTTTCTAAACACTTAGTGTAATTCACTCCGTGCCCAACATTGTGAGCTCTCCCCTGCTGTGTCAGCTCACTGTGTTTATAAACATTTCAGTGTATTTCACCCCCTCTCCAACCAATTGAGCTTTACCCAGGTGTGTCAGCTCACTGCGTTTATAAAGTCTTCAGTGTAATTCACTCCGTGTCCAGCACTGCGATCTCTCCCCTGGTATGTCAGCTCTCTTTTTTTATAAAAACTTAAGTGTAATTCACTCAAAGTCCGACACATTGAGCTTTCCATTGGTGTGTCAGATCACTGTGTTTATAAACACTTCAGTGTAACTCACTCCGTGTCCCACACTGTGAGCTCTCCTTTAGTGTGTCAGCTCCCTGTGTTTATAAACACTTCAGTATGATTCACTCCGTGTTCAACACTGTGAGCTCTCCACTGGTGTGTCAGCTCACGGTGTTTCTAAACACATCAGTTTAATTCACACCGTGCCCAACATTGTGAACTCTCTCTTGATGTGTCAGCTGACTGTGTTTCTAAACACTTCAGTGTAATTCACTCCGTGCCCAACATTGTGAACTCTCTCTTGGTGTGTCAGCACACTGTGTTTCTAAACACTTAGTGTAATTCACTCCGTGCCCAACATTGTGAGCTCTCCCCTGGTGTGTCAGCTCACTGTGTTTATAAACATTTCAGTGTATTTCACCCCCTCTCCAACCAATTGAACTTTACCCAGGTGTGTCAGCTCACTGTGTTTATAAACACTTCAGTGTAATTCACTCCGTGTCCAGCACTGGGATCTCTCCCCTGGTATGTCAGCTCTCTGTTTTTAGAAACACTTCAGTGTAATTCACTCAAAGTCCGACACATTGAGCTTTCCATTGGTGTGTCAGATCACTGTGTTCATAAACACTTCAGTGTAACTCACTCCATGTCCCACACTGTGAGTTCTCCTCTGGTGTGTCAGATCACTGTGTTCATAAACACTTCAGTGTAACTCACTCCATGTCCCACACTGTGAGCTCTCCTCTGGTGTGTCAGCTCACAGTGTTTATAAACACTTCAGTATAATTCACCCTGTGTCCTACACCGTGAGCTCTCCCCTGGTTTGTCAGCCACCTGTGTTCATAAACTCTTCAGTGTAATTCCCTTCGTGTCTGACACTGTTAGCTATCCTCCGGTGCGTAAGCTCTCTGTGTTTATAAACACTTCAGTGTAAATCACTCCGTGTCCGACACTGTGAGCTCTCCCCTGATGTGTCAGCTCACTGTGTTTATGAACACATCAGTGTAATTCACTTCACGTCCGACACTGTTAGCTATCCCCTGGTGTGTCAGCGCCATGTTTTAATAAACACCTCAGTGTAATTCACTCCGTGTCCAACAATGTAAGCTCTCCCCTGGTGTGTCAGCTCACTGTGCTTATAAACACTTCAGTGTAAATCACTCCGTGTCAAACACTGTGAACTCTCCCCTGATGTGTCAGCTCACTGTGTTTATAAACACTTCAGTGTAATTCACTCCATGTCCAACACTGTAAGCTCTCCCATGGTGTGTCAGCTCACTGTGTTTATCAACATCTCAGTGAAGGCAACAGTGCATGGTAGCGATAGGGGTAATGATAGCCAAAATTTGACAGAGAGGTACAGAGCGTATACACATAAGAGAGCATTAGAAAGAGGGGTCCGAATAGGGAAAAATAGTTAATAGACATCATTAACAACTCTATATCTGAAAGCAAGCAGCATTCGTAACAAGATAGATGAGTTGGCAGCACCAATAGAAGTAACTGAGTTTGATCGGACAGCCTTTAGACAGACGTGGTTGCAATGTGACTAAGGCTGGGAACTGAATATTCAGGGGGTTTTGGCATTTCGTAAGGATAGGCAGAAAGGAAAACGAGCTCTCTTAATAAGGGTTAACTTCAGTGCGGTATTGAGAAATTAAATTGGCCTGCAAGATCAAGATGTAGAATCAATTAGGGTAGAGATAAGAAATAATAATCGTAAGAAGTCACCGGTGGGAATGGTCTCCAGCCCCGCAAAACAGTAACCACACGGTAGGGCAGAGTATACATCAAGAAATAATAGAAGTTTGTAACAAAGGTAGGGTAATCATCATGGGAGATTTTAATCTTCATATTGATTGGACAAAGCAAAATGGCGAAGGTAGACTTCAGGAAGTGTTCTTAAAGACTAAATGGGATGGTTTCTTGGAACAATATGTTATGGTTCCAGCCAGGGAGAAGAGTATTTTACATCTGGTAATTTGTAACGAGGCCTGATTAGTTAATGATCTCGAAGTGAAGGATACTCTTGGGAAGAGTGATCAAAGCATGGTAGCATTTCAAATTCAGTTTGAGGGTGCAAAAGTTAGCTGTCAATCTAGTGTCTGAACATAAACACAGGTAATTACAAAGGTATGAAGGCAAATCTGGTTAAAGTGGACTGGAAAAAACATGTTAGAGTGTAAAACTGTAGAAAAGCAATGGTAATCATTTAAGGAGACATTTCATAACTCTCAGTAAAGATATTTACCTGTGTGAAAGAAATACTGTAAGGGAAGGATGAACAATTCGTGGCAAATTAAGGATGTAAAGCATGGTATCAATTTGGAAAAAAAAAGTATATCAAAAGTTGCAAAAAATAGTGAAAGGCCAGGAGATTGAAATTATTAAAAAAACCAGCAAAGGACAACTAAAAAAATGGTAAAGGGAGAGAAGATAGCTTATGAGATTAAGTTAGCAAGAAATATAAAAACAGAGAGGAAGAGTTTCTACACGTATATTATAATGTAAAGCGACTAGCTACAGTAAACGTTGGTCCCCTAGAGGATGAGTCTGGGGAACTAATAATAGGAAACAGGGATATGGCTGATATTTTGACCAAATATTTTGTATTGGTCTTCATGGCAGAAGGCATTTGAAGCATGCCAATAATGGATAATCAAAGGGCTACTGGAGTGCGGGGTGGAAACTTGAAACAATGACTGTCACTTGACAGAATGTACTGGGCAATCTAATGGGACAAAAGGTCGACAATTTCCCTGGACACGATGGCCTGCATCCCAGTGCCTTAAAAGATGTGGCTGCAGAGATAGTGGATGCATTGGGTGTAAATTACGATAGATCCCTGGATTCTGGAGAGGTCCCAGCCGACTTTAATCCACAAATATAACGCCCCTATTTAAGGCTGGAAGTAGACAGAATGCAGGGAATTTTCGACCTGTTTGCCTAGCTTCTGTCATTGGGAAAATGCTAGAGTGCATCATTAAGGACATGGTAGCAGGAGAGTTAGAAAATTTAGAGTATAGCCAAGCAGAGTTAGCTTAGTTTTATGAAAGGGAAATCATTTTTGCCAATTTTCTGGAGTTCTTTGAGGATGTAACGAGCAGGATGGATAAAGGGGAACCAGTAGAGATCGTGTATATGGATTTCCAGAAGGTATTCGATAAGGTGTCACATATAATGTTTCTACACAGGACTAGACAGACTAGATGCAGGAAGGATGCTCCCGATGGCCGGGAAGTCCAGAACCAGGGGCCACAGTCTAAGGATAAGGGGTAAGCCATTTAGGACAGAGATGAGGAGGAATTTCTTCACTCAGAGAGTGGTGAACATGTGGAATACTCTATCACAGAAGGCAGTGGAGGCCAATTCATTAAATACATTCAAGAAGGAGTTAGGTATATTTCTTAAGGCTAAAGGGATCAAGGGATATTGGGAGAAGGCAGAGACAGGCTACTGAAGCTGTATGATCAGCCATGATCTCCTTCAATGGCAGAGGAGGCTCGAGTGGCCAAAGGCCTACTCCTGCTCCTATCTTCTATGTTTCTATGTTTACACATGTTAAGAGCTGATGGGGTTGGGAGTGATATATTAGTATGATGGATAGAGGATTGGCTAACAAACATATAACAAAGAGTAGATGTAAATTGGACAATTTCAGATTGGCAATCTTTAACTAGTGCAGTGCCGCAGGGATTGGTGCTGGGGCCTCAACTACTTACAATCTATATTAGTGACTTGGTTGAAGGGACTGAATGTAATGTGGCAAAGTTTGCCGAAGTTAGAAACATAGGTGGGAAAGGAATTTGCGTGGAGGACACAAAGCATCTCCAAATGTATATAGATAGGCTAAGTAAGTGGGCAAACATCTGGCAGGTGGGGTACTGCGAGGTTATCCGCATTGGTAGTAAAAATTAAAAAGCAAATTATTATTTAAATGGGGAGAGATTACAGAATGCTGAGGTACAGATGGATCTGGGGGTCTTTGTACATGAATCACAAACAGTTATCATGCAGGTATAGCAAAAAGTTAGGAAGGTGACATATGAAAACTACTAGGCACTTGGTCTAAGCATTAAACAAAGCTTCAATCAACTGTTTTACAACATGGAGGTCTAGTTCTGTCCTTCACTAGATCCTGATAAGAATTGTGTGGAAATGCCGGAGTTGTACTAGGGTGGACAAATGTAAGAAGTCACACAACACCAGGTTATAGTCCAACAGCTTTATTTAAAGTCACAAGCATTCAGAGCGCTGCTCCTTCTTCAGGTGAATTGGAGAAATGCATAAAGACACAGCTTATATAGTCAGAGAATCATGTCAGATTTTTACAGGTAACCTTTCCAAATGCCATTTATCACACCTCGGCAGAGAGATAATCACAGCAGTCAAAGGTGTGAATGGTGTCCAAACAGGTCAGTCAGGGAAACATTACATCAAAGAACAATGAGGTGGGGTCACAAGGGGTCAAATATTGCAGATGCTGGGGTCTGTATGAAAAACAAAAAAACTGAGAAAAAACATTTTTTTGGCTGGATATCACAGCAGGTCCGGCCGCATACAGACCCCAGCATCTGCAATATTTGACCCCTTGTGACCCCACCTCATTGTTCTTTGATGTAATGTTTCCCTGACTGACCTGTTTGGACACCATTCACACCTTTGACTGCTGTGATTATCTCTCTGCCGAGGTGTGATAAATGGCAGTTGGAAAGGTTACCTGTAAACATCTGACATGATTCTCTGACTATATAAGCTGTGTCTTTATGCATTTCTCCACTTCACCTGAAGAAGGAGCAGCGCTCCGAAAGCTTGTGACTTCAAATAAAGCTGTTGGACTATAACCTGGTGTTGTGTGACTTCTTACACTGATAAGAATGTCCTGCGCAAGCTGGGCCCGTGCCCGAGTATTTATACCCTCCCTGGACAGCGCCACCCACATGCCGCTCAACATTATTTCATAAAACTTTATTTCATGAATGATTGATTCATTTCAGAAGGCAAATGGAATGTTGGCCTTTATTACAAGGGGGCTGGAGTATAAAAGGAGGGAAGTCCTTCTACAAATGTGCAGGGCGTTGATGAGACCACACCTAGAATACTGCGTACAGTTTTGGTCTACTTATTTAAGGAAGAATATACTTGCATTGGAGACAGTTCAAAGAAGGTTCACGAGGTTGATTCCGGAGATGAAGGGATTGTCTTATGAAGATAGTTGGAACAGGTTGGGCCTATACTCATTGGAGTTTAGAAGCATGAGAGAGGATCTGATTGATAATTATAAGATTCTGAAGGGTCTTGACAAGGTAGATGCAGAGACGATGTTTCCCCTAGTAGGCGAATCTGAAACTAGGGGGCATAATTTCAGAATATGGGGGCACACGTTTAAATCGGAAATGGGGAGGAATTTGTTCCATCAGAGGGACATGAATATTTGGAGTTCTCTTCCCCAGAGATCTGTGGAGGCTGGGACATTGAATATATTTAAGTTGGAGTTAGACAGATGTTTGAAAGGTAAGGGAGTCAATGGTTATGGAGAACGGGCAGGGAAGTGGAGTCCAGGCCAAGATCAGATTAGCAATTATCTTATTATATGGCGGAGCAGGTTCGAGGGGCCAAATCACCTACTCCTGCTCCTGCGCCTTATGTTCTTATGATGTTATGTAATTCACTCCATGCCCAAAATTGCGAGCACTCCCCTGGTGTGTCAGCTGACTGTGTTTATAAACAATTCTGCATAATTCACTCCGTGTCCATCACTGTGAGCTCTCCCCTGCTGTGTCAGCTGACTGTGTTTATAAACACGTCAATATAATTCACTCCTTGCCCAATATTGTGAGCTCTCCCCTGGTGTTTCAGCTCACTGTGTTTATAAACACTTCAGTGTAATTCTCTCTATGTCCGACACTGTGAGCTTTCCCCTGGTGTGTCAGCTCTCTGTGTTTATAAATACACTTCAGGAAGGTTGGGAAAGCACTAGAGACGGTGCAGAGTAGAATTACCAGGTGCTTTGTGCATTGAGTGCTGTTGGAGTTTTGCTAAGTGGGAGAAAAATCATTTAAGTGTATTTTGTGAATTTTAGTGTGTTAAGAAGTCAATTATTTGAAGTAAGTTTAATTTTTTAAGGGTTTTTTAAACTCTTGGGCAGTTTAAACAGGAAGTAGAATCCGGGTATAAAAGGGGAGGGGCTAGTGCGGTGCACGGAGTGCTTTGTGCATTGAGTGCTGTTGGAGTTTTGCTAAGTGGGAGAAAAATCATTTAAGTGTATTTTGTGAATTTTAGTGTGTTAAGAAGTCAATAATTTGAAGTAAGTTTAATTTTTTAAGGGTTTTTTAAACTCTTGGGCAGTTTAAACAGGAAGTAGAATCCGGGTATAAAAGGGGAGGGGCTAGTGCGGTGCACGGAGTGCTTTGTGCATTGAGTGCTGTTGGAGTTTTGCTAAGTGGGAGAAAAATCATTTAAGTGTATTTTGTGAATATTAGTGTGTTAAGAAGTCAATAATTTGAAGTAAGTTTAATTTTTTAAGGGTTTTTTAAACTCTTGGGCAGTTTAAACAGGAAGTAGAATCCGGGTATAAAAGGGGAGGGGCTAGTGCGGTGCACGGAGTGCTTTGTGCATTGAGTGCTGTTGGAGTTTTGCTAAGTGGGAGAAAAATCATTTAAGTGTATTTTGTGAATTTTAGTGTGTTAAGAAGTCAATTATTTGAAGTAAGTTTAATTTTTTAACGGTTTTTTAAACTCTTGGGCAGTTTAAACAGGAAGTAGAATCCGGGTATAAAAGGGGAGGGGCTAGTGCGGTGCACGGAGTGCTTTGTGCATTGAGTGCTGTTGGAGTTTTGCTAAGTGGGAGAGTTCGGATAAGTGGGAGGTGAGGGTGTGTTTTTTGCTCTGTTTTGTTCCCCACTCCCAGGCTTAGACATCACTGCGGAGGCAGAGCAGCGAGACGAGTCAACCAAACAGGCTCCACAGACAGTATTCAAGGAGGAGGTTGGTGATCAGCTGGTTGCTTGGTTTTCTTCCTTCTCTTCTCTTTCATACATTTAAGTTGGTAAGTCCTATTGAATAGTGGTGTGATATTATCATATATATCCGGGCAGGGTCTTCATAACTAATAATAAGAAATTTAATTAATTATATAGAATGGAGCAGGTGATGTGTTACTGTTGCGAGATGTGGGAGCCAGTGAACCCCATTGAGGCTAACGGTGCTTACATCTGCGACAAGTGTTTGCTGCTAGAGGAACTCAAGTTCCATGTTATGGAGCTTGAGACCGAGCTTCGGACACTGCGACACATCAGGGAGGGGGAGAAGTTCCTGGACTCTATGTTTCAGGAGATGGTCACACCTATGAAGTTAATTACTGCAGATGTAGTCCGTGGTCAGGGACAGGACGGTGTGACTACGAGTGAGGAAGGTACAGGGATCCAGGATGTAGTGTTGAAGGAGACGCAGCCCTTGTTCTTGTCCAGCAGGATCGAGGTTCTTACTCCCTGTGAGGGCGGGAGCGGGGACTGCAGGGAGGATGAGCAACCTGGCCACAGCACCGTGGTACAGGGGGCCATTCAAGTGGAGGGAGTAAAAAGAAATGTTGTAGTGGTAGGGGATAGTATCATTAGGGGGATAGATAGGGTTCTCTGCAGTCAAGAGCGGGAGTCCCGAAGGCTGTGTTGCCTGCCTGGTGCCAGGGTTAAGGACATCTCTTCTGGGCTGGAAGGAAACTTGCAGTGGGAGGGGGAGGATCCAGTTGTCGTGGTCCATGTTGGTACAAACGACGTAGATAGAACAAGGAAGACGGTTCTGTTAAAGGAGTATGAGCAGCTAGGGGTCAAATTAAAAAACAGAACCTCAAGGGTTATAATCTCTGGGTTATTACCTGAGCCACGAGCGAATTTGGCTAGGATAAATAAAATTAAAGAGTTAAATGCGTGGCTCAAAGACTGGTGTGGGAGAAATGGGTTTTGCTTCTTGGGACACTGGCACCAGTACTGGGACAGGAGGGAGCTGTTCTGTTGGGACGGACTCCACTTGGCCAGTGCTGGGACTAGAGTCCTGGCGAATCATATAACTAGGGCTGTAGAGAGGGCTTTAAACTAATTAGTGGGGGGGAGGTTTCTAGAGAGCAAATCATAGAAATGACAACAGAGAAGGTCATAGACTTAGGTAGCAGTGGGGGAATTAAAAAACAGAATGTGTCAGGAAGGGACAGAAGGTATGGAGTAAAAAGTAAAGTACTAAAAAGGGAAAAAACAGGAACTAAGTGTTACAAAACATATTTGAAAGTTCTTTATCTGAATGCACGTAGCATTCGTAACAAAATGAATGAGTTAACGGCACAAATAATGACATATGGGTATGATCTTGTGGCCATTACAGAAACATGGCTGCAGGGTGAACATGACTGGGAATTAAACATACCAGGTTATTTAACAATCAGGAAGGACAGGCAGGAAGGGAGAGGAGGTGGGGTGGCTATGTTAATAAAGGAAGGAATCACTATAATAGAGAAATGATATTGGGTCAAAGGAGCAGGATAGTGAAACAGTTTGGGTGGAGGTAAGGAATAATAAGGGGAAAAAAACACTAGTGGGTGTAGTCTATAGGCCTCCGAACAGTTGCAACTCTGTTGGACGGAGTTTTAATCAGGAAATAGTTGAGGCTTGTAATAAGGGAACAGCTATAATTATGGGGGATTTTAATTATCATATTAACTGGACAAATCAAATTGGGCAGAGCAGCCTTGAGGAAGAGTTCATTGAGTGTATTAGGGATGGGTTTCTTGAGCAGTATGTAACTGAACCGACCAGGGGGCAAGCAACCTTAGATTTGGTCCTGTGTAATGAGACAGGATTAATTAAAAATGTCCTAGTAAAGGATCCCCTTGGAATGAGTGACCATAACATGGTTGAGTTCCATATTCAATTAGAGGGTGAGAAGGTTGGATCTCAAACAAGCGTGCTGAGCTTGAATAAAGGAGACTATGAAGGTATGAGAGCGGAATTAATTAGAGTGGACTGGGAAAATAGATTAAAGGGTAAGACGGTACATGACCAGTGGTGTACATTTAAGGAGTTATTTTACAACTTCCAAGAAAAATATATTCCACTGAGGAAAAAAGGGTGTAAAAGAAAAGATAGCCATCCGTGGCTAAGTAAAGTAATTAAGGATAGTATCCGACTAAAAACAAGGGCATATAAGGTAGCCAAATCTAGTGGGAGGATGGAAGATTGGGAAGTCTTTAAAAGACAGCAAAAAATAACAAAAAGATTGATTAAGAAAGGGAAGATAGATTATGAAAGTAAATTAGCAAAAAATATAAAAACAGACAGTAAAAGTTTCTATAGTTATATAAAAAGAAAAAGGGTGGCTAAAGTAAATGTTGGTCCCTTAGAGGATGAGACCGGGAAATTAATGGTGGGAAACATGGAGATGGCAAAAACACTGAACAATTATTTTGTATCAGTCTTTACAGTAGAGGACACTAAGAATATCCCAACACTGGACAAACAGGGGGCTCTAGGGGGGGAGGAACTAAATACAATTAAAATCACTAAGGAAGTGGTACTTGGTAAAATAATGGGACTCAAGGCGGATAAATCCCCTGGACCTGATGGCTTGCATCCCAGGGTCTTGAGGGAAGTACCGGTAGGCATTGTGGATGCATTGGTGATAATTTTCCAAAACTCACTGGACTCAGCAAAGGTCCCGGCAGATTGGAAAACTGCTAATGTAACACCATTATTTAAAAAGGGTAGTAGGCAGAAGGCTGGAAACTATAGACCTGTTAGCCTAACATCTGTGGTTGGTAAAATGTTAGAGTCCATTATTAAGGAGACAGTAACGGGACATTTGGATAAACATAATTTAATAGGGCAAACTCAGCATGGTTTCATGAAGGGGAAGTCATGTTTAACAAATTTGCTTGAGTTTTTTGAGGAAGTAACATACAGGGTGGATAAAGGGGAACCAGTGGACGTAGTGTATTTAGACTTCCAAAAGGCATTTGACAAGGTGCCACACAAAAGATTATTGCTCAAGATAAAAAATCACGGGATTGGGGGTAATATTCTGGCATGGGTGGAGGATTGGCTCTCTAACAGAAAGCAGAGAGTTGGGATAAATGGTTCGTTCTCAGATTGGCAACCAGTAACTAGTGGTGTTCCGCAGGGGTCAGTGCTGGGTCCCCAACTCTTTACAATCTACATTAACGATTTGGAGGAGGGGACCGAGTGTAACATATCAAAGTTTGCAGATGATACAAAGATGGGACGGAAAGTTGTGAGTGAGGAGGACATAAAAAACCTGCAAAGGGACATAGACAGGCTAAGTAAGTGGGCAGAGATTTGGCAGATGGAATAAAATACTGGAAAGTGTGAGGTTATGCACTTTGGCAGGAAAAATCATAGAGCAAGTTATTATCTTAATGGCAAGAAACTGGAAAGTACTGTAGTACAAAGGGATCTGGGGGTCCTGGTGCACGAAACTCAAAAAGTTAGTATGCAGGTGCAGCAAGTGATCAAGAAGGCCAATGGAATGTTGGCTTTTATTGCTAGGGGGTTGGAATATAAAAACAGGGAGGTATTGCTGCAGTTGTACAAGGTATTGGTGAGGCCGCACCTGGAATACTGCATACAGTTTTGGTGTCCATACTTAAGAAAAGACATATTTGCTCTCGAGTCAGTACAAAGAAGGTTCACTCGGTTAATCCCGGGGATGAGGGGGTGGTCATATGAGGAGAGGCTGAGTAGATTGGGACTCTACTCATTGGAGTTCAGAAGAATGAGAGGCGATCTTATTGAAACATATAAGATTGTGAAGGGGCTTGATCGGGTGGATGCGGGGAGGATGTTCCCAATAATGGGTGAAACTAGAGCTAGGGGGCATAATCTTAAAATAAGGGGCTGCTCATTCAAAACTGAGATGAGGAGAAACTTCTTCACTCAGAGGGTGGTAGGTTTGTGGAATTTGCTGCCCCAGAAAGCGGTGGAAGCTACATCATTAAATAAATTTGGAGTAATCAATCCTAGAGGCCACCGCAGCATGTATGAGTGGTTCAGCAGCAGTTCAGCTGAGGCAGTGGCTGAGTCGGGTGATGTTCCGGAGGTGGAAGTAGGCAGTCTTTGTGATGGAGAAGATATGTGGTCGGAAGCTCAACTCGGGGTCAATTACAATGCCAAGGTTGCGCACGGTCTGGTCCAGCCTCATAAATTTGCCAGGGAGGGATGTAGTCGTTGGCTGGGAATGGAGTTTAAAGCAGGGACGAATACAATGACTTCGGTCTTCCCGATAATAGGTTGCAGGAAATTTTGCCTCATCCAATCTGACAAGCGGTGTGACAAAATGGGGACAAGTGCCATGTTGGGAGAGGTGGTGTTGAGATGGAGCTGGGTGTCCCCGGCGTGCCTTTGAACAAGACGTTGTGTTTCCAGATGATATCGCTGATGAGTAGCATGTAGATGATGATAAGATGGGGGCAGAGGTAACAGTGTTGGAGCGAGCACAGAAGCCGTTGCAGGCTACGGTTATATAGATAAGAATAGAGCCAGGCGTTTGCAGTCACACCCAGCTGGACGACGCTGGAGAGGCGTTGGAGGTGGTTTGTCCAGACAAAGGCATGAGACAGGTCGGAGAGGAAGAGAGGGAATAGCTTACCACAGACACAGTTACATACAATACAAATTCTGACTTTGGGAAGGGCGATTTAGAAGTCGGGCAGGGGGCGATAGCTGATATGATGGGGTCTAAAATGGAATTCTGTGAAAGATGGGCACGGACTTGGGAGGAGACAGCACGAACAAGGACATGGTAATGAAAGGGATGTTGGAGATAGGGCGGTATTTGGCAAGGACACAGGCTTCAAGGATAGTTTTTGAGCAGTTGTTCATGACAGCATGTTTGAAGGGGAGGGGAGAGTATGTGAGGAGAGAGAACCATTAACAATATCAGCTAACATGCGGGCCAGGAAGTGAAGTTGGGTGGTCAGCAGTTTGGTGGGAATAGGAGCAAGTGAGCAGCAGGTGGGTCCCATAGACAAGTTGAGCTCGTAGAGGGCATGAGGGGAGCTAGGAGAGAAATTGGAGAAAGATGCGAGTTCAGCGATAGAGCAGATTGGAAGCAACAGAGCACACATGATATCCCATTCATCAGTGCAATAGCAACCTGAAACTTCACTCAAAATAACTGTAATAACGATGGATATAAAGTGTGTCTGAGTGGAAACAAATCTCACTGATCTGTGTATCTCTTGCAGTTAACTTGATGGCGATTGTGATCCTGTCCCGAGGAAAGTGCGGTCTCTCCAAATGTATCACTCGCTACCTGGTGGCCATGGCAACGGCCGATCTCCTGGTAGTTTGTTCGAATGTAATATTAAGCTGCATTGTTGAAATTTATTTCCCAGTTTCAATCTTGACGATTACCCCCGTGTGCTGTCTCAATACAGTCTTGCTTTGTGCAGCCACGGCGACCTCTGTCTGGTTCACAGTGGTTTTCACCTTCGATCGATTTGTGGCCATTTGTTGTCCGAAGCTGAAAACAAAATATTGCACCGAGAAAACTGCGGCTGTTGTTATCGGGGTGGTGAGTGCACTGGGTTGTTTAATAAACATTCCCTGGTACTTTGTATTTGACCCTGAATATATAATGGAGAACGTACCCCGGGGTTGTGTCTGGAAACCGACCTTTTTTACTGCACCCACGTGGGCAGCATTTGACGTCTTTATTCTTACTTTAATCCCTTGTGTCCCATTCGTTCTGATTTTGTTGCTCAATGTTCTCACCGCTAGACACATTTTAATGTCCAGTCGAGTCCGGAGGGGACTCCGGGGCCTCAGCAATGGAGAGAATCACAAGGATCCAGAGATGGAGAACCGAAGGAAATCCATCATTTTGCTGTTCAGTATATCGGGCAGTTTCATTTTGCTATGGACGACCATTGTTTTTTATTCTCTATCTATCCGTACAACCATCATTCAGTATGATTATGATAATGACATTGAATCGGTGGGATTCATGCTTCAGGCTCTCAATTGCTGCACAAACACATTTATTTATGTGCTGACCCAGGGTAAATTCAGAGAGGAGCTAAAGAGTGGGGTAAACTATCCACTGCATTTAATTGCAAAATTATTTAAATAATAGAAATAGCTGATGTCTATCCATACAATATTTATCGGCCATTGCAATAAAGATCAAAACCTGTTTAATGGATCAATTGATATTGGTACAACATTTTAAGCAAAGTTGCAAATCGAAGGTTACTGTAATATATTCTCGTTAACAAACTGTGTTATGTAACGTCACATGTATGATTATAATATTAAATGTTTTCCTGTTATTAACTGTGAAAATTAAAATAAATGCTGACTGAACATGCCCAGGTGATTACTAATGTTACACAGGATGATTGATTGGCTGGATTTAGGGCCAGTTGGAAGGATGATGCAGCATCGTGTATCATTGGAGCAACTGTTCCCATCAGAAGGGAACCGTCGCACATCATCACCTGAATCATCTGTAACTAACTCAATATAAATGTAACTTTCAATCAACGGGAAATACCCAGATTGTCTCTTCTCAGCTAAATTTACCTCAACGGCTGATGTACTGCCTAAATGGACCTGAAAATCCTTCACCACCACTCAGCATCACTCCCCCAGTAACCAGCCTGCTTCTCCTCAGAAAACCTTCATTAAATATTGAGACCGGACAGTATTCGCACCCCCTCAGCAGTACTCGTCTGTGGGTGACATCGCTGATGCTGCGACAGCTGAAAGAGCCAAGATAACCAATTCATTTCTGTAGTTAGGGCTACTGCGGGCATCGAAACATAAATTTAAATAATATTAAATTCATGGGTTGCTCGCGGCAATCTGGAAACGTATCGCCCATTTTTCATTTTCTCTCCAATGTAAGGAGGTCCAAGAGTGTCATGACCCAGCTCCACAGAGAGTGACCTTGCTAGTGATTGCTATTACCAGCAAGTTGTTCATGCGGGAATAATTTTACAGACCTTACCAGGCCAGCCAAATAAACTGGACACTAGTATGGCCGTAAGAGTGCCGTGTAAAAAGCATGATTGACAATTGGAGCCACTTTCCTCTCACTGCATCAAACAATATCTGAAATTTACTGTGATACGGCGTTCCACAATATCTTAGACTCTTCATTCAGCAGCAATTCTTATTAACGTAAGTTCTGAACACTCTAAGACATACTTGAAGGCTCTTGTGACAGATATTCCCTTACCAATATATGATTTCACCCAATCAATGAAAGCGGTATGAAACCACAGTTGTAACATATATGGTTTTGGATAAGTTTCACTCTAGCAACTTTATTCTAACATGGGAACTAGCCTACAAGCAAAGACAACGAAAAATTAACCTCAACCCCCATGGGTTCTGCTGTAAATACTCACCCACCAACTAATATGATCCTGCTCGCTCGATGAGACGAGGCCTGTGTTGAAAGTGTAAACAATAGGAACTAAGAAGGAGACGTTAATAAACGTCTAATACCAGGTATGTCAGAATTATTATTTATATTGTACATGTAATAGTCGTTCAAATTACACTTAAAAATGCTTACAACTCAAAATTGCTGTTTTACTTGAGGGAGCCAAATGCCTCAAAATTCAGTTTTCTTTTTTCAGGCTTAATCAGATCCAGTCGAACCACATGCATTTGTTCAAAACTATCACGCTTATAACTTTTTTGCTTACCATTATTGAGGATGAGATAACAGGGCACTTAGAAAATCATAATATGTTTAGGCAGAGTCAACATGGTTTTTTGAAAGGGAAATCGTGTTAAGGAAATTTATTGGAGTATATTAAGATGCAACTGGAAGGGTAGATGAAGAGGAAGCAGGTTATCTGGATGTAGATTATTTGGATTTCCAAAAAGCATTCCACAAGGTGCCACTTACAAATGGTTATGGAAGATAAAGGCTTATTAGGTTGGTGTAAAACACTGGCATGGTTAGAGGATTGGATAACGGGCAGAAAACAGAGAGCAGTGATAAACGAGTCATTTTGCGGTTGGCAGGCTCTTATTATTGGGGTGTCGCAAGGGTTAGTGCTTGGACCACAAATATTTACAATCTTAATAGATGATTTACATGAAGGAACCGGTTGTAAATTATTCAATTTGATGACGATGCAAATCTAGGTGGGAAAGTAAGTTGTGAGGGGGATACACAGATCCTGCAAAAGGATATACACAGGTTGCGTGTTTGTACAATAAGCTGTCAGATGTACTAAAATGTGAGCAAATGTGAGGTTATTCACTTTGGTATAAAGAATAGAAAAACAGAATAACTTTTAGCTGGTGACAAAATATTAAATGTTGAAGTTCAGAGAGATTTTGGTGTTATCCTACAGGAACCACAGAAGTTCAGCATTGAGGTACAGCAACAATTAGGAAGGCAAATGGCATGTTTGCCTTTAGTGCAATGGGTGGACTACAAGAGTAAGTAATTCTTACTACAATTGTTCTACAGGACATTTGTGAGACCTCACCTGGAGTGCTGCGCACAGGGTTGGTCTATTTAATTGAGAAAGGGTATACTTGCCTTCGAGGAGGTGCAATGGGAGGGTTGTACTATGGGGAGAGTTGTGTAGATTGGGCCTAAACTCTATGTGGCAAGATGGATGTGGCGATGCTACTGACGCGGAATTAGGTGAACTTTGTTATAGAGTGACTATTGTGTATAACGCAGAACCTATGATCAGAGATGTGCTGAGGGTCATTGGCAGCTGATGACCAATGTGGGGATTGATATTGGTGGTTAGGATACAATGTTTGTGGCTGCGACTACAGATGATAGCTTTAGCAATGCCAATGTTTGTTTAGAGAAAATTATGGCTCATCCAATACAGGATTTTGAAATGTAGTGCGACATCAAAGCGGGTGGGGGTTGTCGATAGAGGGGACCGAGGATTAAAACTGCTGTCGTCAACGTACATGTAAAAGCTGATCACATATCTGGGAATGAAAGTTTCAATGGTAAACAGGTGGATGAGGAAGAAGAGAGGGCTGGCATACGGAGAGATAGAAAATAAACTACAATGGCGTCCATTAAAATATAAAACTGCCGGATATACTGAAGAGCAAAACGATGGATTTCCTTCAGTTTTCCATCTCTGGGTCCTGGTGAAACTGATTGCAGAGTGTAGAGAGGTAGAGGTAACACGTTAAAGAAAGTAAACATAACACGACACCAATCAAAATAGGTAAAGAAGCAAACGGTAAGAGATGGGGATGTTGAAGTGGATAGATAAACAACAGAGGAAAAAGAATAGAGAGAAAGAGCGAGAGAGGGAGAAATTAATGCGGAAACACACTGAGAAGGCAGAAAGAGAAAACGGCAACAGATGAGATGGAGGAAAATAGAAAGAGAAAAATATAATGCGGAAAATTACACGGAGGAAAATCATAAACAATAAATGCACAAGTATATAAATTAAAGAAGCAGAACACATTCAGCACAAATTAAGAGAAAGATAGGAGTTTGTGACCAAGAGAAGCGTGCGAGAAATTGTTGTAAAAATGGAGACAGAAACTGAGAGATGTAGAGGAAAGTTAAACAGGAATAATACACAGACAGGGGATATATCAGCTTTCATTCCCATTAATTGATCCAGCACTATTCTTTTTAGTATTACTAATTTCCTTTAATTCCTGCTTCTCCCTAGACCCTTGGTTCCCTAGCATTTCTGGATAGTTAACTATGTCCTCTTCCATGAAGACAGAACCGACGTTTTGGTTTAATTGCTAAGCATTTTCCTTGTTCCCCATTATAAATACTCCCGTTTCTGATTGTAAGGGACGTACATTTGTCTTCACTAATCTTTCTCTTTTTACATACTTGTAGAAATTTTACAATTCGCTTTTATGTTCCTTGCAAGTTTACTCCCATACTACATTTTCCCCACTTAATCAATCTCTCGGCACATAGAAACAGAATCATAGAAGATAGGAGCAGGAGTAGGCCATTCGGCCCTTCGAGCCTGCTCCGCCATTCAATGAGATCACGGCTGATCATCCAAATTCAGTACCCTGTCCCTGCCTTCTCCCCATATCCCTTGATCCCTTTAGCCTTAAGAAATATATCCAACTTTTTCTTGAATATATTTAATGAACTGGCCTCCACCGCCCTCTGTGGCAGAAAATTCCACAGGTTCACCACTCTCTGGGTGAAGAAATCCTCCTCATTTCAGCCCTAAATGGCTTACCCCTTATCCTTAGACTATGACCCCTCGTTCTGGAGTCCCCGGCCATCAGAAACATCCTTTCCGCATCTAGTCTGTCCAGACCTGACAGAATTTTATAGGTTTCGATGAGATCCCCTCTCAATCTTCTAAACTCCAGTGAGTATAAGCCCAATTGACACAATCTCTCCTCGTACGTCATTCCTGCCATCCCAGGTATCAGCCTGGTGAATCTTCGCTGCACTCCCTTCTTGGCAAGAACGTCCTTCCTCAGGTAAGATGACCAAAACTGCACACAATACTCAAGGTGCGGTCTCACCAAGGCCCTGTACAACTGTAGCAAGACATCTTAGTTCTTGTACTCGAACACTCTTGCTACGAAGGCCAACATACCATTTGCCTTCTTAACCGCCTGCTGCACCTGCATGCTTACCTTCAGCGACTGGTGAACAAGAACAGCCAGGTCTCTTTTCACTTCCCCTTCTCCCAATCTATTGCCATTCAAATAATAATCTGCCTTCCTGTTTTTGCCACTGAAGTGGATAACCTCACATTTCTCCACATTATAGTGCATTTGCCATGTTTCTGCCCAAACACCCAACCTGTCCAAATCGTACTGGAGTTTCATGCCATTCTCCTCACAGCTTACCCTCCCACCTAGCTTTGTGTCGTCTAAAAATTTGGAGATATTACATCCAATTCCCTCGTGCAGATCATTAATGTATATTGTGAACAGCTGGGGTCCTAGGACCGATCCTTGTGGTACCCCACTAGTCACTGCGTGCCACTCAGAAAACGAAACGTTTATTCCAACACTTTGCTTTCTGTCCGCCAACCAGTTCTCTCTCCAAGTCAATAGCTTGGCCCAATCCCATGTGCCTTAATTTTGCACGCTAGCCTCTTATGCGGGACCGTATTGAAAGCCTTCTGAAAGACCAAATACACCACATCCACTGGTTCTCCCTTATCTATTTTACCAGTTACATCCTCAAAAAATTCCAGTAGCTTAGTCACGCATGGTTTACCTTTTGTAAATCCATGTTGTCTTTGTCCGATTCTGTCACTGCTTTCCAAGTGCTCTGCTATTACATCTTTAAGATGGACTCTAGCATTTTCCCCTCTACCGATGTCAAGCTTACCGGTCTATAATTCCCCGCATTTTCTCTGCCACCTTATTTGACTAGTGGGGTAACATTAGCTACCCTCCAATCCATGCGTACTGTTCCAGAATCTATCGAATTCTGGAAGATGACCAGCAATGCATCTACTATTTCTAGGGCCACTTCCTTAAGTAACCTGGGATGTAGATTATCGGGCCCTGGGGATTTATCGGCCCTCAGTCCCATCAATTTTCCTAACACCATTTCCCTTCAAATACTTAAATCTTTCAGTTCCAGCCTTTTCATCAGACCCTTTGTTGTGCGGTATTTCTGGGAGGTTATTTATGTCCTCCTTTGTGAAGACAGAACCAAAATATGCATTTAGTTGGTCTGCCTGTTTCTTTGCTCCCCATTATAAATTCCCCCGATTCTGACTGCAAGGGACCTACGCTTGACTTTACCAATCTTTTTCTCTTTACTTATCGATAAAAGCTTTTACAGTCAGCTTTTATGTTCCCTGAAAGCTTACTCTCATATTCTATTTTACTTTCTTAATTAATCCCTTTGTCCTCCTTTGTTGAATCCTAAACTGCTCCCAATCCTCAGGATTATTGCTTTTTCTGGCCAATTTGCATGTCCTCTCCTTGGATCTAATGCTATCCCTAATTTCCCTTGTTTGAACGGTTGAGTCACTTTTTTGTTTTATTTTTATGCCAAACTGGGATGAACAACTTCTGTAGTTCATCCATTCGGTCTTTGAATGTATGCCATTGCCTATCCACCGTCAACACTTTGAATGCCATTCCCCAATCAATCCTACCCAACTCGAGCCTCAGACCATCGTAGTTTCCTTTATTTAAATTGAGGACCCTAGTTTCTGAGTCAACTACTTCATTCTCCATCTTAATGAAGAATTCGATCATATTATGATTGCTCCGACCCAAGGGGCCTCGTACAACAAGATTGCTAATTAATCCTTTCTCGTTACTTAATACCCAGTCTAAGATGGCCTGATCTCTGGTTGGTTCCTCGACATATTGGTCCAGGAAACCATCCCGTAAACAGTCCAGGAAATCCTCCACCACAGTATTGTTACTAATTTGGTTAGCCCAATTTATATGTAGATTAAAGTCACCCATGATGACTGCTGTGCCCTTATTGCACGCTTCTTTAATTTCCCTTTTAATGCCATCCCCAACCTCTGACTTACTGTTTGGAGGTCTATATACCACTCCCACTAATGTTTTATTCCTCTTAGTATTTCTCAATTCTACCCATACAGATTCCACATCTTCAGAGCTAATATCCTTCATTACAATTGTGTTAATCCCTTCTTTAACCAGTAATGCTACCCCTCCTCCCTTTCCTTTTTGCCTATCTTTCCTGAATATCGATGTTGAGTTCCCAGTCTTGGCCATCCTTGAGCCACGTTTCCGTAATCCCAACCAAATCATATTCGTTTACCTCTATTTGCGCAGCCAATTCATCCACCTTATTACAAATGCTCCTCGCATTAAGACACAAAGCCTTCAGGCTTGTTTTTTTAACGCTCTTACACCTATTAGAATTATTATTTACTGTGGCCACGTTTGATTTAAACCGTTGATTTCTCTGACTGCCACTTTAGTTTTTCTCCTTCCTATCTTTTGCTTTTATCATTGTTTCCCTTTCCTCTGTCCCCCTGCTCAGGTTCCCAACCTCCTTTCATTTTAGTTAAAACCCTCCCCCACAGCACTAGCAAACACTCCCCCTAGGACACCAGTTCCAGCCCTGCCCAGGTGCAGACTGTCCGGTTTGAACTGGTCCCACCTCCCCCAGAACCGGTTCCAATGTCCCAGGAACTTGAATCCCTCCCCCTGGCACCATTCCTCTAGCCACGTATTCATCTGAAGTATCCTTCTATTTCTACTCTGACTATCACGTGGCAGTGGTAGCAATCCTGAGATTACTACCTTTGAGGTCCTGTTTTTTAATTTACCTCCTAACTCCCGATATTCCACTTTTAGGACCTCATCCCGCTTTTTACCTATATCGTTGGTGCCTATATGCTCACAACTGACTGTTCATCCTTCCCTTCCAAGATGATCTGCAGCCGCTCAGAGACATCCTTGACCCTTGCACCAGGGAGGCAACACACCATCCTGGAGTCTCGTTTGCGGCCGCAGAAACGCCTATCTATTGCCCTTATAATTGAGTCCCCTATTACTATAGCTCTACCACTCTTTTTCCTCCCATTCTTTGCAGCAGAGCCACCCCTGGTGCCAGGAATTTGGCTGCTGCTGCCTTCCTCTGATAAGCCATCCCCCGCAACAGTACTCAAAGTGGTATATCTGTTGGAGAGGGTGATGGCCGCAGGGGACCACGGCACTAGCTGCCTGCACCTCGTACTCTGCCTGTTGGTCACCCGTTCCATTTCTTCCTGTCCAACCTCTACCTGTGGTGTGTCCAACTCCGCAAACGTGCTATTCACGATTTCCCGAGCATCGTGAACGCTCCAGTATGCATCCAATCGGAGCTCCAGCGCCACAATGCGGTCTCTTAGTAGCTGCAGCTGTGTGCACTTCCTGCACACGTAGTTGTCAGGGAGACAGGAAGTGTCCCTGAGTTCCCACATCTCGCAGGAGGAGCAGATCACAGGGCCGGGCTGTCCTGACATGGCTTACCCTTTAATTAATTGAATTTAAATTGAATCAATCAATCCCACTAATTACACTGCAGTTAAATAGTTTGCCAAGAGTCCCCACTACACCAGAGAGACCTTAGAAACTACAAAAAAAAGTTAAAGTTTTAAAAAAGAGAGAAATACTCACCAACCAATCTCTTACCTGCTTCCTGCTGACGTCACACTTTGATTACTTTTTACCTCTCTCCCGGAACCTGGATTGGTACGCCTCTGGTGATCCCTCGCAGGTCCGCTGCCTCTCCGGTCTCGGGGCTCTGGGCCTCGCTGCCTCGGGCTGCTGTGTAAGTACCTCCGCCGCCTCTGGTGATCCCTCGCAGGTCCGCTGCCTCTCCGGTCTCGGGGCTCTGGGCCTCGCTGCCTCGGGCTGCTGTGTAAGTACATCCGCCGCCTCTGATGATCCCTCGCAGATCCGCTGCCTCTCCGGTCTCGGGGCTCTGGGCCTCGCTGCCTCGGGCTGCTGTTTAAGTACCTCCGCCGCCTCTGGTGATCCCTTGCAGATCCGCTGCCTCTCCGGTCTCAGGGCTCTGGGCCTCCCTGCCTCGGGCTGCTATTTAAGTACCTCCGCCGCCTCTGGTGATCCCTCGCAGGTCCGCTGCCTCTCCGGTCTCGGGGCTCTGGGCCTCGCTGCCTCGGGCTGCTATTTAAGTACCTCCGCCGCCTCTGGTGATCCCTCACAGGTCCGCTGCCTCTCCGGTTTCGGGGCTCTGGGCCTCGCTGCCTCGGGCTGCTATTTAAGTACCTCCGCCGCCTCTGGTGATCCCTCACAGGTCCGCTGCCTCTCCGGTCTCGGGGCTCTGGGCCTCGCTGCCTCGGGCTGCTGTTTAAGTGCCTCCGCCGCCTCTGGTGATCCCTCACAGATCCGCTGCCTTTCCGGTCTCGGGGCTCTGGGCCTCGCTGCCTCGGGCTGCTTCATTAATCCTCTGCCACCTCTGGTGATCCCTCGCAGGTCCGCTGCCTCTCCGGTCTCGGGGCACTGGGCCTCGCTGCCTCGGGCTGCTCCTTTTATCCTCCGCCGCCTCTGGTGATCCCTCACAGGTCCGCTGCATCTCCGGTCTAGGGGCACTGGGCCTCGCTGCCTCGAGCTGCTGTTTAAGTACCTCCGCCGCCCCTGGTGATCCCTCGCAGGTCTGCTGCCTCTCCGGCCTCAGGGCTTTGGGCCTCGCTGCCTCGGGCTGCTCCTTTTATTCTCCGCCCCCTCTGGTGATCCCTCGCAGGTCCACTGCCTCTCCGGTCTCGGGGCTCTGGGCCTCGCTGCCTCGGTCTGCTCCTTTTATCCTCTGCCGCCTCTTGTGATCCCTCACAGGTCCGCTGCCTCTCCGGTCTTGGGGTTCTGGACCTCGCTGCCTCGGGCTGTTGTTTAAGAACTTCCGCCCCCTCTGGTGAGCCCTCGCAGGTCCACTGCCTCTCCTGTCTAGGGGCTCTGGGGCTCGCTGCCTCGGGCTGCTGTTTATAAGTACCTCCGCCGCCTCTGGAGATCCCTCGCAGGTCCGCTGCCTCTCCGGTCTCGGAGCACTTTTTTGCTGAATTCTAAGCTGCTCCCAATCCTCAGGCTTGCTACATTTTCTGGCAACTTTATGTGACATCTCCTTGGATCTAATACGATCCTTAACTTATTTTGTTAGCCATAGTTGTGCCTCTTTTCCTTTTGTGTTTTTGCTCCATTAAGGAATGTATAACTGCTACAATGTCACCTTGTTCTGGCTGAGCGTCTGATGTAGTTGTAATGGCATTAATAGAGTCATACATAGAGTTATACAGCGGAGAAAGAGGCCATACGGCCCATCACGTCCACGCCAGCCACCAAGCCCTGTCTAATCTAATCCCATTTTCCAGCATTTGGTCAGCAGCCTTGTATGCTATGGCATTTCAAGTGCTCATCCAAATGCTTCTTGAATGTTCTGAGCGTTCCTGCCTCTACCACCATTTCAGGCAGTGAGTTCCGGATTCCAACCACCCTCTGGGTGAAAAAGTTCATCCTCAATCCCCTCTAAACCTCCTGCCCCTTACCTTTAATCTATGCCCCCTTGTTATTGACCCCTCTACTAAGGGAAAAAGTTCCTTTCTATCTACCCTACCTATGACCCTCATAATTTTGTACAGCTCAATCAGGTCCCCCCTAAGCCTTCTCTACTCCAATGAAAACAACCCCAGCCTGTCCAGACATTCTTCATAGCTGAAGCGCTCCAGCCAGGTAACAACCTGGTGAACCTCCTCTGCACGCTCTCCAAAGCAATCACATCCTTCCTATAGTGTGGCGACCAGAACTGCACACAGTACTCCAGCTGTGGCCTAACCAACGTTTTGTACAGCGCCATCATAACCTCCCTGCTCTTATATTTTATGCCTCGGCTAATGAAGGCAAATATTCCATATGCCTTTTTAACCACCTTATCCACCTGTTCTGCTGCCTTCAGGGATCTATGTACATGTACACCGAGCTCCCACTGATCCGCTGTCTTTCCTAGGGTCTTACCAATCATTGTGTATTCCCTGGCCTTGTTAGTCCCTCCAAAATGCATCACCTCACACTTTTCAGGGTTAAATTCCATTTGCTACTGTTCCGCCCATCTGACCAACCCATCTATATCGTCCAGCAGACTGAGGCTACCCTCCTCGCTATTTACGACCCCACCAATTTTCGTTTCATCTGCGAACTTACTGATCAAACCTTTTACATTCACATCCAAATCATTAATGTAGACCACAAACTGCAAGGGACCCAGCACCGATCCCTGCGGTACCCCACTGGACACAGGCATCCAGTCACGAAAACTACCTTCGACTATTACCCTCTGCCTTCTGCCACTCAGCCAGTTTTGGATCCAATGTGCCAAGGCACACTGGACCCCATGGGATCTTACGTTCTTGACCAGTCTCCTATGTGGGACACTATCGAAAGCCTTACAGAAACCCATGTATACCACATCCACTGCACTACGCTCATCCGCACATCTAGTCACCCCCTCGAAAAATTCAGTCAAATTAGTTAGACATGATCTTCCCTTGACAAAGCCATGCTGACTATCCCTGATTAATCCTTGCCTCTCCACGTGGAGACTACTTCTGTCCCTCAGAATTTTTTCCAACAATTTCCCTACCACTAATGTTAGGCTCCCTGGCCTGCAATTCCCTGGTTCATTCCTACTACCCTTCTTGAATAATGGTCCTACGTTAGCTGTTCTTCCATCTTCTGGCACATCCCCTGTGGCGAGAGAGGTTCTGAGAATTTTTGTCAGAGCCCCTGCAATCTCCTCCTTTGCTTCACACAGCAGCCTGGGATACATCTCGTCCGGGTCTGGGTATTTCTCCATTTTAAGCCTGCTAAAACCCCTAGTACCTCCTCCCTCTCGATGCTAATATGTTCAAGTATATCACAGTCCCCCTGCCAGATTTATATGTCTATATAGTCCTTCTCCATAGTGAACACAGATGCAAAAAATTCATTTAAGACCCCACCTACATCTTCTGGCTCCACACACAGATTGCCACTTTGGTCACTAATGGGCCCTACTCTTAACCTAGTTTTCCTCTTGCCCTTAATAAATTTATAAAATACCTTAGGATTTTCCTTTATTTTGCTCGCCAGGGTTATTTCATGGCCCCTCCTCGCTCTCTTAATTCTTTTTGAATTATCCCCCTGCACTTTTTATACTCCTCTAGGGCTTCCTCTGTCTTTAGTCCTTTGTATCTCCCATTTTTTCCTAATCCATTCTCGTATATCCCTTGACATCCAAGGTTCCATGAGATTGTTGTTCCCACCCTTGACCTTTACGGGAACATGTTGCCTTTGTACTCTCTCAATTTCCTTTCTGAAAGCCTCCCATTGCTCCGATGTGGATTTTCCTACAAGTTGCTGATCCCAGTCCACTTTGGCCAGATCCTGCCTTATCCTAATAAAATCGGCCTTCCCCCAATTCATCTCTCTCCTTTTCCATGACTACCTTAAATCTCACCGAATTATGGTCACTGTCACCAAAGTGCTCACCTACTAACACTTCTACCACTTGCCCGGCCACATTCCCTAGAATTAGGTCCAGTACCGCCCCCTCTCTTGTAGGACTTTCTATATGCTGGCTCAAAAAGCTCTCCTGGATTCACTGTAAGAATTCTGCACCCTCTAAGCCTTTCACGCTGTGACTATCACAGTTAATGTTGAGGAAGTTGAAATCCCCCACTATTATTACCCTTCAATTTGCACATTTCTCTGAGATTTGCCTACATATCTGTTCCTCTATCTCGCCCCTGATTGTTTGGGGGCCTGTAGGACACTCCCAGCAAAGTGCGTGCCCCCCTTTTGTTCATAGGTTCTACCTATATGCCTCATTAGAAGAACCTGTTAATATATCATCCCTACTCACAGAAGTAATTGAGTCCTTATTTAATATTGTGCTTCGCCCTCCTCTTATACCCCCCCCCGCTCTTTCTCGCCTGAAGATTCTATTCCCCGGAATATTGAGCTGCCAGTCTTGCCCCTCCCTCAAGCATGTCTTCGTGATAGCAACAATATCATACTCCCAATGTGTTCATCAGCATCTTCAGTACATCCAATTTATTCGCAAGACTTCTTGCATTAAAATAAATGCCATCCAGCCTTGCCCTACTCCCTTGTGCCATTACATATTTGCTCTGCCTTTCAAGCTGACTTGTTTTTGCCTCTATAATTGGCTGTACGTCACCCCCAATCATAGCTCCACTCTGCATCCCATCCCCCTGCCTAGGTAGATTAACCCCCCCCCAACAATGCTAGCAAGCTCCCCGCAAGGATATTTGTCCTGCTCTGGATCAGATGCAACCCGTCCGACTTGTACAATCCCACCTTCCCCAGAAGCAGACCCAGTGATCCAAGGAACTAATGCCCTCCCTCCTGAACCAACTCTTTAGCCACGCATTCATCTGCACTATCCTCCGATTCCTGTACTCACTAGCACGTGGCACCGGGAGAAATCCAGAGATTATAAACTTTGAGGTCCTGCTCTTTAATCTGCTACCTCGCTCCCTAAATTCATGCTGCAGGACCTCATCCCTCTTCCTACCGCTGTCGTTGGTCCCATTATGAACCATGACCTCTGACTGTTCACCCTCCCCCTTCAGAATGCCCTGCAGCCATTCAGAGGGAAAGTTCCTTTCTATCTACCGTAACTATGCCCCTCTTAATTTTGCACACATCAATCAGTTTCCCCCTCAGCCTTCTCTGTTCTGAGGAGAATAACGCCAGCCTGTCCAGTGTCTCTTCATAGCTGAAGCACTCCAGTCCAGGTAGCATCCTGGTGAATCTCCTCTGCACCCTCTCCAATGCAATCACATCCCTCCTATCGTGTGGCGACCAGAACAGCACACACTATTTCATCTGTGGCCGAGCCAGTGCTTTGTACAAATCCATCTTAACCTCACTGCTCTTTTATTATATGCCTTGGCTAATGAAGGCACTTATACCATAAGCCTTTTTAAACACCTTATCTACCTGTCCTGCTGCCTTCAGGGAGCTATGTACATGCACATCAAGGTCCCTCTCAACCTCTGCCCTTCCTATGGTCCTACCAATCTTTGTGTATTCCCTTGCCTTGTCAGTACACTCAAAAGGCATCACCTCACACGTTTCAGGGATAAATTCCATTGGACACTGTTCAATCCATCTACTCATCCCGTCTATATCGTCCTGTAGACTAAGGCTTCCCTCCTCGCTATTTACAACTCCACCAATTTTTGTTTCTTTCGCGAACATACTGATCATACCTCCTACATGCAAAGGACCCAGTACCGATTCCTGCAGTGGACCACTGGACACAGGCTTCCAGTCAGAAAGACAACCTTCAACCACCACCCATTGCCTCCAGTCAGTAAGACAATTTTGGATCCAATGTGCCAAATTGCTGTGGATCCCATGGGAACTTACCTTCTTGACAAGTCTGCCATGTGGAACTTTTTCAAAAGCATTACTGAAGTCCATGTAGAGTACATCAACTGCATTCCCCTCATCCACACACTTGGTCACCCCCTCGAAATATTCAATCAAATTGGTTAGACATGATCTCCCCCTGACAAAGCCATGCTGACTATCCTTGATTAATCCTTGCCTCTCCAAGTGGAGAGTAATTCTGTTCCTCAGAATGTCTTCCAATAATTAGCGTACTGTAGGGACGGAGGTTCCTTTCTGAATAAGGTATTCGACTCGATGAATCAAATCAAAAGGTTTTAATGTACAACGAAGTTAACAGGGAAACTACAGGAGAAACGATACACAGGTCTAATCAGCTTGCTGGGCACTCGACGACTACTGGAAGATTCTGGAAGCTGACGTCATGACGTTATCGCGTTTTTCGCGCCACTGGCCCTCACGTGATCGGCGTCAAGACGTCATCACTTGGAATGCAGGAAAACACAATACAGTACAGTTAACAGGCAGCTTAAATCTGCAGTCAGTGGCTGCACTGCACTGTAGGTATAGGGATTATTTCGAATTGTTCTGAGACCCTTGGTGGCTCCGCCACAGGTGCCCCCCCAGAATCCACTTTAATGGACATTGTCAACTGAGCAGGAGGTTTAATGATCCTGGACGAACGGCGACGAAACTCAGGCAGCAGAAACGGGGCGTTAGTAGACAAACCAGTGTCGGATTGCAGCAGAAGCGGCGTCTCGGACGAGCAGAAATGTTAGACAGAGGTGCAGGCGTGTCTGAGGCCGAATCGGGCTGTTCGACGGTGGGCTGGTGCACGGCTAGTCTGGCGGCCAACGGCGGTCGGCCGCGGCGAGGCGTTTGGGCAGCCACGACAGGCTCACTCCGATCTAGGTGGGCTGGTTTGAGCCAGTCGATAGAGATGTTATTGGACTTTCCACCGACTTCGACTGTGAAAAACTTTTCCCCTGATGAGATGACACAAAACGGTCTGGTGTACAGCGGCTTGAGCGGTTCTCTGTGACCGTCCTGTCAAACAAAGACATAGTCCGAACTGATGAGCTCTGTCGGGACGTGAGGCCTCTGCAGGTCATGCTGCGAGGTTGGGATAGGCAGGAAATTCCTAGCCGCCTCCTGATATAGTAGGAGCTGTTGAGCTGCAGACCATGGTTCGGTGTGTGGAGGGAGAAAGTCCCCTGGCACTCTGAGTGTCTGGCCATAAACCAGCTAAGCCGATGAAGACTGAAGATCCTCCTTTGGGGCTGTCTGGAGGCCCAGCATCACCCATGGGATCCTGTCCATCCAGTTTGGTCCCCTCAAGCTGGCACAGAGGGACACTTTGAGAGACCGATGGAACCTTTTGCACAGAGCATTTACCTGCAGATGGTATGTGGTGGTACAGTGCAGCTTGGTACCCAGGCCTTGTGCCACTGCATTCCACAGCTCTGATGTGAATTGCGGACCGCGGCCCAAGAAGATGTCCGATGGCACCCCGAACCGAGCCACCCACGATGAAAGAAACGCCCTGGCGACGTCTGCTGCGGTGTTGCGGCCAAGGGAATCGCCTCTGGCCACCTGGTGGTCCGGTCTTCCACCGTCAGGAGGTGTGTGAATCCACGTGACCCAGGAAGGGGACCTACTAAATCCACGTGAACGTGGTCAAAACGGTGCTCAGGCACCGGGATGTTTGCCACCAGAGCCTTGACGTGACGGTAGACTTTGGATTTTTGACATTCGACGCAATTGTTTGTCCAGTCCCGGACGTCCAAATGCATGCCTTTCCATAAAAATTTGCGGGAAATTAGCCATTGAGAAGCACGCATTCCCGGGTGAGATAGCTCGTGGATTGCCTGGAACACTTTCGTGTGGCATTCCACTGGAACAATGGGCCGGGGCACTCCCATGGATGTGTCGCACAACAGCATGGTTCCTGCCACTTGAAACGGCACGTCTGCAACCTGCCAACTGGAAGGAGTGGTCCTAAACGCCTGTACCTCTGGGTCTGCCAGTTGATCCTCTGCCAGTTCGACGAAATCGATGCCCAGGTTTACTGCTTGTTCTGGAACCCGGGAAAGGCAATCCGCCATGAGATTATCCTTGCCTGACATGTGCCGCAAATCCGTTGTGAATTCCGATATAAACGTGAGGTGGCGCTGCTGCTGAGCTGACCAAGGTTCCGCCGTTTTTGCCATGGTGAAGGTGAGCGGCTTGTGGTCCACGAATGCAGTGAACGGGCGGCCTTCTAGAAGGAAACGGAAATGCCCAATGGCCAAAAATAGGGCTAGCAACTCTGTCAAAAGTGCTATACTTTCGCTCGTTCTTGCGCAGTTGGCGGCTGAAAAATGCTAACGGCTGCCAACACCCGTCGACCCATTGCTCTTGAACTGCTCCGATGGCATAGTTGGAGGCATCCGTAGTAAGGGCAACAGTCGTGCCCGGGATTTGGAGTGCTAGCATAGTTGCATCCGCCAACGCCGCCTTGGTATCGTGGAACGCCTGGTCCATTTGCGGTGTCCAAGTGAGAGCATCCTTGCCCGACTTTCCTTTTTGTGCTTCGTACAGAGGTTGCATTAACTGGGCCACCTTGGGGACGAAACGATGATAAAAATTTACCATCCCCAAGAACTCTTGCAGGGGTTTGACTGTGTGAGGCCGCGGGAATGCGGTAACTGTCTGTACCTTGGTGACTAGCGGGACGGCACCTTCTGGGGTAATCCTGTGTCCCAGGGAATCAATACTGGACACTCCAAAAGTGCATTTGGCCGGATTGACAATAAGGCCTTGTTGGCTGAGCCGGGCGAAAAGTGTACGTAAATGGGCCATGTGGGCTCTCGTATCCTTGCTGGCTATTAGGATGTCGTCCAAGTATACAAAAATGAAGGGCAGATCCCGTAAGACAGAGTCCATCAACCGCTGGAATGCTTGAGCTGCGTTTTTCAGACCGAATGCCATGCTGAGGAACTCAAAAAGGCCGAACGGAGTGATGACCGCCGTTTTGGGGACGTCTGGAGGGTGCACCGGAACTTGGTGATATCCACGAACGAGATCCAGTTTAGAAAATATAGAGTTGGCAGCCAGATGTGCCGAAAAAACTTGGATGTGGGGAATAGGATACCTGTCCGGTGTCGTGGCGTCGTTTAAGCATCTGTAATACCCGCAAGGTCGCCATCCGCCGCCTGGTTTGGGTACTATATGCAGTCGGGAGGACCAAGGGCTGTCCGAGTGCCGGATGATCCCGAGGCGCTCCATGGTCTGGAACTCAGCCTTTGCGGCTGCCAGCTTGCCGGCTTCTAATCGCCGCGCCCAAGCGTAAACGGGTGCTCCGGTCATGGAGATATGGTGCGCCAGCCCGTGCCGTGTGACTGCAGCCGATAATGTAGGCCTGGTGAGCTCTGGGAATTCGCTGAGCAGGCATGCAAACCCATCTTGCGACAGAACCGCACAGGCCACCGACCATTAAATGGTGGTGCTGCGATGGCAGGGCACTGTGTGGAAAGTGGACGCATTAATGAGTCGGCAGTGTTGGACGTCTGCCAGCAGACCGTTGGCACAGAAAAAATCAGCTCCCAGGATAGCCTGTGAGATCTTAGCTGTAATAAAGTCGCAGACAAAATGCTGACCGGCGAAGGTTAAGGTTACCAACCGTTTACCGAATGTACGCATGTCGGCGCCATTTATTGCCACGAGGGAAGTCCCCTGGTTGCCGGATAGTAGGTCCAGCTTGGAAGCAGACAGGATGCTGCACTGTGAACCAGTGTCGCACAGGAATCGTCAGCCCATAACGGAATACATAATGTAAATGAGTTTGCCCGCTGAGCTCACCGCCATAGCTAACTTGCCATGCTTGTCAGACTTTGTTGTCCATCCGGGGGGGTGCAGGCTTGTTGGAGAGATTTTTTTTCTTGAGAGAATCTGCAAGGCGGCCGGCAGCCTCCAGCTTTGGCGCCGAAATGGGCGTGGTCTGCGCACCATCCTGCTGGGGGAGGGCTGGGCTTCACTCGCGTGGGGGAGAGGCGCCTCGTGGCCACACAACATTGCTGAGTACCAGTAAATATTTTTCTGCCTCTGCCGCGAGTTCAGCACAGTCTGTGATGGCAGTGTTGGCCAAGGCCGCCTGAACGGGATCGGGTAGCTGGCAGAGGAAATGCTCACGGAATAAAAAACATTGGGGTTCCGCACCAACAGCGTGAGCATTTGACTCATCAGTTCTGACAGATTTGAGTCCCTGAGGCTGGGCAGGGAAATAAGCTTGCGTGCACGCTCAGACTTATTAAGATCAAATACCTGTAGCAAACAGGTTTTAAGCGCTTCGTACTTGCCCTCCTCCAGTGGGCTGCCCAGAAGGCTGATGACCCGCGAGCCCATGGCACTGTCGAGAGTGGAAGCCACATAATAATAACGGGGTCGAATCCGCTGTGACCTCCCAGAGAGCGAACTGTGCTTATGCCTGGAAAATCCATGCTGCTGGCTACTGTTCCCAGAACAGCGGTAGTTTAAGAGCGATGGCTTTCGTGTTCATCCTCGACGAAAGTTGTCTGATGAGATCGGGGTCACCAATGTAGGAACGGCGGTTCCTATCTGAATAAAGGTATTCGACTCGATGAATCAAATCAACAGGTTTTAATGAACAACGAAGTTAACAGGGAAACTACAGGAGAAACGCTACACAGGTTTAATCAGCTTGCTATGCACTTGACGAATCCTGGAAGATTCTGGAAGCTGGCGTCATGACGTAATCGCGTTCTTCGCGCCACTGGCGGTCACGTGATCGGCGTCATGACGTCACCATTGGAGTGCAGGAAAACACAATACAGTACAGTTAACAGGCAGTTTAAAGGTGCAGTCCGCGGCTGCACTACACTGTAGTTAAAGGGATTATTACTAATTGTTCTGAGACCCTTGGTGGCTCTGCCACAGTATGATATTTACAATGTGTAAATCAAAACCACATTGACTGTGTTTACTTGTTTTCTAGCTATATAAATTGGTTGCATATTTAATCTAATGGTTCCTGTCTCCCAAGTTTAACATAACATTGTTTGTGCAGGAGGTGTTTCTTTTACTTGATTTCATGTTTTCAAAGGCACATGGTTATTTTGATGTGTGTGTTTCTGTCTTACGTGTTAGTTCTTAACACTTTAAACAGTGTATTATCATTATGTTCGTTGCAAACGATAGACCTTTAGGAAGCACCAATGGTTTGCTTCAATCTTTCATTGTTTTAGTATTGTTAACTATTTCCCATTTCAAAGCTTGTTTGCAAATTTGCTGTCAACTGATATTTATCTCTGAAGACTGTTTTTCTGTTTACAACCTGTGTGTCCGATGCTTTATATCTTCAAATCCAGAATATCATGTATTAATTATATATCTCTCTCTGTCTCTCTCTCTCTCTGTCTCCCTCTCTCTGTCTTTCTCTCTCTCATTCCCTCTTTCTCTCAATCTCTTTCTCTCTCTCTGGCAATCTCTCTCTCTCTCTCACTCTGACTCTCTCTCTGCCTCTGTCTCTCTCTCTCAATCTATTTCTGTCTCACTGTCTCTATCTTTCTCTCTCTATCCCTCTCTGGCTCCCTCTCTCTCACTATCTCTCAATGCTTCTATCTAATTCTCTCTCTGCCTCTCTCTCTCTGTCTCTGCCACTTTCAGGCTCTGCCTCACTCTGTCACACTCACTGTCTCTGTCTCTCTCTCTGTCTCTCGCTCACTCTCTCCTTCTCGCTCACTTTTTCTCTATCTTTCTCTCTTACTCAGTCTGTCTCTCTTTCTGTCTCTCTCTCTCTGTCACTTTCTCTGTCGCTCACTCTCTCAGTCTCTCTCTTTCAGTCTCTCTCTCTTTCTCTCTCTCTATGTCTGTTTCTCTCTCTGTCTCTTTCTCTCTCTCTGTCCCTCTCGCTCTCTCTGTTTCTCTCTCTCTCTGTCTCGCTCTATCTCTCTCCCTCTCTCCCTCTCTCTCTGTCTCTGTCTCTCCCTCTCGGTCTCTCTCTCGCTTCTCTCTCTCAATTCAATTCAATTCAATTCAATTCAAATTGCTTTATTGGCATGACAAGATACATCTTATGTTGCCAAAGCAGGGAAAAACATGTATGATTGAACACATACACGCAGATCTAGACATACAGTGTATAGACAAATATACCCATATATACATAAATATACACACATATAATATACATATAAACTTTACTTAGAATTAATGTTCACTGGTTGTCCCTCTGCTTATGGCAAGCTGTAACATCATTTGCCGCTAAAGTTACACATTTTCTCTGTTCCCCTAATAGATACGGGAGTTTCTGGTGGTCATTCAAATTTTTGAATTCAGGGCATATTTTTATGAATTTCGGTTAGGAATTCCCCCTTATGTCCTGATAGTTTCCACAAGTTGTGAGGAAGTGCATCTCTGTCTCCACCACTCCATGACTGCAGTGAGAGCATATCCTGTCCTCTCTGAGCAGCCAGGTCTCCCTGTGTCTGCCTTTTTCGATGGCCAGGCTATGCTCACTAAGTCTGAACATTGTCAAGGTTTTTCTCAGTTTGCTATCTTTTACCATGGTCAGGTATTCAGCAATGGAGTATTGTCTGTTTAGGGCAAAAAAGCAATCGAGTTTGTTTTTGGTTTTTGTCGTTTCTGTCCAATAGGTCAAATATTTTTCTTTTTGTTTAATAATAATTGTGTTGGGTCGAATTCTCTGTGCTAGAATGTCACTGTCCTGGGGCTGATTATTATTAGTAGTGTTAGTTGTTACTTCACTGAGTCCCAGGACCAGTTGACTGAGGGGACTCTTCTCTATGATCATCCCTTGGCATTTCAGGGCTTTGTAATGATAGCAGTCGTGTTTGCTCATTTTTAGTTGTTTCCAAATTTTGATGTCTCTTTTTTGAATATGAATTAGTAATGGATATTGGCCTAGTTCTTCCCTGCATGCGTTGTTTGCGGTTTTCCTCTGAGTCCGGAGGATACTTTTAAAGAATTCTGCATGTAGGATTTCAATTGGATTTTGGTCCCATTTTGCAAATTCTTGTTGTGTTAGCGGACCCCACACCTCACTGCCATAGAGTGCAATTGGTTCAATTACTGAATTAAAAATTTTGAGCCAAATGCCAATTGGAATTTCTATTTGGATTGACTTTTTAATGGAATAGAAAGCCCTTTTTGCTTTCTCTTTCAGTTCATTCACAGCCAAATGAAAATTTCCCGTAGAACTGATTTTTAAGCCTAAGTATGTGTAATTGTAGTTAGTTCAATTTCAGTTGCTCCTAATCTGAAGTTTATTCTGGGTCCCTGATGTCTTGATCTTTGCTGGAACACAAGAACTTTGGTTTTTGGGGGATTTATTGTAAGGGCCCAGTTCTGACAGAACGGCTCTAGCAGATCCAGGATCTGCTGTAGACCCTCCTCATTTGGTGAGAGCAGAACCAGGTCATCTGCATATAGGAGGAACTTAACCTTGGAGTCATATAGGGCGAGGCCAGGTGCTGTAGGTTGTTCAAGTCGTTTTGCCAATTCATTTATATAAATATTACAGAGTGTCATTGAGATAGACGAGCACTGCGCGATGCCACGCCCCTGTGAGAAATATTTTGTTTCTTTGTCTCCAATTTTAACTGCACATTTATTGTTTGTATACATTGATTTGATTACATAATATGTTTTCCCCCTACACCACTTTCAATGAGTTTTAAGAATATGCCGTCGTGCCAAATAGAATCGAAAGCCTTCTGGAAATCTATAAAGCAGGCAAAAATTTTGCTTTTGTCTTTGTGAACATGTTTGTCAATTAGGGTGAGTAGGGTGAAAATATGATCCGATGTTCTGTAATTTGGTAAGAATCCAATTTGTCTTTCACTCAAGACATTGTGCTCCTTAAGGAAGTTTATAAGTCTTTGGTTTATGATACTACAGAATATCTTCCCCAGTTTACTGTTCACAAAAATGCCTCGATAGTTATTTGGATCAACTGTCTCTCCACTTTTGTATATGGGCATTATGAGTCCTTTGTTCCAGATATCAGGGTAGTAACCGACAATCAGAACCAAGTTGAAGAGTTTTAGGATAGCCAATTTCATTTTATCGCCAGTGTATTTAAGCATCTCGTTTAGGATGCCATCGGCACCACAAGTTTTCTTGGTCGCAGGTCCTTGAGTTTTTCAAATAGCTCTTTTTAAGATATTGGGGAGTCTAACGGGTTTTCTTAATCTTTTATTGTCAGTTTGAGCTTTTCCAATTCTCTACATATTTGATCTTGCTCTGGGATTAGTGTGTTTCTCTGGTATAATTTTTCAAAATGGTTTTCCCAGGTGTCTCCATTTTGAATGGGCAATTCGTCGTGTGTATTTTTGTGTAATGTGTACCAGTTGTCCCAGAAACAATTAGAATCAATAGATTCCTCACTGGAGCTGAGTTTCTTCTTAATATACTGTGCTTTCTTGGTTCTGAGTGTGTTTTTGTATTGTGTTAGTGCCTGACAATAAGCAAGGCGTAAGTCCTCGTTTTCTGGTTGTCTGTGTTTTTGGTTTGATATTTTTCTGAGTTTTTTCCTCATGTTATGACAGTCTGAATCAAACCATTTTTCGTGGTTTTGTGCTTTGGGTTTACTCTTGCGAGATTTCAAGTTCGACATTGATGCCAAATTATCAAAAATATTATTTAGGTTATTCACTGCCAGGTTTACGCCTTCTTTATTGTGACTACCAGAAAGGTAGTCCAAGAGAGATTGAGTTGATTGACTGCTAATTGCTTTCTGGTATTTTTCCGTGCTGTTTTGTGCACATCTGTCGGATTTTAAAGGTTGTACAGCTTACTGGGCTGTGTTTCTGTGTTGATTGTTTCTGTCCTTTTAAAATACGCAGTAATTTGGTTGTGATCTGACAGTGGTGTTAGTGGTTTGACTGTGAATGCTCTGAAAGGGGATGGGTCCAGATCTGTAATCATAAAGTCTACGTTGCTGATGCCAAGAGATGAAGAATAGGTCGATCTTCCTAGGGGGTCTCCTCTGAACCTACCATTGACAATGTACAGACCCAGGCTTCGACAGAGCTGCAGGAGCTGCTTTCCACTTGCATTTGTCTGTTTGTCGTAGTTATTTCTGTGTGAATGAAAACGGAGATCAGAATGGTTACTCCCAAATATGTAATTATTCCCCTGAGTACAGATAAAGTCTGGTTCTTCACCGGTTCTTGAGTTGAGGCCACCACAGATCAGCACGTTCCCATGGGCCTGGAAATGGTTAATCTCCCTCTCAATGTTGGGGAAGGTGAGTCTATCGGGGGGATATAGTACGGGGATTCTATCGGGGGGATATAGATTGCGCAAATGAAAACATTATGCATGCTAGAAATGATGTCTTTCTTAATCTTGAGCCATAAGTGGTTTTCGCCCTTTTTTATAAATTCAATGTAATTCCTAAGCTCTGCTTTAAACTAAATCATTATGCCTCCTGAGACTCTGCCCTGGGTTATTCCTGGCATTTTATTGGAGCGGACCACCGGCTCTATGTACCCAGGGGGACACTGGCTTTCTCCCTCTCTCTCTACTCTCTCTGTCTGTCACTCTCTCTCACGCTCTCTCTCTCTCGGTCTCTCCCTCTGTCTCGCTGTCTCTCTCTCTCAGTCTCTCTCTATCTCTCTCTCCCCGACACTCTTCCTCTCTCTCTCTCTCTCTATCTGTGTCTCTCTCGCTATCTCTGTCTCTCCCACTCTCTGTCTCTCTCTGTGTGTGGCTGCCTCTGTCGCTGTCTATCTCATTCTATCTCTATCTCTCTCTGTCTCTCTCTCTCGCTGTCTGCCCCCCTCTTTCTGCCTCTCTCTGTCTCTCTGTCTCTGTCTCACTGTCTGTCACTCTCTCTCTGCCTGCTCCCTCTCTCTCTTTGTCTCTCTCTCTGTCTCTCTCTTTCTCTCTTACTGTCTCTGTCTGTCTCTCTCACACTCTCACTGTCAGACTGTTTGTATCTCTCTGTCTGCCTCTCTGTCTTTCTGTCTCTCTGTCTCTCTCTCTGTGTATGTCGCTCTCTCTGCCAGCTCTCTCTCTCTCTGTCTCTCTCTCTCTCTATCTCTCTCTCCATCTATGATTCTCTGTCTCCCTCGCTCTCGCTCTCTCCCTCTCTCTCTGTCTCTCTCTCTGTCTGACTCTCTCTCTCTCTCTCTCTCTCTCTCTCTCTCTCTCTCTGGTTCTCTGTATTTCTCTCTGTCTCTCTGCTCTGTCTCTCTCTCCGTCTCTCTCTCCGTCTCTCTCTCTCTGTCTCTCTCTCACACTCTGTCTCTCTCTCACAGTCTATCTCTCTGTCTCTCTCTCTGTGTCACTCTTTCCTTCACACCCTGTCGCTCCCTCACTGCCTGTCCCACCCTCTTTCTGTCTCTCTCTGTCTCTCTGTCTCTGTCTCTGTCTCTCTGTCTGGCCCTCTCTCTCTGCCTGCTCACTCTCTCTCTCTCTTTGTCTCTCTCTCTCGATCTGTGTCTCTCTCACTCTCTCTGTCTCTCCCACTCTCTCGCTCTGTCTCGCTCTCTGTGTCACTCTCTCTCTTTCACTCTCTGTCTCTCTCTCACTCACTGTCTGCCCCCTCCACTTTCTGTCTCTCTGTCTCTGTCTATGTCTCTCTCTCTGTCCCTCTCTCTCTGCCTGCTCACTCTCTCTCTGTTTGTCTCGCTCTCTTTCTGTCTCTCTTTCTGTCTCTCTCTCTGTCTCTGTCTGTCTCTCTCACACTCTCAATGACAGTCTGTCTGTCTCTCTCCCTGTCTGCCTCTCTGTCCGCCTGTCTCTTTCTCAGTCTCTCTCTCTCTGTGTCTGTCGCTCTCTGCCAGCTCTCTCTCTCTCTCTCTATGACCCTCTCTCTGTCTCTCTCTGTCTCTCTCTCTCTCTCTCGCTCTCTGCCTCTGTCTCTGTGTCCCTATCCTCTCTCTGGCTTTCTCTCTCTCTCTCTCTCTCTCTCTGGTTCTCTGTATTTCTCTCTGTCTCTCTGCCTCTCTCTCTCTCTCTCCGTCTCTCTCTCAGTCTCTCTCTCTCCCTCTCTCGGTCTCGCTCTCTCTACAAATTCAGTTCAATTCATTTCAATTCAAATTCCTTTATTGGCATGACAAGGTCCATCTTATGTTGCCAAAGCACAGTAAAACATGTATGATTAAACACATAAACGCAGATCTAGACATACAGTGTATAGACAGATATATCTTTGTATATATAAATATACACACATATAATATGCATATAATCTTTTCATAGATTTAATGGTTGTCCCTCTGCTTAAGGCAAGCTGTAACATAGTTTGCCACTAAAGTTACGCAATTTCTCTGTCCCCCTAATAGATATGGGAAGTTTTGGTGGTCATTCAAATTTTTGAATTCAGGGCATATTTTTATGAATTTAGGGTAGAAATTCCCCCTTTTGTCCTGATAGTTTCCACAAGTTGTGAGGAAGTGCATCTCTGTCTCCACCACTCCCTGCCTGCAGTGAGAGCATATCCTGTCCTCTCTTGGCAGCCAGGTCTGCCCGTGTCTTCCTTTTTCGATGGCCAGGCTATGCTCAATAAGTCTGTACATTGTCAAGGTTTTTCTCAGTTTGCTCTCTTTTACCATGGTCTGGTATTCAGCGATGGTGTCTTGTCTGTTTAAGGCCAAATAGCAATCGAGTTTGTTTTGGGTTTTTGTCAATTCTGTCCAATTGGTCAAATATTTTTCCTTTTGTTCAGTGACAATTGTGTTTGGTAGAATTCTCTGAGTTATGATGTCACTGTCCTGGAGCTGATTATTATTATTAGTGCTAGCAGTTACTTCACTGAGTCCCAGGACTAGTTGACTGAGGGGACTCTTCTCTATGACCAGCTCTTGGCATTTCAGGGCTTCGTCATGATAGCAGTGGGGGTTGCTCATTTTTTGGTGTTTCCAAAATGTGATAGATATTTTTTGGATATTAATTAGTAGTGGATATTGGCGTAGCTCTGCCCTGCAAGCATTGTTTGCAGTTTTCCTCAGAGTCCGTATGATGCTTTTACAGAATTCTGCATGTAGGATCTCAATTGGGTGTTTGTCCCATTTTGCAAATTCTTGTTGTGTTGGCGGGCCCCACACCTCACTGCCATAGAGTGCAATTTGTTCAATTACTGCTTTAAAAATTTACAGCAGAATGTCATTTGGAATTTCTATTTGTATTGAATTTATAATGGCATAGAAAGCCCTTTTTGCTTCTCTTTCAGTTCATTCACAACCAAGTGAACATTTCCTGTAAAACTGATTTTTAAGGCTAAGTATGTGTAATTTGTAGTTTGTTCAACTTTAGTTGCTCCTAGTGTAAAGTTTATTCTGGGTCCCTGATGTCTGGATCTTTGCAGGAACACAAGAAATTTGGTTTTTTGGGGGTTTATTGTCAGGGCCCAGTTCAGACAGAATGACTGTAGCAGATCCAGGTTCTGCTGCAGACCCACCTCTGCTGGTGATAGCAGAACCAGATCATCTGCATAGAGGAGGAATTTAACATTGGAGTCATATAGGGCTAGGCCAGGTGCTGTAGATTGTTCAAGTAGATTTGCCAATTCATTTATATAAATATTAAAGAGTGTGGGTGAGATGGGCGAGTCCTGCGCCACGCCATGCCCCTGTCAGAAATATTTTATTTGTTTGTCTCCAATTTTAACTGCACATTTATTGTTTGTATACATTGATTTACTTCCATCATATGTTTTTCCCCCTACACCACTTTCAATAAGTTTTCAGAATAGACCGTCGTGCCAAATAGAATAAAAAGACTTCTAGAAATCTACAAAGCAGGCAAAAATTTTGCTTTTGTTTTGGTGAACATGTTTGTCAATTAGGGTGTGTAGGGTGAAGATATGAACCGATGTTCTATAATTTGGTAAGAATCCAATTTGGCTTTTACTCAAGACATTGTGCTCCTCCAGGAAGTTTATAAGTCTTTGGTTTATGACACTACAGAATACCTTCCCAGGTTGCTGTTCACAAAGATGCCTCGATAGTTATTTGGGTCAACTTTGTCTCCACTTTTGTATATGGGCGTTATGAGTCCGTTGTTCCAGATATCAGGGAAGTAACCGACACTCAGAACTAAGTTGAAGAGATTAGGATAGCCAATTTCATTTTATCGTCAGTGTATTTAAGCATCTCGTTTAGGATGCCATCTGCACCACAAGTTTTCTTTGTCGCAGGTCCTTGAGTTTTTCAAATAGCTCTTTTCAGATATTGGGGAGTCTAACGGGTTTTGGTAATCTTTTATGGTCAGTTCGAGCTTTTCCAATTCTTTACATATTTGATCTTGCTCTGGGCTTAGTGTGTCTTTCTGGTATAATTTTTCAAAATGGTTTTCCCATGTGGCTTCATTTTGAATGGGCAATTCGTCGTGTTGCTTTTTGTGTAATGTATTCCAGTTGTCCCAGAAACAATTAGAATCAATAGATTCCTCAATGGAGCTGAGTTAATTCTTAATATACTGTTCCTTCTTGGTTCTGAGTGGGTTTTTATATTGTGTTAGTATCTGACATTAAGCAAGGCGTAATTCCTCGTTTTGTGATTGTCTGTGTTTTAGGTTTGATATTTTTCTGAGTTTTTTCCTCATTTTATGACAGTCTGAATCAAACCATTTTTCGTGGTTTTGTGTTTTGTGTTTACTCTTGCGAGATTTCAAGTTCGACATTGATGCCAAATTATCAAAAATATTATTTAGGTTATTCACTGCCAGGTTTACGCCTTCTTTATTGTGAGTGTATGTGCTTTCCAGAAAGGTGTCCAAGAGAGATTGAGTTGATTGACTGCTAATTGCTTTCTGGTATTTTTCCGTGCTGTTTTGTGCCCATCTGTAAGAATTTTTAATGTTGTACAGCTTACTGGGCTGTGTTTCTGTGTTGGTTGTTTCTGCCCTTTTAAGATACGCAGTAATTTGTCTGCGATCTGACAGTGCTGTTAGTGGTTTGACTGTGAATGCTCTGAAAGAGGATGGGACCAGATCTGTAATCATATATTCTATGGTGCTGATGCCAAGAGATGACGAATAGGTCGATCTTCCTAGGCAGTCTCCTCTGAAACTACCATTGACAATGTACAGGCCCAGTCTTCGACAGTTCTGCAGGAGCTGTTTCCCGTTTGCATTTGTTTGTTTGTCGTAGTTATTCCTGCGAGAATGAAAAGCGAGATCAAAATGATTATTCCAAAATATGTAATTATTCCCCTGAGTACTGGTAAATTCTGGTTCTTCACCAGTTCTTGAGTTGAGGTCACCACAGATCAACACGTTCCCCTGGGCCTGGAATTGGTTAAGCTCCCTCTCAATGTTGCAGAAGGTGTCCTCTTTCAATTACGGGGATTCTATAGGGGGAATATAGAGTGCACAAACGAAAACATTTTGCCAGCTAGAAATGATGCCTTTCTTAATCTTGTGCCATAAGTGGTTTTCGCCCTTTATTAAATTGAATGTAATTCCGAAGCTCTGCTTTAAAGCAAATCAGTATGCCTCCAGAGTCTCTGCCCTGGGTTACTCCTGTCTCTCTCTCTCTGTCTCGCTGTCTCTCTGTCTCTCTCTATCTCTCTCCCTCTCCCTCTCCCTCTCTCTATCTCTCTCTCTTACTCTTCTCTCTCTCTCTCTCTCTCTATCTGGCTTTCTCTCTCTCTCTCTCTACTCTCTCTCTGTCTGTCTCTCTTTCTCTCTCACTCTCTCTCTCTTGGTCTCTATCTCTATCTCTCTCCGTCTATCTCTCTCTCTCTCAGTCACTCTCTATCTCTCTCTCTCCGTCTCTCTTTCTGTCTATCTCTCTTTCTATCTGTGTCTCTCTCACTCTCCCTGTCTCTCCCACTCTCTATCTCTGTCTCACTCTCTGTTTCTATCTCTCTTGCTGTCTATCTCTCTCTTTATCTCTCTTTATCTCTCTCTCACTGTCTGTACCTCCCTCTTTCTGTCTCTCTCTGTCACTGTCTCTCTGTCTTTCCCTCTCACTCTGCCTGCTCACTCTCTCTCTCTTTGTCTCTCTCTTTCTCTCTTTCTGTCTCTCTCTGTCTCAGTTTGTCTCTCTCACACTCCCACTGACAGTATGTCGGTCTCTCTCTCTGCCTGCCTCTCTGTCTGTCTGACCCACTCTCTTTCTCTCTCTCTCTCTGTCTATCTCTCTCTCTCTGCCAGCTCTGTCTCCCTCTCTGTCTCTCTCTCTGTCTCCTTTTCTCTGTCTCCCTCTCTCTCTCTCTCTATCACTCACTGTCTATCTCGCTCTCTCTCTCTGTCTCTCTCTCTGTCTCTCTCTCTGTCTCTGTGCCTGTCTGTCTCTCTCTCTTTTCTCTTTGACTTTCTGTGTCTCCCTCTGCTCTCGCTGTCTGACTCGCTCTCTCTCTCTCAGGTTCTCTGTATTTCTCTCTCTCTCTCTCCGCCTGAGTCATAGTCATAGAGTTTTACAGCACAGAAAGAGGCCCTTCGGCCCATCGTGCCCGCGCCACCCATCCACCCCTGTCCTGTCTAATCCCATTTTCCAGCATTTGGTCCATAGCCTTGTATGCAATGGCATTTCAAGTGCTCATCCAAATGCTTCTTGAATGTTGTGAGGGTTCCTGCCTCGACCACCCTTTCAGGCAGTGAGTTCCAGATTCCAACCACCCTCTGGGTGAAAAAGTTCCTTCTCAAATCCCCTCTAAATCTCCTGCCCCTTACCCTGAATCTATGCCCCCTTGTTATTGACCCCCCTACTAAGGGGAAAAGTTCCTCTTTATCTACCCCATCTATGCCCCTCATCATTTTTGTACACCTCAATCAGGTCCCCCCTCAGCCTTCTTTGCTCCAAGTAAAACAACCCCAGCCTGTTTAGTCTTTCTTCATAGCTGAGGCGCTCCATCCCAGGTAACATCCTGGTGAATCTTCTCTGCACCCTCTCCAAAGTAATCACATCCTTCCTATAGTGAGGCGACCAGAACTGCACACAGTACTCCAGCTGTGGCCTCACCAGCGTTTTGCACAGCTCCATCATAACCTCCCTGCTCTTATATTCTATGCCTCGGCTAATGAAGGCAAGTATCCCATACGCCTTTTTAACCACCTTATCTACCTTCTCCGCTGCCTTCAGAGATCTATGTACATGTACACCAAGGTCCCTCTGACCCTCTGTACTTCCTAGGGCCCTACCACTCATTGTGTATGCCCTTGCCTTATTTGTCCGTCCAAAATGCATCACCTCGCACTTTTCAGGGTTAAATTACATTTGCCACTTTTCCGCCCATCTGACCAACCCGTTTATATCGTCCTGTAGCCTCAGGCTTTCCTCCTCGCAATTTACCGCCCCACCAATTTTCGTGTCATCTGCGAACTTACTGATCATACCTTTTACATTCTCATCCAAATCATTTATGTAGATCACAAACAACAAGGGACCCAGCACCGATCCCTGAGGTACCCCACTGGACACAGGCTTCCAGTCACAAAAGCATCCTTCGACCATCACCCTCTGCCTCCTGCCACTCAGCCAGTTTAGGATCCAACGCGCCAAGGCACCCTGGATCCCATGGGCTCTTACCTTCTTGACCAGTCTCCTATGCGGGACTTTGTCAAAAGCTTTACTGAAGTCCATGTAAACCACATCCACAGCATTTCCCTCATCCACCCACCTAGTCACCCCCTCGAAAAATTCAATCAGATTTGTCAGACATGATTTACCCTTGACAAAGCCATGCTGACTATCCCCGATTAATCCTTGCCTCTCCAAGTGGAGACTAATTTTGTCCCTCAGAATTTTTTCCAATAATTTCCCTACCACAGATGTTAGGCTCACTGGCCTGTAATTCCCTGGTTTATCCCTGCTACCCTTCTTGTATAATGGTACTACATTAGCTGTTCTCCAGTCCTCTGGTACATCCCCTGTGTCCAGAGAGGTTCTGAAAATTTGTGTCAGAGCCCCTGCAATCTCCTCCTTTGCCTCCCACAGCAGCCTGGGATACATCTCGTCCGGGCCTGGGGATTTATCCAGTTTTGGCCTGCTACAACCGCTAGCACCTCCTCCCTCTCGATGCTAATATGTTCAAGTATGTCACAGTCCCCTTGCCCGATTTCTATGTCTGCATCGTCTCTCTCCATAGTGAACACAGATGCAAAAAATTCATTTAAAACCCCGCCTACATCATCTGGCTCTACACACAGATTGCCACTTTGGTCCCTAATGGGCTCTACCCTTTCCCTGGTTATCCTCTTGCCCTTAATATACTTATAAAACATCTTAGGATTTTCCTTTATTTTGCTCGCCAGTGTTATTTCATGGCCCCTCCTCGCCCTCCTAATTTCTTTTTTAAGTAGGCCCCTGCACTTTTTATACTACTCTAGGGCTTCCTCCGTCTTTAGTCTTTTGTAACTGCCAAAAGCCCCCCTTTTTTCCCTAATGCATTTTTGTATATCCCTTGTCATCCAAGGTTCCCTTTGCTTGTTGGTCCCACCGTTGACCTTTACAGGAACATGTTGGCGTTGTACTCTCTCTATTTCCCTTCTGAAAGTCTCCCACTGTCTTGATGTGGATTTTCCTATAAGTAGCTGCTCCCAGTCCACTTTGGCCAGATCTTGCCTTATCATAATAAAATCGGCCTTCCCCCATTTTAGAACTCTTATTTCCGGGCCGTCTTTGTCTTTTTCCATGACCACCTTAAATCTCACCGAATTATGGTCACTATCGCCAAAATGCTCTCCTACTGACACTTCCACCACTTGCCCGGCTACATTCCCCAGAATTAGGTCCAGTACCGCCCCCTCCCTTGTAGGACTTTCGACATGTTGGCTCAAAATGCTCTCCTGGATGCACTTTAAGAATTCTGCACCCTCTAAGCCTTTCACACTCTGACTATCCCAATTTATATTGGGGAAGTTGAAATCCCCCACTATTATTACCCTATTATTTTCGCACTTTTCTGAGATTTGCCTACATATCTGTTCCTCTATCTCCCCCTGGCTGTTTGGGGGCCTATAGTACACTCCCAGCAAAGTGCTTGCCCCCTTTTTGTTTTTAAGTTCTACCCATATGGCCTCATTAGAGGAACCCGCTAATATATCATCCCTCCTTACAGCAGTAATTGACTCCTTAATTAATATTACAACACCCCCTCCCCTTTTACACCCACCTCTGTCTCGCCTGAAGATTCTATACCCCGGAATATTGAGCTGCCAGTCCTGACCCTCCCTCAACAATGTCTCCGTGATAGCAACAATATCGTACTCCCATGTGTTCAACAACAACTTCAGTTCGTCCACCTTATATGCAAGACTCCTTGCATTAAAATAATGCCTTCCAGCCCTGCCATATTACCTTTTGCCTTCGCACATTTGCTCTGCCTTGTTTTTTTCTCTGTATTTGGCTGTAAATCAGCCCCTGCTATAGCTCCACTCTGTACCCCATCCCCCTGCCACGTTAGTTTACCCCCCCCAGCAGTGCTAGCAAACCTCCCCGCAAGGATATTGGTTCCCCTCTGGTTCAGGTGTAAACCGTCCGACTTGTACAAGTCCCACCTTTCCCAGAAGCAGACCCAGTGATCCAGGAAACTAAAGCCCTCCCTCCTGCACCATCCCTTTAGCCACGCATTCATCTGTTCGATCTTCCAATTCCTATACTCACTAGCACGTGGCACCGGGAGTAATCCAGAGATTACAACCTTTGAGGTCCTGCTCTTTAATCCTTCACCTAGCTCCCTAAATTCTTGCTGCAGGACCTCATCCCTCTTTTTATCTATGTCGTTGGTACCAATGTGGACCACGACCTCTGGCTGTTCACCCTCCCCCTCCAGAATGCCCTGCAGCCGCTCAGTGATATCCTTGACCCTGGCACCAGGGAGGAAACAAACCATCCTGGATTCAAGTCTACGGCCACAGAAACGCCTATCTGTTCACTTTACTATAGAATCCCCTACCACTATTGCTCTCCCAATCTTTTTCCCCCCTTCCTGGGCAGCAGGAGCACCCCCAGTGCCAGGAAGTTGGCTGCTGCTGCCGTCCCCTGGTGAGTCATCCCCCTCAACAGTATCCAAAGCGGCATACCTGTTTGAGAGGGGAATGGTCACAGGGGTCTCCTGCACTACCTGCCTGCTTCTATTGCTCCTCCTGGTGGTCACCCATTTCCTATCTTCCTGTGCAGCCCTTCCCTGCGGTGTGACCAACTCATTAAACGTGTTATCCACGAACCTCTCAGCATCGTGAATGCTCAACAACCCATCCACCCGCAGCTCCAGCGCCTCAATGCGGTTTGCTAGTAGCTGCAGATGGATGCATCTCTGGCACACGTGGTCATCAGGGGCACCGGCAGTGTCCCTGAATTCCCACATAGAGCAAGGGGAGCATATCACGGGGCTGGGCTCACCTGGCATGACCTTCCCTTTACTTAATTTAAATTAATTTACTATCACCAATTAAAAATATCTCTAAGGCGCTTGTATAGTCTACCAACAGTCCCTGCTACACCAGAAAAGACCCTAGTAACTATAAACTACAGAGTTTAAGTTTAAAAAAGAGAAATACTCACCAACCAATCACTTACCTGCTCCCTGGGACACTCTGATTAATTTTTCCCTCTCTCCTCTGCTGTTGATGTGGTCCCGCCTCTGCTGAACCCGCCGGTTTTGAGTGCCGCCGGTCGCGCTGCTGCACTCCCACAGGTCCAAGCTCTCTGACCTCGCCTCTGCTGAACCCGCCGGTTTTAAGTGCCGCCGGTCACGCTGCTGCTCTCCCACAGGTCCAAGCTCTCTCACAGGTCTCTCTCTCAGTCTCTCTCACTCTCTTCTCTCTCTCTCTCTCTGCCTGTCTGTCTCTCTTTGTCTTTCTCTCTCTATCTCTCTCATTCTGTCACTCTATCTCTGTCTCTCGCTCTCTGTGCCGCTCTCTCTCTCTCTGTCTTTCTCTATCTCTGTCCCTTTCTCTCTCCAATTCCAATTCCAATTCCAATTAAAATGCTTTATTGGCATGAAAGTTTACAGAGAACCATATTGCCAAAGCTTACATAGCAAAAAGGTACAGTTTTCCAACATTCTGTAGGTGTCAATCGATTTGACATTTGTTGGGTACATACAATATTACTTTTAAACAATATTAATTTTAAACAGTCTTTGTACTTCATTTGGTACGTTCAATATTAATTTTAAACAGTCTTAATTTTAAACAGTCCTCAGGTTGTGACATGTTGTTACATATTTGGCCCCAAGGTATGGTCTGTCTCCTTCTCCTAGGACTAATCTCAATTTTGACAGATCATCCAATTCCTTGAAATCTGGGGTTGTTTGGCTTAGCTTGTTGAATAATATGTTTCTTGATGTGTTGAATTTTTCGCATTTTAGGAGGAAATGCATTTCTGTTTCAACCTCGCCAGCCAGACATTGATCGCATATTCTATTCTCTCTAGGCTGCCAGGATTTCTTGTATCTGCCTTTTTCAATTTCCAGTTGGTGGTCGCTTAGTCTGTACCTGGTGAGGGTCTGTCTCTGTTTTGTGTCTCTGATGGTCGTGAGGTAGTCTGCCAGTTTATATTCTCTTTTTAGGGCCCGGTAACATTCTAATCTGCTTTGGCTTTCGGTTATTTTGTTCCAATGTTCCAGGTAGGTTTCTTTGCATTTTTTAATGATTTGGTTCACTCGGATTGGTGTTTGGACGGCTGTGTTGGTCTGGGGCTGGTCAGGGTCCGGCTGAGTACTTAGTTTCCGTAGCAGCTGACTCAGGGGACTCTTTTCTGGGTTTAGCTCTTGGGTCTGAAAGGCTTTGAAATGAAGGGTGTCTGGGGAGCTAGATTTGAGGTGATTTAGGAAGTTTAGTGCTCGTTTTTGGATGTTTCTCTCTCTCTCTCTCTCACACTTTCTGTCTCTCTCTCTCTGTCTGTCGCTGTCTCTCTCTGTCACTCTCTAATTCTGTCTCGCTCTCTCTCTGTTTCTTTCTGTCTCTCACTCTCTCCGTCTCTCTCTCTTTGTCTGTCTCTCTCTGTCTGTGTGTCTCTCTCTGACTTTTTCTCTGTCTCTCTCTCTCTGTCGCTCACTGCCTCTGTCTCACTATCTCTGCCTCTCTCTGTCTCTTTCTGTCAATTTCTCTGTCGCTTTCTCTTGCTCAGTCTCTCCTTCTATGTCTCTCTCTGTCTCACTCTCTGTCTCTCTCTCTTTGTCTCTCTCTCTCTTTCTCTCTCTACCTCTCATACTCTCTCTCCCCATGCCTCTGTCTCTCTCTCTGTCTCTCTCTCTCTCGTTTCTCTCCCTCTCTCTCACTCTCTCTCTCTTTCTCTCTGGATTACTCTCTCTCTCTCCCTCTTCTCTCTCTCTCGCTGTCTCTCTCCCTGTCTCTCTCTCTTTCCCTCACTCACACTATCTCTCGATCGGTCTCTCTGTATCGCTCTCTGTCTCTTTCTGCCTCTCTCACCCCCCCTCTGCCTCTCTCAATCTGTCTCTCCCACTCTCTGTCTCTCTCACTCACTCTCTATCTCTGTCTGTCTGTCTGTCTCTCTCGCTGTCTATCTCACTCTCCCTCTCTTCCTCTCTCTTTCTCTCTCTCACTGTTTGTCTCTCTCTCTTTCTGTCTCTCTCTCTGACTCTCCCTGTCTGTCTCTCTGTCTTCCCCACTCTCTCTCTCTGCCTGTTCACTCTCTCTCTCTTTGTCTATCTCCTTCTCTCTGTCTCTCTTTCTCTCTTTCTCTCTGTCTCTGTCTCTGGCTCTCTCTCTCCCTTACTCTCTGTCTGTCTCTCTCTCGGTCTACCACACTCTGTCTCTCTTTCTGTCTCTCTCTCTCTGTCTGTCCCTCTTTCTCTGCCTGCTCCCTTTCGTTCTCTGTCTCCCTCTCTCTCTCTCTCTCTTTCACTCGCTCTCTCTCAGTGACTGTCTGTCTGTCTCTCTCTCTCTGCCTGCCTCTCTGTCTCCCTGTCTCTCCCAGTCTCTCTCACTCTCTGTCTGTCTCTCTCTCTCTGTCTCGTTGTCTCTCCCTGTCCCTCTCGATCTCACTGTCACTCTCTCTCTCTCTCTCTGTTTGTCTCTCTCTCTCTCTCTCTTCTCTCTCTCTATCGCTGCCTTTCTCTCTCTCAGTCTCTCTCACTCTCTTCTCTCTCTCTCTCTCTCTGCCTGTCTGTCTCTCTCTGTCTTTCTCTCTGTCTCTATCAATCTCTCTCTCTCTCGGTATCTCTCTCTCTGTCTCTCTCTCTCTCAGTCTCTTTCTGTCTCACTCTCTCCGTCTATATTTTTCCCTGCCTCTCTCATTCTCTCTGCCTCTCCCTCCCTCTCTGTCTCTGTCTCATTTTCTGTCTCTCTGTCTTTCTGTGTCTCTCTCTATCTCTCTCTCTCTCCTTGTCACTGTCTCTCTGTCTGTCCCTCTCTCTCTGCACGCTCATTCTCTCTCTCTCTCTCTTTGTCTCTCTCTCTCTTTCTCTTTCTCTGTCTCGCTCTCTGTCTCTGTCTGTCTCTCTCACTCTCTCACTGACTGTCTCTCTGTCTCTCTCTCTTTGTCTGTCTCTCTCTCTCTCATTGACTCTCTGCCTGTCTCTCTCTCTGTCTGCCTCTCTGTCTGTCTGTCTCTCTCTCTGCCTCTCTCTATGTCTGTCTGTATCGCTGTGTCTCTGCCTCTCTTCTCTCTCTCACTCTCTCTCTATAGCTCTCCCACACTGTGTCTCTGTATCTGTCTAGCTCTCTCTCTTTCGATCCCTTTCTCTCTCTATGAGTCTGTCCCTCTCGCTCTGTCTCTGTCTGTCTCTCTCTCTCTCTCTCTCTCTCTCTGTCTATATCTCTCTCTTCTATCTCCCTCTCTGGCATTCTCTCTCTCTCTCTCTCTTCTCGCTCTGCCTGTATCTCTCTCTCTCTCTCTCTCTCTCTGGTTCTCTGTATTTCTCTCTGAATCTCTGCCTCTGTCTCTCTCACTGTCTCTTTCTGCCTCTCTCTCTCTGTCTCTCTCTCAGTCTCTCTACCTCTCTCTGTCGCTCTCACTCTGTCTCTCTCATTCTCTCACCCTCTCTCTGTCTCTCTCACTCAGTATCTCTCTCTCACTCTGTCTCTCTCACTCTCTGCCTCTCTCTCTCTCTCAACTGTAAGTAGTCACACAACACCAGGTTATAGTCCAACAGTTTTATTTGAAATCACAAGCTTTCAGAGCACTGCCCCTTCGTCAGTTGAAGTGGAGAGATGCCTTTAGACTCAGATTATATAGTCAGATAATAATGCCAGATCTGAGTATTTCTGACCTGGACTTGTTGAAGCTTAAACAAAGGAAACCGATCTGGGCCCATCGACCTGGATGGCCGGTTAATCGGTTTTAAACATCTCATCAGTGTTCCCCTTTGACCCACTGGTTTCGTGATGGGGCCATGACAGCTTGAATGCCCCCTTGATCGTTTTGTAAACAGTGTCGATGTTCGCTAACGAGGGTCTGAAAGGCAGCTAAGCTTTTCCCCTTACATATTGAATAGGCCTTGCTTGCGCTTGATTGCTTGTGTAAACAACCTTGATGAGTTTTAATCAGAGGCCCGAATGCCACTGGGTTTGCATCTCATGCATAAATGCAGAAGGTCTGTCTGCATTCTAATATCTGGAAAGTTCCTTCTTTGTCAGTCCAAACTGAAACTTACAGGCCTTGGCCCTGAGGTTGACCGCAGCCATCTTGTTGAGCCCTGGAGCCCTGGTTTTAAACTCAGCCCAGCCAAAGTTTCTTCAAGAAGCCAAAAGTAAATCTTCGGGGGAGACATGAAATTTGCGAATCCTTCCAGTCCCCCCTAGGATACTGAGACTTGCTTGAAGTGTCCAATTAAGGTGAGCAAATTTCTGACCCCCCACAAACAACGTTCCCCTATATTTATCTATCCACGATCCCTCGACACATACATTCCCCTTACTTAGAGAAAAACACAATGCCCGACAGGCATCTATCGAGATAAACAATGACTATCTTTTACAATAGTCCAAGCACGGAGGGGGTCCACCAACCCTGCACTACTTGGGACATCATAAAACGTTATCACAACACACAACCATTAATAAAAATCAACATCAGGCCAAAAACATATGTATAATAATAACGAATGGACGGAACGAGCTTTATTAAAAATAACAAACGGATCTGCCATCACTCGGCAGTGATATGACACAAAGCTCACACGGGTGTTTCTTCTTCCACCCGGGCATACCGGTCCTTCCACAACCTTTTGCTTTAAATTCTACCTCGGGACCCTTTCTCCTACACTGGACATAAACCATGTAGAGGATGATCCCTAGCTGACAGACTGCTAAGATGTGGCATGCCAATCGAATACAGGAGGGGAACTCTATACTTTCAAAATTGTCCCACCAGGGCGGTGTCGTAATATCTAAAATGTTGTCACATAAATGTCTAAACGGTCTTCTGTTCCAAAGTGTTGGAGTGCTTTTGCGATACTAGAACGGCTTTCAATAATTTGGTAAGGTGCTCTGGGAGAGGGGGATTTGGGTAACCGAAGTGGGAGACATATAAAACATCGTTAAAAACATCACTTCTTTGCCTCCCAGTCCTGTCCCAAATCTCGTGGTGAGTATACAATGCGGTCTTATTGATCTCCAAAAAGTCAAATTCAAGGAATTTTCGAAACATGACTGTTAATAGGGCTTGATACAATTTGGCAGTCTCTGTGGGGCACCACACGGGTAAGTGTGCCTCATGAGCTTTAAAATCACCGAGGCCACCGCGTAATTCACACATTGGTACAGCGCCTGGTCTGTGGGTACTAGCACCAAGCCGTTCCCTGGTCCCTTGGTGGTGGCGGGGCATCCCTCTGCTACTGTCCGTGACGTCGGGGTCGTGGGCAGGAGCCGTCGGGGGTGTGTCACTAATTCAGTGTCATTAACCGAGATTGGGGAGTATGGGATCGTGCTTGTGGCCAGGCGGGTCTCCCAGTCCACCACCCTCCCGTTATTTTGCCACTGGCTGTGGAAAATGATGGAAATGCCTGAGTGGCAGACTTTCTCTGATCCCCACATACATACGTACATCCCCTGATCCGGTTCCCACCATTTATCCCAGCACACATTTAACCCTCTCTGGGTACCTGCAATGGTCCTATGAGTGTCATTCCCTCACCTTTCCCACGCTACTCTGGGGTTCCCCATGTCTTTGTAAACTTTCTGAGCCACCACCACCTATCCAGGGGAACGTTCCCTTTACACGTCAAACATATTATTTTGCCCACGGTGACGCTAATCCTTGGTGTGAAGATTCGTATCCTCGGGCACTAAAGGGAGGCCTCCCCATACATGAAGCCGGTCTCACTAGAATACTGAGTTGAATTGGATTCCAGCCATCCTGGCCAGCTCCCCTCGTGGACAAACGTGGTGATTTCATCCACCTCCCGTAGGCCACATCCGTCGTGTGCTAGGGGCGCTCTCTTCTCTGAGCATCTGAAGATTTGAAGGTCCTCGACATCGCCCCATCTCGCGAGGTTCAGCCCGAACAGGGCGAGCTGGATTATGCCTCTGCACGTTTCGAAATTCTGAAAAAGACATAAAAGCAACTAGCCAGGTTATCTGGAGGCTCCCTGGCTTGGCAGAAGTGCGATCAGGTCCAACGACCTCGGCTCACGTAGACAGCACTCTGGAATGGTTCCAAACTTAAAACTTATAGACTACTGGTTCCTTACATAGAATTAAATTAATTCACCCTAAATTAACCCTCTATACACATTACTTAAAATTATACTGCCTAAACTATATACATCCGCCGGCCATCTCCGTGCAGCCAGCCTAATACCTGTTTGGGCTGCTGTAGGCTTCTCACTGCGGCGTAGCTGCACTGATCTCCACTTCTGGTCCCTCTCAACTTATGGCTGCTGGAGCCACTCTTTCAGCAGACCTCTGTCTTTCGGCTACTCCCTGACAAGGGATACTGCCCTTTTTAACTGAAGAGCTGGTGACCATACATTTCTGGGCTGAGGTGGCAGAGGAGATCTCCTAGGGTGTGCTACCGGTGGGGCTACCCTGGCGAGCGGACCCTTGGCTCGGGCCACAGTCCTCGATGGCTGGGGGCTTTCTCCATCGGGTCCCTCCCCTCCCAATCCTGAACTGGGCCGGGCAATCACTCACCACCGGCTGCCGATGGCTGAGGGTCTTCCCCTGCAGTTTCAAAACCTGGTTCGGGCTCGGGGCCATCTGATTCGGGCTTCTTCTCCTCGGAATCCCATAGGGGAGAGGGAGTGGTCAGGACAAAGTGCTGGGGAACTTATCGCTTGACACACGTGACTGCGCCTGTGTGTGCAGCCTGCGTGCATGTACCCACTGTGGGCTGAGGATTTCTAACCTCAGGTTGGATCCCAGCTCCCTGTTTCCCTGCCTCCGGCTTAAATAACTTACACTGGTCATGAACCATTTTACAAACCCTTAGCTGACCCACTAAACTGCCAGCCCTCGCTGTTAACCTAGCGTTCTCCTCCATTAAAGCCTGCTCAACTAACTTAGCCTCCGCAACCTGGCACCGCAGGTATTCCTCCATTTTACAGGAGGTCTCTTCCTGTGCGTGTCTTTCTGTGGGACACAGGTCGACAGGCTGCGCTGGCTCTAGACATTCCTGTGGGTTGTATGGGGCTGATGGGATTACAACACCAGTGGTGGCTGCTATTTTCCCTGGCTGGCCAGGAGCATAAATCGTATCGACTCCAAGAGTGGCTCGATCGCAGCGGGAGGGATACCTGGCTCTGCCTTTTGGGCTGGGACTGAAGAATTCTTTCCCTTATTCTCCTTCAAGGGATTCTTACAATCCTTGCACCGGTGGCCGCCCTTCCCGCAACTGTAACAGTTTAATGCGGTCTGGGAGGCACGTGTCCCCTCCTGGTGCTACTCTTTCAGATTCTGGCCCCCAGGTTTAACCTCATGGACTTTTCCCTTGGGTTGTGTCGTCTCGATACCCGTCATATTTTTAAATGCTATCGTGAGCTGGTGGATCACCGTTTCCTCGGTGGTCTGAGGGCTACTGGGGTCAAACCTGGCCTCAGACTGGGCACGGATTCCGGGCAGGCAGTTTGTCATTAGACAACGGAGCCAGTGGGTCAATTGGACTTGGTTCAGTAATGTCTGTGCTGGCATTCCCAGGCACGTACTCTGGTAGACTGTCCACAGGCTGTCTGCGAATGCCTGCTTGGACTCCCCTGGGAGCATTTTAGTATTTTCCACCCGGGCGAATGGACTACCGTCATTGAGTCCCATGGCCTCCAATATCTCATTCCTCAAACCCTCATAATCTTTCTGCCCCTTCTTACATTCATCAGATAGGGTCTGGGGAAGATCATTTCCAAGAGAAAACAGCAGCATCTTAACTTGCTCTGCGTCATCGCAGACATTGACGCACGCTGCCTGTTCTATCTCCCTGAAGTGCAGAGAGCACTCTCCCATTTTGGTGAGCTTGGGGATGTGACTAACCATGGCCCTGAGCTGTTGGGTGCCATAAGGCACCACAAACTATTTTGGATGGCTCCTGGGTCCTCGTCATCAACGGGCAGGCCGTACCTCCATTGTCGGAGGGTGGACACCAGCTCTGGTCCCGGCCTCTCTAGCGGGGCCTGCTGTGCTTCCCCTAGCATTTCATCCTCCACCCCCCTTTGCTGCCAGCTCTCCTGAAAACTCAGAGCCATTGGTTGGCGTCCGTGGGACCTCTGATTCCCTAGTCAACATTGTTCTGGGTGCTGCCTGTGGGACGGTTCTGTTTGGGTTGCCGGTAAATTCCGACTGGGCCACCTTCGGGCTGATGAGTCATACAATGCCATTCGCCCTCCATAAGGCCATGCCCGAGCTTTCTCTCTCCTCCCTACAGGGCCCGTGATCTGCCTCTTCGATACCCCGGTTGCAGGCTAGCTTGTATGCTGCCTTTACCTCCCTTATTTTCTCCTCCTGCTCTTTTAATTTTTGGGTGAGGTCGCAAATCGTGTCCTTCAGCTATATTTCGCTGCACCTCGCCTCTCTCACTTGGTATTCTAAGAGCTCCATCTTGCACCTAGCACTGGCATTACTTTAAGCGGTCTGGTATTCCAGGCGCTCTACCATTGCCTAATGTTCCCGTTGCACCTCGACGGCCCAGGCATCCGAGTGATCTACCTTCGTCTGGTGTTCCCGCTGCACCTCGAGGGCCCGACTCTCCAGGCACTCTACCTTTGCCTGGTGTTCCTTGGCCAGCTGCGCTCTTTCTTGGCTTAATGCCTGAAGCGCCACTAGCAACTTCTCTTCCGCTAAAACCTTATTCTGCATTTCTAGGGCCATTTTCTTTAGCTTGTCAGCATGCGCTGTTACAATACTGTTCAGCACTAGGACTTGTTTCCTTTAACATATTAACCAGACTGCCTTTTCAAAGGCCCTCTTATGCTGTTTACTCGCCGTCCACAGGATGGCGGCGTCTATGGGATGCTCGGCCTTTAACATAGCGCCCACCCATTTCTTGGCAATATTGATCTTTCTGCACACATAAGTGGACAACCTCTCCTCCATTGTGGTTACTCCCTCCGCACCACTGTCTGTCTTATCACATACCATCGCGGATGTTCCTACCTGGCTCGCCATTTGTGTAGACGATTTTGGATTGGGGTTTTTGTCTGGTCAGTCAGTCATGTGCCTGAGCTGCCCCAGCCCCGTGTGGTTCAAATTGCTTCCGACTATTTAGTTCTGAGCACCGGACTTACTTGCGAGCACAAATACAGAAAAAAGAGACCAGTGGTTTATGTGCAAAGATAACCAATGTTTATTAAAATAGAGAAATATTTACTATACAGAGAAAACCACTATGGATGCAACACAATAATACTTAGCGGGGGTGGAAAAAAGGACACATCGAGAATAAAATTAGTAAAATGACAATTTTAGCAATCCCCTAAACTCCCACCCTTTACACCTATCTAGGTTTTCTTGTGATGGGCCAGAAAATTGATTTTCACCAGTCTAGGATGTTGGAACGCCTGCTCCATGCCCCATTGCCTGCTGATGTCTTTAGGGTTTTCACCGCACAAAACGGAGATACCCCAGTGATTTAAATGTAACTGTGGGTATCCTGCTTCTCTGGACGGGCTCTTTGTCGATGATCCGCTTGATGGTAAGACAGGGCACCTGAGTCGAAGCGGGAGACAGAGAGAGAGAAATGGCTTCCCGAGGGACCAGTTATACCCTTCCTGGTAGCCCTTATCTCTCGCCAGATCAGCTTACTTCTTTGTCTGACGTGGACGTGTTGAACCTTATTTAAAGGAAACCGATCTGGGCCCATCGACCTGGATGGCCAGTTAATCAGAGCATCGGACCTGTGAGGGAGCAGTGAGGCGAGGAATAAAACTGGCTGATGCAGCGAAGCCCGACCAGAGCATCGGACCTGCGAGGGAGCAGTGAGGCGAGATATAAAACCGGCTGATTCAGCGAGGCCCGACCATGCATCGGACCTGCGAGGGAGCAGTGAGGCGAGGTATAAAACCGGCTGATTCAGCGAGACCCGACCAGAGCATCGGACCTGCGAGGGAGCAGTGAGGCGAGGTATAAAACCGGATGATTCAGCGAGGCCCAATCAATTCAGCAGCAGGGGAGAAAGTTTAAAAGTAATCCAAGTGTGACGTCACCAGGAAGCAGGTAAGTGATTCGTTGGTGTGTATTTCTTTCTCCTTTTCATAACAAGCTTAAATTCTGTGGTGTAGTGGGGACATTTGTTAAATAAGAGCCCTAGAGTATATCTCTAACTGGTGGTAATGAATTAATTTAAATTAATTAAAGGTGATAAGTCATGCCAGGAGAGCCCAGCCCCGTGTTATGCTCTTCTTGCTCTATATTGGAATTCAGGGACGCTGCCAGTGTCCCTGATGACCACGTGTGCCAGAAATGCATCCAGCTGCAGCTACAAACGGGCCGTATTGAGGCGCTGGAGCTGCGGATTGATGTGTTATGGAGCATTCACGATGCTGATAGGGTCGTGGATTACACTTTTGATGAGTTGGTCATGCCGCAGGTTAGGGCTGCACAGGCAGAAGTGAAATGGGTGACCACCAGCGGAGCAATAGAAGCAGGCAGGTAGTGGGACCCCTGTAGCCATCCCCCTTTCAAACAGGTATACCAATTTGGATACTGTTGAGGGGGATGACTCACCAGGAGAAGGCAGCAGCAGCCAACTTCCTGGCACCAGGGATGCTTCTGCTGCTCAGAAAGGGAGGAAAAAGATTGGGAGAGCAGTAGTGGTAGGGGATTCTATCGTAAGGGGAACAGATAGGCGTTTCTGTGGCCGTAGACGTGACTCCAGGATGGTTTGTTGCCTCCCTGGTGCCAGGGACAAGCATGTCACTGGACGGCATTCTGAAGGGGGAGGGTGAACAGGCAGTGGTCGTGGTTGACATTGGGACCAACGACATAGGTACGAAGAGGGATGAGGTCCCGCAGCAAGAATTTAGGGAGCTAGGTAGCAGATTAAAGAGCTGGACCTCAAAGGTTGTAATCTCTGAATTTCTCACGGTGCCACGTGCTAGTGAGTATAGGAATAGGAGGATAGAACAGGTGAATGCGTGTCTAAAGACTTGGTGCAGGAGGGAGGGCTTTAGTATCCTGGATCACTGGGCCTGCATCTGGGGAAGGTGGGACTTGTACAAGTCAGACGGGTTGCACCTGAACCAGAGCAGGACAAATATACTTGCGGGGAGGTTTGCTAGCACTGTTCGGGGGGGTTTACATTAAAATGGCAGGGGGTTGGGAACCTCGGCAGGGAGACAGAGGAAAGGGAAACAGGGATAAAAGCAAAAGATAGGAAGGAGAAAAACAAAAGTGGCAATCAGAGAAATCAACGGTTTAAATCAAACGTGGCCACAGTAAATAATAATTCTAATAGGTCTAAGAGCGTTAAAAAAACAAGCCTGAAGGCTTTGTGTCTTAATGCGAGGAGCATTTGTAATAAGGTGGATGAATTGGCTGCACAATTAGAGGTAAACAAAAATGATTTGTTTGGGATTAGGGAAACGTGGCTCGAGGAAGGCCAGGACTGGGAACTCAACATCCAGGGGTATTCGATATGCAGGAAAGATAGGGAAAAAGGAGAGGGATGTGGGGTAGCATTACTGCTTAAAGAAGGGATTAATACAATTGTGGTATACCTATCAATTCATTCCATGAAAAGCGACGAGTTAAGAGAGTAACTATAGGTTTTTATTGGCTAAATAACGGAGCCCACCCTCGTGGGTGATCGGTTCCAACAAGGAAGAATACTAGCCAAGCGGTCACCTTTATACCTGGGCAAGCAGGCGGAGCCATGGGCGGAGTCAGCTGAGGTATGCCTAGGTATAACAGCGTGCGTGGCAAGAGGTAACCTTGTGTAGTGATAACAACAGTGTAAACAGTGATAACAACAGTGTAACAATAGTGAACGGTTGTGAACGATAACAGTGGTTTACCACATTCACCCCTTGTTTAAAGTTGAGTCCGGCGGGGTGAGGTGTACTACCAGTTCGTGTATGTCAGTCTATCAGGAGGCCTCTTAAGCCTTTCTGATCGGCGCAGAAGCGGCGGCGGTGGTGCAGTATCCGATGTTAATGCTGGTGTCTGCGTGGTCGACGAAGACTCCTGGGGTTCCGGCATGCCGCCTACAGGAGCTGGATTTGGGGGAGTGGTGGGGGATAACGGTAGTATCTCAGGGCTGCCCGAGGGTGCGAGTTCTCGCAAGGAGACTGTGTCCTCCCGCCCGTCTTGGTATGCCACATAGGCATACTGGGGGTTGGCGTGCAGGAGGTTCACCCTCTCGACCAGGGGGTCCGTTTTATGGGTCTTCAAATGCTTCCACAGCAGGACGGTTCCCAGTGAAGTCAGCCATGTTGGTAGCGAGGTTCCCGTAGTCGACTTCCTGGGGAAAACAAACATTTGCTCATGAGGGCTGGCATTAATGGCAGTACAAAGCAGTGACCGGATGGAATGGAGCGCTGCCAGGAGGACTTCCTGCCAGCGAGAGCTTGGGAGTCCCTTTGACTTTAGGGCAAAGAGGACGGCCTTCCATACTGTTGCGTTCTCTCTTTCCAGCTGGCCGTTCCCCCGGGGGTTGTAGCTGGTGGTCCTGCTCGCAGCAATACCTCTCGCGAGCAGGAACTGGCGAAGTTCCTCACTCATGAAGGATGAGCCCCGGTCGCTATGTATATAGTTCGGGAACCCGAACAAGGTGAAGAGGTCGTTCAGGCATTTGATGACCGTGGTACTGGTCATGTCTGGGCAGGGGATGGCAAAGGGGAAACGGGAGTACTCGTCAATAATGTTGAGGAAGTACAGATTACGGTCAGAGGACGGGAGGGGCCCCTTAAAATCGATGCTCAAGCGCTCGAATGGGCGGGTGGCCTTCATCAGGCTTGCTCTGTCCGGCCTATAGAAATGCGGTTTGCATTCGGCAAAGGCTTGGCAGTTCCTGGTCATGGTCCTGACCTCCTCGATGGAGTAGGGAAGGTTGCGGGCCTTAATGAAGTGGTAAAGTCTAGTGACCCCGGCATGGCAGAGGTCGTTGTGGAGGGTCCGCAGTCTATCAACTTGCGCGTTGGTGCATGTACCTCGTGATAGAGCATCTGGGGGCTCGTTGAGTTTACCATGCCGGTACAAGATATCGTAATTGTAGGTGGAGAGCTCAATTCTCCACCTCAAGATCTTGTCGTTCTTGATTTTGCCCCTCAGCTTGTTATTAAACATAAAAGCAACCGAACGCTGGTCGGTGAGGAGGGTAAATCATTTGCCTGCCAGGTAATGCCTCCAGCATCGTACCACTTCCACAATCGCCTGGGCCTCCTTCTCGACAGAAGAGTGTCGGATCTCAGGGACCTGAAGGGTCCTTGAGAAGAAGACCACAGGTCTCACCGCCTGGTTAAGGGTTGCAGCTAGGGCGAAGTCGGATGCATCGCTCTCCACTTGGAAAGGGATGGACTCATCCACTGCGTGCATTGTGGCCTTCGCAATGTCTCCTTTTATGAGGGAGAAGGCTGCGCATGCTTCTGCTGTCAGGGGGAAGGAGGTGGACTTCATGAGGGGTCTGGCTTTGTCTGCACAATTGGGCACCCATTGGGCATAGTAAGCAAATAGCCCCAGGGTTCTCTTCAGTGCCTTTTGACAGTGGGGAAGGGGAAGCTCCATGAGGGGGCGCATTCTTTCGGGGTCAGGGCCGATGACTCCGTACTCTACTACGCAGCCGAGGATGGCAAGGCGCGAGGCGTTGAACATACATTTCTCCTTATTGAAAGTGAGATTCAGCCGTTGGGCCGTACGGAGGAATTTCTCCAGATTAACATCATGGTCCTGCTGGTCATGACCACAGATGGTGACGTTACCTAGATAAGGAAACGTGGCCTGCAGCGCGTTCTGGTCAACCATCCGGTCCATCTCCCTTTGGAAGACCGAAACCCCGTTGGTGACGCCGAAGGGAACCCTAAGGAAGTGGTAGATGCGGCCATTCGCCTCGAAGGCGGTATATTGGCGGTCCTCAGGGCGGATTGGGACTTGGTGTTAGGCCGACTTAAGGTCGATGGTGGAGAATACCCGGTACTGTGCAATCTGGTTGACCATATCAGATATGCGGGGAAGGGGGTATGCGTCCAGCTGGGTGTACCGGTTTATGGTTTGGCTGTAGTCGATGACCAGGCGGTGTTTATTGCCGGTCTTAACGACTACGACCTGGGCACGCCAGGGGCTGGTGCTCCCCTCGATGAAGCCCTCCTTCAGGAGTCGCTGCACCTCAGAGCAAATAAAAGCTCTGTCCCAGGCGCTGTCCCGCCTGCTCTTGGTAGCGACGGGTTTACAGTCGTGGGTGAGGTTAGCGAACAAGGAGGGGGGCGGGACATTGAGAGTGGAGAGGCTGCAGGTGGTACGCGGCGGGCAGTTTAAAAACTGCTGGTTGTAGACTGTGAGTAGGGGGAGGGGTCCACCGTATGCCAAAGTGACACTTCGAAGGTGGCATTGGAAATCCAGCCCTAGTGGGATGGCAGCGCAGAGCTGGGGCAGGACGAGAAGTTTAAATTTTTTATATTCCGTGCCCCTAACCGACAGGGTCACCACACAATAGCCGCTGACGTCTGTTGAATGGGATTTCGATGCCATCGAGATCCGATGGCGCATTGGCCGGACAGTGAGGGAGTAGCAGCGCACCATGTCTGGGTGAATAAAACTCTCCATGCTCCCGCTGTCGAACAGGCAGGTCGTGGCGTGGCCGTTTACTTCGATGTCCATCATGGACCTGGACAGATGATGCGGGAGAACTTGGTCAAGCGTGACGGAGGCCAGTGTATGGCTGAGTGAGCTGCTGTAGTCGGCAGGTGAGGCGGTGGTCTGGTCTGGAGACAAAATGGCGGCCGAGTATGTCGAACAAAATGGCGGCGCCCATGACGCGGATCCCCACGAGGTCGAAGTTGGACAAAATGACGGAGAAGATGGCCGCCCCCACGACTCACATGAGGCACTGCTGGCGTCTGTGGCCTTGATCAAAGATGGCCGCCCCCATGACTCACATGAGGCACTGCTGGCGTCTGTGGCCTTGATCAATGATGGCCGCCCCCGCGACTCACATGAGGCACTGCTGGCGTCTGTGGCCTTTCTCAAAGATGGCCACCCCCACGACTCACATGAGGCACTGCTGGCGTCTGTGGCTTTCCCCCTGCAGGCGTTTGCGAAGTGGCCTTTTCTTTTGCATTCGGAGCAGGTTGTGTTCCTTGCAGGGCAGCGCACCCTTTGATGTCTCGCCTGGCCACAGAAATAGCAGCTGGCGGCCCGATCGCGGGGCTCCGCTGCCGCAGCAGGTCCCGATCGATTCTGGGACACGGACGCTGTAGTAGGTCCCAGGGGCGGCGGTGCGAGTGGTATTGCGGCCGGAGTCGGGCCCGAGTTCCAGGGTCACACAGCACTGCACACGAAGTACGTCTTGAGGTCCCGATGGGCCACTTCCAGGGAGCGAGCGAGGGCTGCAGCTGCTTTCGAGCCGAGGTCCTTTGATTCGAGCAGTCCTTGACGTGAGTAGTCGGACCGAAGGCCTTTCATGAAGGCATCACAGATATTTCCTTCAGCATGTTGTGCAGCCGATACAGCTTTAAAGTCACAGTCCCTGCCGAGTGTTTGTGGTGCCCATAAAAATTCATCTACGGACTCTCCTGGCTGTTGCAAGCGGGATCTTAGCAGATGTCTGGCATACATTGAATTTACTGGGCTCTGGTACTGCTCTTTTAGCAGGTCGAGGGGCTCCTCATATGTAGCAATGTCCCGGATGATAGCAAATACTTTAGGGCTCACCTGGGCGGTCAGAACTCTTAGTTTGTCGGCTTCCGATGGCACACCGGAGGCGACCAGTTAGGAATCAAAGCAGCTCAGCCAGTGATTGAAGTCGAGGGCTGAATTCGCAGCCTGTGGATTTAGATCCAGGTACGGCAGTCGGAGGGCTTGCAGCCAAGTCGGCTGCTGGGGCTGTTGTAGCTGGCCGTTTGGCTGGTTGCTTGGCTGCTCCAGCCCAGTCATTTCAAAATTTAGCCAATAAAATTGATATACCTATCAATTCATTCCATGAAAAGCGACGAGTTAAGATAGTAACTATAGGTTTTTATTGGCTAAATAAGAGAGACCGCCCTCGTGGGTGATCGGTTCCAACAAGGAAGAATACTAGCCAAGCGGTCACCTTTATACCTGGGCAAGCAGGCATAGCCAAGGGCGGAGTCAGCTGAGGCATGCCTAGGTATAACTGCGTGCGTGGCAAGAGGTAACCTTGTGTAGTGATAACAACAGTGTAAACAGTGATAACAACAGTGTAACAATAGTAAACATAGAAACATAGAGATAGGAACAGGAGTAGGCCATTCGGCCCTTCGAGCCTGCTCCGCCATTCAATGAGATCATGGCTGATCTTCGTCTGAGATCATAGCTGATCTTACCAGTTCAGTACCCCGTCCCTGCCTTTTCTCCGTAACCCTTAATCCCCTTAGCCTTCAGAAATATATCCAATTCTCTCTTGAAAATATTTATTGAATTAGCCTTCGCAGCCCTCTGTGGCAGGGAATTCCACAGGCTCACCACTCTTTGAGTGAAGAAATTCTTCCTCATCTCTGTTTTAAATGATTTGCCCGCTATTTTTAGACTGTGGCCCCTGGTTCTGTGCTCCCCGGCCATTGGAAACATTCTCTCTGAATTCAGCCTGTCCAGGCCTGCCATAATTTTATATATTTCGATGAGATCCCCTCTCAATCTTCTAAACTCCAGTGAGTACAAGCCCAAACTATTTAATCTCTCTTCGTAGGTCATTCCCGCCATTCCAGGTATCAGCCTGGTGAATCGCTGTTGCACTCTTTCCATGGCAAGAACATCCTTCCGCAGATGGGGCGACCAAAACTGTACACAATACTCCAGATGCGGTCTCACCAGCACCTTGTACAGCTGTAGTAAGGTATCCCTATTCCTATACTCGAACCCCCTTGATATGAAGGCCAACATACCATTTGCCTTCTTAATCACCTGTTGCACCTGCATGCTCTCCTTCAGTGACTGGTGCACAAGAACACCCAGGTCCCTCTGCACTTCCCCATCTCCCAATCTATTGCCATTTAGATAATAATCTACCCTCCTGTTTTTACTCCTGAATGGTTGTGAACGATAACAGTGGTTTACCACAAATTGTAATGAACGATATTAGCTCTGATGATGTGGAATCTGTATGGGTAGAATTGAGAAATACTAAGGGGAAAAAAACATTAGTGGGAGTGGTATATAGACCTCCAAACAGTAAGGCGGAGGTTGGGGATGGCATTAAAAGGGAAATTAAAGAAGCGTGCACTAAGGGCACAGCAGTCATCATGGGTGACTTTAATCTGCATATAGATTGGGCCAACCAAATTAGTTAGAATACTGTGGAGGAGTAATTCCTGGAGTGTTTACGGGATGGTTTCCCGGAACAATATGTCGAGGAACCAACCAGAGATCAGGTCATCTTAGACTGGTATTATGTAACGAGAAAGGATTAATTAGCAATCTTGTTGTACGAGGCCCCTTGGGTCGGAGCGATCATAATACGATCGAATTCTTCGTTAAGATGTAGAATGAAGTAGTTGACTCAGAGACAAGGGCATCAATTTAAATAAAGGAAACTACGATGGTCTGAGGAGCGAGTTGGGTGGGATTGATTGGGGAATTGCACGCAAAGGGTTGACGGTGGATAGGCAATGGCAAACATTCAAAGACCGAATGGATGAGCTACAGAATATGTTCATCCCAGTTTGGCATAAAAATAAAACAAAAAAGATGACTCAAACGTGGCTAACAAGGGAAATTAGGGATAGAGTAAGTTCCAAGGAGAGGACATATAAATTGGCCAGAAAAAGCAATAATCCTGAGGATTGGGAGCAGTTTAGGAGTCAACAGAGGAGGACAAAGGGATTAATTAAGAAAGGCAAAATAGAATATGAGAGTAAACCCGCAGGGAACATAAAAACTGACTGTAAAATATTTTATAGATATGTGAAGAGAAAAGGATTGGTGAAGTCAAGCATAGGTCCCTTGCAGTCAGAATCAGGGGAATTTTTAATGGGAAACAAGGAAATAGCAGACCAACCACATACATACTTTGGTTCTGTCTTCAAAAAGGAGGACACAAATAACCTCCCAGTGATGAAAGGGAGGAACTGAAAGATATCAGTGTTTGTAGGGAAATGGTGTTTGGAAAATTGATGGGATTGAAGGCCGATATATCCACAGGGCCTGATGGTCTACATCACAGGGTACATAAGGAAGTGGCCCTAGAGATAGTAGATGCATTGCTGGCCATCTTCCAGAACTCGATAGACTCAGGAACAGTACCCATGGATTGGAGGGTAGCTAATGTTAACCCACTATTGAAAAATGGTGGCAGAGAAAAAGTGGGGAATGATAGACCGGTAATCCTGACATCGGTAGTGGGGAAAATGCTAGAATCAATTATAAAAGATGTAATAGCAGAGCACTTGGAAAGCAGTGACAGGATCTGACAAGTCAACATGGATTTACAAAAGGTAAATCATGCTTGAATAAACTACTGGAATGTTTGCAGGAAGTAACTGGTAAAATAGATAAGGGAGAACCAGTGGATGTGGTGTATTTGGACTTTCAGAAGGCTTTCGATAAGGTCCCACATAAGAGATTAGCGTGCAATATTAACCCACATGGGATTGGGGGCAAGGTATTGACTTGGATAGAGAAATGGTTGGCGAACAGAAAGCAAAGAGTTGGAATAAACGTGTCGTTTTCAGAGTGGCAGGCAGTTACTAGTGGGGTACCGCAAGGATCGGTCCTAGGACCCCAGCTGTTCACAATGGGCCAGAAATTCCAGAACGTGGCTTGCAGCGCGTGCAAGCCCCGTATTTGCACTTACCCCGCGCTCCTGCCGATCAGCTCCAGGGACGCCTGCACTTCCAGAAACTGAAACAAGAATCCCGGGCAGCGTATGACGTCACGCCGCCCAGGAGTGCAGCCAGCGCGGACCCAGGAGCGTGCAGTGTAAGTGAGACACGCCCCTTGAGGTCTCAGTTTCGCTGGACACGCCCCCAATGTTTCTGTCAAGCTGCTTTGCTTTTTTACATGCAAAGCAGCAGTTTAAATAGGTTTTTGGAAGTTTTTTCAAGATTTTGGTAACTTTTATAAAATTTTTAAAATGTTTACATTATTTTGAGTAATCTGAAGTAGTTTTACAGAGAATTAAAGCAATTTAAAGACTTTTAAAAGCACTAAAAGTATTTTTTTAATTCCATTTATTTATTTAGCAATGTCGTCGTCATACGTGTCTTCACACTGTTCCCTTTAGGGAGCTGTATGAAGTGGTGGAAGGATTTATGGCCGTGAATAACGCTCATTCCGTGACCGTAACCATCTTTGAACCAGCCATTAGGGCGGTTAGTCCTATGGCGGGAGGGTTTTACGGGCTCCCACAAGCTATACAAGGAGGGGGGGCCACCCACACCCACGGACGCAAATATCCCACTGGATGCCCACGCAGAATTTAGAGCCGGAGCTCCGACTCCACTTGCCGGGACTGTCCGGAGCGGGGTTCGAAACCCTACCCTGATCTGGCCCAGCGGCAGGGATCCCACCGCTATGACAATGGCCCAATCCGATTAGCAACGTGAAATGGCAGCATAGCGCTCCAGTCACGGGGAGGGAAAAGGCGCAGGAAATGTATGGGTGTCAACTTTTGTGCAGAGTGGGCCTTTTGCGTAGCAGTAAGCATCCCCGCCGCTGGGCCAGAAGGAGTAGGGTTTTGAACCCCACTCCAGACAGTCCCGGCAAGTGGAGTCGGAGCTCCAACTTTAAATTCTGGGTGGACATCCAGCGGGATACTTGCGTCCATGAGTGTTGGTGGCCGCCCCCCCCCCCAGATGGGTTGTGGGAGCCCGTAAAACCCTCCCGCCATAGGACTAACCACCCTAATGGCTGGTTCAAAGATGGTTACGGTCACGGAATGAGCGTTAATCACGGCCATAAATCCTTCCACCACTTCATACAGTTCCCCAAAGGGAACAGTGTGAGGATACGTCCGATGATGACCTCTTGCGCAATGCACCTCCTTGGACCCTCAGTCGCAGGTGCGAGGGGGCAAGTGGTGCAAGTGTTAAATTTTTTATTTTATTGACATGTAAAATGTTGGCCCAATAATTCCCTTCCAAATGCGCTAGTACGGTTGGGGTACTTACGCATCTGGCCGGATGAAATGCCGGTTTTCAGCATGCACAGTGCATGTGGGGAAAACCGGCATTTCCTGTCCTCTGAACGAAGGGGTTCAGAGGCAGAACGCGTGCGACTGCACATGCAGCGCGTGCGCAGTATAATTCGCCGCTTTCATTAATGCTTTCAGTGAGGTCCAGTCATTACAACTTACACATGAAAAAGCGTGGGTACAGTTGCTACAGAGGCTGCGGAGGAAGATATTTCTTATCGTGGAGCTTCTGAAAGTATGTATGTCTGTATACATTCCTTTGCGTGTTATGTATATATTCCTTTACTTATGTGTATGAATGTATTATTTAATTATGACTTTCAGAGAAAGTAACTTATTGGAAAATCATAATTAAAAACATACATTCATAGTAAAGGAATATAAAACATACATACATGTACGTAAAGGAATATATGTGGACATACATACATAACTCATTCTCACATTCCATTCACACAGCCACAATTGCTCCTTCTACCTACCGTTCTGAAAACCCTATAAAAAAAAAAAAAAATTAATTTTAAAACTTACTTAAAATTTCTTAAAATAACTTCCCTCCCTTTCCCAAACAAAAATATTGCATTTCAAAAGCTCCACGATAAAATATATCTTCTTCCGCAGCCAATGAACCACTTTACACTTGCTTTTTTTCAGTGTAAGTTCTGAGGACTTACCCTCACGGATTTCATGAATGAAATCCACGAAGTTCACTGCGCAAGCGCTGCCTGTGCAGTCGCACGCGTTCGAGGTCTGGAAATGCCAGCGTTCCCCGCATGCGCTGTTCCTGCTGAACGCCGGCATTTCCAACGGCCAGAAGCGTGAGTACCCCGAGCGCACTCACGCTTCTGGCCTGGAATTTCTGGCCCATTGTATATTAATGATCTGGACGAGGGAATTGCATGTAATATCTCCAAATTTGCAGACGACACAAAGCTGGGTGTGAGCGTAAGCTGTGAGGAGGATGTCGTGAAACTCCAGTGTGATTTGGACAGGTTGGGTGATTTGGCAGAAACATGGCAAATGCACTATAATGTGGATAAATGTGAGGTTATCCACTTTGGTGGCAAAAACAGAAAGGCAGATTATTATTTGGATGGCAATAGATTGGGAGAAGGGTAAGTGCAAAGAGACCTGCGTGTTCTTGAGCACCAGTTGCTGAAGGTAATCATGCAGGTGCAGCAGGCGGTTAAGAAGGCAAATGGTTTGTTGCCCTTCGTAGCAAGAAGATTCGAGTACAGGAACAAGGATGTCTTGCTACAGATGTACTGGACCTTGGTGAGCCCGCACCTTGAGTATTGTGTGCAGTTTTGGTCGCCTTACCTGAGGAAGGACGTTCTTGCCATGGAGGGAGTGCAGCGAAGATTCACCAGTCTGATACCTGGGATGGCAGGAATGAGGTATGAGGAGAGATTGTGTCGATTGGACGTATACACACTGGAGTTTAGAAGACTGAGAGCGGATCTCATCGAAACCTATAAATTTATGTCAGGCCTGGACAGAATAGATGCAGGAAGTATGTTTCTGATGGCCGGGGAGTCCAAAACCAGGGGTCACAGTCCAAGGATAAGGCGTAAGCCATTTAGGACTGAAATGAGGAGGAATTTCTTAACCCAGAGAGTGGAGAACCTGTGGAATTCTCTACCAGAGAGGGCGGTGGAGGCCAGTTCATTAAATATATTCAAGAAAGTTTTGGATATATTTCTTCAGGCTAAAGGGATCAAGGGATATGGGGAGAAGACAGGGACAGCGTACTGAATTTGGATGATCAGCCATGATCTCATTGAATGGTGGAGCAGGCTCGAAGGGCCGAATGGCCTACTCCTGCTCCTATCTTCTATGATTCTATGTTTAAACGTCTCATAAGTGTTCCCATTTGTCCAACTGGTTATGTGATGGGGCCATTCCAGCTTGAATGCCCCGTTGATCGCTTGCAAACAGTGTTGATGTCCTCTAACGAAGGTCTGAAAGCAGCTAATACATATTGACTGTCTGTGCAAACGACGTAGATGGGTTTTAATCAGAGGCCCGAATGCCACTGGGATTGCTTCTCATGCATAAATGCAGAAGGTCTGTCTGCATTCTAATTTCCTTCCTTGTCAGCCCAACACTGAAACTTACAGGCCATGGCCACGAGGTTGACCGCAGCCATCTTGTTCAGCCCTGGAGCCCTGGATTTTAAACTCAATCCAGCCAAGGTTTCTTCAATAAGCCAAAAGTAAATCTTCGGGGGAGACATGAAATTTCCGAATCCTTTCACCCTGCACATTAGAAATTTCAGTGAGCGGGAGGCCAATCTATGTAACGGGATTCCCAGGGAGATGTCTGCCCGGCAAATTAGAAATTTCAGTGAGCGGGAGGCCAATCTATGTAAGGGGTTCCCCAGGGAGATGACTGTCCTGCACATTAGAAATTTCAGTGAGGCGGTGGCCAATCTATGTAACGGAATCACCAGGGAGATGCCTGCCCTGCACATTAGAAATTTCAGTAAGCAGGAAGCCAATCTATGTAAGGGGTTCCCCAGGGTGTTGTCTGCCCTGCACATTAGAAATATCAGTGAGCGGGAGGCCAATCTATGTAACGGGTATCCCAGGGAGATGTCTGCCCTGCAAATTCGATAATTTAGTGACCGGGAGGCCAATCTATGTAACGGGTTCCCTTGGGATATGCCTGCCCTGCACATTAGAAATTTCAGTAAGCAGGAAGCCAATCTATGTAAGGGGTTCCCCAGGGTGTTGTCTGCCCTGCACATTAGAAATATCAGTGAGCGGGAGGCCAATCTATGTAACGGGTATCCCAGGGAGATGTCTGCCCTGCACATTCGATAATTTAGTGACCGGGAGGCCAATCTATGTAACGGGTTCCCCAGGGAGATGCCTGTCCTGCACATTAGAAATTTCACTGTGCGGGAGGCCAATCAATATAAGGGGTTCCCCAGGGAGATGCCTGCCCTGCATATTAGAAATTTCAGTGAGGCGGTGGCCAATCTATGTAACGGAATCCCCAGGGAGATGCCTGCCCTGCACGTTAGAAATTTCAGTAAGCAGGAGGCCAATCTATGTAACGGGTTCCCCAGCGTGTTGTCTGCCCTGCGCATTAGAAATATCAGTGACCGGGAGGCCAATCAATGTAACGGGATCCCCAGGGAGATGCCTGTCCTGCACATTAGAAATGTCATTATGTGGGAGGCCAATCTATGTAACGGGTACCCCAGGGAGATGCCTGCCGAGCACGTTAGAAATTTAATTGAGAGGGAGACAAATCAATGTAACGGGATCCCCAGGGAGATGCCGGTCCTGCACATTAGAAATTTCAGTTAGTGGGAGGCCAATCTATGTAACGGGTTCCCCAGGGATATGTCTGCCCTGCACATTAGAAATTACAGCGAGCGGGAGGCCAATCTATGTAACGGGTTCCCCAGGGATATGCCAGCCCTGCACATTAGAAATTTCAGTTAGTGGGAGGCCAATCAATGTAACGGGTTTCCCAGGGATATGCCTGCCCTGCACATTAGAAATTACAGCGAGCGGGAGGCCAATCTATGTAACGGGTTCCCCAGGGAGATGCCTGCACTGCACATTACAAATTTCAGTGAGCGGGAGCCCAATCAATGTAATGGATTCCCCAGGGAGATTCCTGTCCTGCACATTATACATTTCAGTGAGTGGGAGGCCAATCTATGTTACGGTTTCCCCAGGGAGAAGCAGTCCATGCACATTAGAAATTTCAGAGTGCGGGAGACCAATCTATGTAACGGGTTCCCCCGGGATATGCCTGTCCTGCACATTAGAAGGTCCAATGAGCTGAAGGCCAAACTATGTAAGGGTTTCCCCAGGGAGATGCAGGTCCTGCACATTAGAAATTTCAGAGAGTGGGAGGCCAATCTATGTAACGGGTTCCGCAGGGTTATGCCTGTCATGCATATTCGAAGTTTCAGTGAGCGGAAAGCCAATCTATGAAACTGTTTCACAAGGGAGATGCCTGCCCTGCACATTAGAAATTTCAGAGACCAAAAAGCCAATGTATGTAATGGGTTCCCCAGGTAGATGCCTGCCCTGCACATTAGAAATTTCAGAGACCAAAAAGTCAATGTATGTAAAGGCTTCCCCACGGTGATGCCTACAATACACATTAGAAATTTCAGTGAGCGGGAAAACAACCTATGTAACGGGTTCCAAAGGGAGATCCCTGTCCTGCACATTAGAAATTTCAGTGAGCGGGAGGACAATCTGTGTAACGGGTTCCCCAGGGAGATGCCAGCCCTGCACATTAGAAATTTCAGTGAGCGGGTGGCTAATCTATGTAACGGGTTCCCCAGGGAGATGCCTGCCCTGCACATTAGAACCTTCAGTGAGCGGGAGGCCAATCTATGAAACGGGTTCCCCAGGGTGATGCCTGCCCTGCACATTAGAAATTTCAGTGAGCGGGAGGCCAATCTAAGTAACGGGTTCCCCAGGGAGATGCCTGCCCTGCACATTAGAAATTTCAGAAAGCGGGAGGCCAATCTAAGTAACGGATTCACCAGGGAGATGCTTGCCCTGCCCATTAGAAATTTCAGTGAGCGGGAGGCCAATTTATGTAACGTGTTCCCCAGGGACATGCCTGCCCTCCACATTTGAAATTTCTGTGAGCGGGAAGCCAATCTATGTAACTTGTTCCCCGAGGAGATGCCTGACCTGCATATTAGAAATTTCAGTGAGCGGGAGGCCAGTCAATGTAACGGATTCACCAGGGAGATGCCTGCCCTGCCCATTAGAAATTTCTGTGAGCCGGTGGCCAATCTATGTACCGGTCTCCCCAGGAACATGCCTGCCTCCACATTAGCAATTTCCCTGACCGGGAGGCCAATCTATGCAACTTGTTCCACGTGGAGATGCCTGAACTGCACATTAGAAATTTCAGTGAGCGGGAGGCCAATCTATGTAACAGTCTCCCCAGGGACATTCCTGTCCTTCACGTTGGACACTTAAGTGAGCGAGAGGCCAGTCTATGTAACTGGAACCCCAAGGAGATGTAAGTCCTGCACATTAGAATTTTCAGAGAGTGGCAGGCCAAACTTTGTAACGTGTTTTCCAGGGAAATGCATGTCCTGCACATAAGAAATTACAGTGAGCGGGTGGCCAATCTGTGTAAGGGGCTCCCCAGGCAGATGCCTGTCCTGCACATTAGAAATTTCAGTGACTGGGAGGACAATCTATGTAACGGTTCCCCAGCGAAATGCATGTACTGCACGTTAGAAATTTCAGTGAGTGGGAGGCAAATCCGTTTAACGTTTGCCCCATGGAGATGCCTGACCTGCACATTAGAAATTTCAGTATGCGGGAGGCCAATCTATGTAACGGTTCCCCAGGGAGATGCCTGTCCTGCACATTATAAATTTAAATGAGCAGGCGGCCATTCTATGTAAGGGGTTCTCCAGGGAGATGCCTGTCCTGCACATTGCAAATTTCAGTGAGCGCGGGGCCAATCTCTGTAATGGTTCCACAGGGAGATTCCCGTACTGCACATTTTACATTTCAGTGAGCGGGAGGCCAAACTGTGTAACGAGTTCCCCAGGGAGATGACTGTCCTGCACTTTAGAAATTTCAGTGAGCAGGAGGCCAATCTATGTAACTGGTTCCCCAGGGTGATGCGTGCCCTGCACATTATAAATTTCAATGAGCGGGAGTCCAATCTATGTACCGGGTTCCCCAGGGAGATGCCTGATCTGCACATTAGAAGTTTCAGTGAGCTTGAGGCCAGGCTGTGTAATGGGATCACCACGGAAATGCCTGTCCTTCACATTAGAAATTACAGCGAGTGGGAGGCCAATCTATGTAACGGGTTCCCCAGGGAGATGCCTGTCATGCACATTAGAAATTTCTGTGAGCGGGAGGCCAATCTATGTAACGGGTTCCCAATGGAGATGCCTGCTCTGCACATTAGATATTTCAGTGAGCGGGTGGTCAATCTATGTAATGGGATCACCAGGGAGATGCCGGACCTGCACATCAGAAACTTCAGTGAGCAGGAGGCCAATCTATGAAACGGGTTCCCCGGGGTGATGCCTGCCCGGCACATTAGAAATTTCAGTGAGTGGGAGGCCAATCTATGTAACGGGTTCCACAGGGAGATGCCTGCAGTGCACATGCGAAATTTCAGTGAGCGGGCGGACATTCTATGTAACGGATTTACCAGGGAGATGCTTGCCCTGCCCATTAGAAATTTATTTGAGCGGGTGGACAATCTATGTAACGGGTTCCCCAGGGACATGCCTGCCCTCCCTATTAGCAATTTCCGTGAGCGGGAGGCCAATCTATGCAACTTGTTCCACGGGAAGATGCTTGACCTGCACATTAGAAATTTCAGTGAGCGGGAGGCCAATCTGTGTAAGGGGTTCCCAGGCAGATGCCTGTCCTGCACATTAGAAATTTCAGTGACTGGGAGGATAATCTATGTAACGGTTCCCCAGGGAAATGCATGGACTGCACATTAGAAATTTCAGTGTGCGGGAGGCAAATCCGTTTAACGTTTGCCCCATGGAGATGCCTGAACTGCACATTAGAAATTTCAGTTAGCGGGAGGCCAATCTATGTAACGGTTCCCCAGGGTGATGCCTGCATTGCACATTAGAAATTTCAGTGATCGGGAGGACAATCTATGTAACGCTTCCCCAGGGAAATGCATGTCCTGCACATTAGAAATTTCAGTGAGCGGGAGGCCAATCCGTGTAACGGGTTCCCCATGGAGATGCGTGAACTGCACATTATAAATTTCAATGAGCGGGAGCCGAATCTATGTACCGGGTTCGCCAGGGAGATGCCTGCTCTGCACATTAGAAGTTTCAGTGAGCTTGAGGCCAGGCTGTGTAACGGGTTCCCCACGGAGATGCCTGTCCTTCACATTAGAAATTACAGCGAGCGGGAGGCCAATCTATGTAACGGGTTCCCCAGGGAGATGCCTGTCATGCACATTAGAAATTTCTGTGAGCGGGAGGCCAGTCTATTTAATGGGTTCCCCAGGGAGATGCCAGCCCTGCACATTTGAAATTTCAGAGTGAGGGAGGCCAGTATATGTAATGCGCTTCCCAGGGAGACGCCTGTCCTGCACATTTTATATTTCAGTGAGCGTTATGCCAAACTATGTAACGGGTTCCCCAAGGAGATGCCTGCAGCGCACTTTAGATATTTCAGTGATCGGGAGGCCAACCTATATAAGGGATTCCCCAGGGAGGTGCCTGTCCTGCACATTACAAATTTCAGTGAGCGGGAGGCCAATCTTTGTAACGGCTTCCCCAGGGAGATGCCTGCCTTGCACATTAGAAATTCCAGTGAACAGGAGGACAATCTGTGTAACTGGTTCCCCAGGGAGATGACTGCTCTGCAAATTAAGAATTTCAGTGAGAGGTAGGCCAGTCTATGTAAATGGAACCCCAGGGAGATGCCTGCCCTGCACATCTGAAACTTCAGTGAGCGAGAGGCCAATCTATGTAACGAGTTCCCCAGTGTGATGCTTGCCCCACACATTAGAAATTTCAGTGAGCCGGCGGCCAATCTATGTAAGGGGTTTCTCAGGGAGCTGCCTGCACTGCACATTATAAATTTCAGTGAGCCAGCGGCCAATCTATGTTACGGGTTCCCCAGGGAGATGCCTGCCCTGCACATTTGAAATTTCAGTGAGCGGGAGTCCAATCTATGTAACGAGTTCCCCAGTGAGGTGCCTGCTCTGCACATTAGAAATTTCAGTGAGCGGGAGGCCAATCTATGTAACGGGTTCCTCAGGGAAATGCCTGCTCGGCACGTTAGAAATTTCAGTGATTGGGATGCCCATCTACGTAAAGGGTTCCCCAGGGAGCTGCATGTCCTGAACATGAGAAATTTCAGTGTGCGAGAGACCAAACTATGTAACGCCTTCCCCAGGGAGATGCCTGCCCTGCACATTAGAAATTTCAGTGAGCGGGAGGCCAATCTATGTAACGGGATCACCACAGAGATGCCTGACCTGCACATCAGAAACTTCAGTGATCGGGTTGCCAATCTAAGAAACGGGTTCCCCATGGTGATGCCTGCCCAGAACATTAGAAATTTCAGTGAGCGGGAGGCCAATCTATGTAACGGTTTCCCCAGGGACATACCTGCCCTGCACATCAGAAATTTCTGTGAGCGGGAGGCCAATCGATGTAACTTGTTCCCGGGGGAGATGCCTGAACTGCACATTAGAAATTTCAGTGAGCGCGAGGCCAATCTATGTAAGGGGATGCCAGGGAGAAGCCTTTCCTGCACATTAGAAATTTCAGTGAGCGGGTGGCCAATCTATGTAACAGTATCCCCAGGGAGATTCCTGTCCTGCACGTTAGACATTTAAGTGAGCGAGAGGTCAGTCTATGTAACTGGTAACCCAGGGAGATGCCTGTCCTGCCAATTAGAAATTTCAGAGAGCGGGAGGACAATCTATGTAAAGGGTTCCCCAGGGTGATGCCTGCCCTGCACATTAGAAATTTCAGTTATCTGGAGTCCAATCTGTGTAAGTGCTCCCCAGGGAGAAGCTTGCTCTCCACAGTAAAAAGTTAAGTGGCCGGGAGGCCAATCTATGTAACGGGTTCTCCAGGGAGATGCCTGCCCTTCCCATTTGTAATTTCAGGGACCGGGAGGCCAATCTCTGAAACGGGTTCCCCAGAGCGATGCCAGCCCTGCACATTAGAAATTTCAGAGAGCGGGAGACCAATCTATGTAACGGATTCCCCAGGGATATGCCTGTCCTGCACATTAGAAATTACGGTGAGCAGCAGGCCAATCTATGTAACGGGTTCCAAGGGAAATGCCTGCCCTGCACATTAGAAGATTCAGTGAACGGGAGGCCAAACTATGTAACGGGTTCCCCCGGGTTATGACTGTCATGCACATTAGAAATTTCAGTGACCGGAAGGCCAATGTATGTAAAGTGTTCCCCAGGGAGATTCCTGCCCTGCACATCAGAAACTTCAGTGAGCGGGAGTCCAATCTATGTAACGGGTTCCCCATGGAGATGCCTGCCCTGCACATTAGAAATTTCAGTGAGCGGGAGACCAATCTATGTAACCGGAAAACCAGGGTGATGCCTGACCTGCACATCAGAAACTTCAGTGAGCGGGAGGCCAATCGAAGAACCGGGTTCCCCAGGGAGATGCCTGACCAGCACATTAGAAATTTCAGTGAGCGGGAGGCCAATCTAAGTAACGGATTCACCAGGGAGATGCTTGCACTGCCCATTAGAAATTTCAGTGAGCTGGAGGCCAATTTATGTAACGTGTTCCCCAGGGACATGCCTGCCCTCCACATTAGAAATTTCTGTGAGCGGGAGGCCAATCTATGTAACTTGTTTCCCGGGGAGATGCCTGACCTGAACATTAGAAATTTCAGTTAGCGGGAGGCCAATCTATGTAAGGGGATCCCAGGGAGAAGCCTTTCTTGCACATTAGAAATTTCAGTGAGCGGGAGGCCAATATATGTAACAGTCTACCCAGGGAGATTCCAGTCCTGCACGTTAGACATTTAAGTGAGCGAGAGGCCAGTCTATGTAACTGGTACCCCAGGGAGATGCCTTTCCTGCACATTAGAAATTTCAGAGTGCGGGAGGACAATCTATGTAACGGGTTCCCCAGGGAGATGCCTGCGTTTCACATTAGAAATTTCAGTTATCTGGAGACCAATCTGTGTAAGGGCTTCCCCAGGGAGATGCCTGCTCTCCACATTAGAAATTTCAGTGAGCGGGAGTCAATCTATGTAACGGTATCACTAGGGTGATGCATTCCCTGCACTTTAGAAATTTTGGTGAGCGGGAGGCCAATCTCTGTCAGAGGTTCCCCAGGGAGATGCCTGCCCTGCACGTTAGAAATTTCAGTGAGTGGGAGGCCAATCTATCTAAGGGGTTCCCCAGGGTTATGACTGTCATGCACATTAGAAATTTCAGTGACCGGAAGGCCAATGTATGTAAAGGGTTCCCCAGGAGATTCCTGCCCTGCACATCAGAAACTTCAGTGAGCGGGAGTCCAAACTATGTAACGGGTTCCCCATGGAGATGCCTGCCCTGCACATTACAAATTTCAGTGAGCGGTAGGCCAATCTATGTAAAGGGATCACCAGGGTGATGCCTGACCTGCACATCAGAAACTTCAGTGAGCGGGAGGCCAATCGATGAAACGGGTTCCCCAGGGAGATGCCTGCCCTGCAAATTAGAAATTTCAGTGAGCGGGAGGCCAATCTATGCAACGGATTTACCAGGGAGATGCCTGCACTGCCCATTAGAAATTTCAGTGAGCGGGAGGTCAATTTATGTAACGTGTTCCCCAGGGACATGCCTGCCCTCCACATTAGAAATTTCTGTGAGCGGGAGGCCAATCTATGTAACAGTATCCCCAGGGAGATTCCAGTCCTGCACGTTAGACATTTAAGTGAGCGAGAGTCCAGTTTATGTAACGAGTACCCCAGGGAGATGCCTTTCATGCACATTAGAAATTTCAGAGTGCGGGAGACAATCTATGTAACGGGTTCCCCAGGGTGATGCCTGCGTTTCACATTAGAAATTTCAGTTATCTGGAGACGAATCTGTGTAAGGGCTTCCCCAGGGAGATGCCTGCTCTCCACATTAGAAATTTCAGTGAGCGGGAGTCAATCTATGTAAGGTGTTCCCCAGGGAAATGCAGGCCCTGCACATTACAAATTCCAGAGAGCGAGAGGCCAATCTATGTAACGGGTTCCCCAGGGAGATGCCTGCCCTGCACGTTAGAAATTTCAGTGAGCGGGAGATCAATCTATGTAACTGATTCACCAGGGAAGTTTCTGCCCTGCCCATTAGAAATTTCAGTGAGCTGGAGGCCAATCTATGTAACGGGTTCATCAAGGACGTGCCTGCACTGCACATTAGGAATTTCTGTGAGCGGGTGGCCAATCTATGTAACTTCTTCCCCGGGCAGATGCCTGTCCTGCATATTAGAAATTTCAGTGAGCGGGAGGCCAATCTATGCAAGGCGTTCCCTGGTGAGATGCCTGACCTGCACATGATAAATTTCAGTGAGTGGGAGGCCAATGTATGTAAGGGGTTCCCCAGGGACATGCAGGCCCTTCACATTAGAAATTTCAGTGAGAGGGAGGCCAATCTATGCAACGTGTTCCCCAGGGAGATGCCTGACCTTCACATTAGAAATTTCAGTGAGCGGGAGGCCAATCTGTGTAAGGGAATCCCAGGGAGAAGCCTTTCCTGCACATTAGAAATTTCAGTGAGCGGGAGGCCAATCTATGTAACAGTATCCACAGGGAGATTCCAGTCCTGCACGTTAGACATTTAAGTGAGCGAGAGGCCAGTCTATGTAACTGGTACCCCAGGGAGATGCCTATCCTGCACATTAGAAATTTCAGAGTGTGGGTGGACAATCTATGTAACGGGTTCCCCAGGGTGATGCCTGCTCTGCACATTAGAAATTTCAGTTATCTGGAGATCAATCTGTGTAAGGGCTTCGCCAGGGAGATGCCTGCTCTCCACATTAAAAATTTAATTGACCGGGAGGCCAATCCATGTAACGGGTTCTCCAGGGAGATGCCTGCCCTTCCCATTAATAATTTCAGTGACCGGGAGGCCAATCTCTGAAACGGGTTCCCCAGGGAGATGCCTGCACTGCACATTAGAAATTTCAGTGAGCAGGAGGTCAACCTACGTAACGGCTTCCCCAGGGAGATGGCTGCCCGGCACATTAGAAATTTCATTGAGCGGGAGGCCAATCTATGTAACGGGATCACCACGGAGATGCCTGACCTGCATATCAGAAAATTCAGTGAGCGGGATGCCAATGTATGAAACGGGTTCCACAGGGTGATGCCTGCCCTGCACATTAGAAATTTTGTTGAGCGGGAGGCCAATCTATGTCAGAGGTTCCCCAGGGAGATGTCTGCCCTGCACGATAGAAATTTCACTGAGCGCAAGGCCAATCTATGTAAGGGGTTCCCCAGGGAAATGCGGGCACTGCACATTAGAAATTTCAGAGAGTGGGAGGCCAATCAATGTAACGTTTTCCCCAGGGATATGCCTGTCCTACACATTAGAAATCTCAGTGACCGGAAGTCAATCTATGTAACGGGTTCACAAGGGAGATGCCTGCCCTGCACATTAGAAATTTCAGTGAGCGGGAGGCCAATCTATGTAACAGGTTCCCTAGAGAGATGTAGGCCCTGCACATTAAATATTTCCTTGAGCATGAAGCCAATCATTTAACGGGTTCCCCAGGGAGATGCTTGTCCTGCACATTATACATTTCAGTGAGCTGGACACCAATTTATGTAACTGCTTCCCCAGGGAGATTCCTGTCCTGCAGATTAGAAATTTCAGTGAGCGGGACCCAATTTATTTAATGGCTTCCCCAGGGAGATTCCTGCCGCGTACATTAGAAATGTCATTGAGCGGGAGGTCAATCTATGGCAGGGGATCGCCAGGGTGATGCCTGCCCTGCACATTAGAAATTACAGAGAGTGGGAGGCCAATGTATTTCATGGGTTCCCCAGGGAGATGCCTGTCCTGCACATTAGCAATTTCAGTGACCGGGAGGCCAATCTATGTAATTGATACCCCAGGGAGATGCCTGCCCTGTAGATTTGAAATTTCAGTGAGCGGGAGGGCAGTCTATGTAAAGTGAACCCCAGTGAGATGCCTGCCCTGCACATTAGAATTTTCAGGGGCCGGGTGGCCAATCTATGCAACGGGTTGCCCAGGGAGATGCCTGACCTTCACATTCGAAATTTCACTGAGCGGGAGGCCAAACATTTAAAGGTTTCCCCAGGGAGATGCATGTCCTGCACATTATACATTTCAGTGAGCGGGAGGCCAATTTATGTAACGGTTCCCCAGGGAGATGCATGTCCTGCACATTATACATTTTAGTGAGCGGGAGGCCAATTTATGTAACGGGTTCCCCAGGGAGATGCCTGTCCTGCACATTAGAAATTTCAGTGAGCTGGAGGCCAATCATGTAACGGGTTCCCCAGGGAGATGCATGTCCTGCACATTCTACTTTTCAGTGAGCGGGAGGCCAATCTATGTAAGGGGTTCTCCAGGGAAATGCAGGCCCTGCACATTAGAAATTTCAGAGAGCGGGAGGCCAATCTATGTAACGGATTCCCCAGGGAGATGACTGCCCTGCACGTTAGAAATTTCAGTGAGCGGGAGACCAATCTGTGTAACGGATTCACCAGGGAGATTTCTACCCTGCCCATTAGATATTTCAGTGAGCTGGAGGCCAATCTATGTAATGGGTTCCCCAGGGACATGCATGCACTGAACATTAGGAATTTCTGTGAGCAGGTGGCCAATCTATGTAACTTTTTCCTCGGGGAGATGCCTGACCTGCATATTTGAAATTTCAGTATGCAAGGGGTTCCCTGGTGAGAGGCATGACCTGCACATGATAAATTTCAGTGACTGGGAGGCCAATGTATGTCAGGGGTTCCCCAGGGGCATACAGGCCCTGCATTTAGAAATTTCAGTGAACGGGAGGCCAATCTATGTAAGTGGTTCCCCAGGGAGATGCAGGCACTGCAGATTAGAAATTTCAGAAAGCAGGAGGCCAATCTATGTAACGGGTTGCCCAGGGAGATGCCTGCCCTGCACATTAGTAATTTCAGTGAGCGGGAGATCAATCAAGGTAACGGATTCACCAGGGAGATGCCCGCCCTGCCCATTACAAATTTCAGTGAGCGGGAGGCCAATCTATGTAACGGGTTCCCCAGGGACATGCCTGCACTTCACGTTAGGAATTTCTGTGAGCCGGTGGACAATCTATGTAACTTTTTCCCCGGGGAATGCTTGTCCTGCATATTAGAAATTTCAGTGAGCGGGAGGCCAATCTATGCAAGGGGTTCCCTGGGGAGATGCACTACCTGCACATGATATATTTCAGTGAGTGGGAGGCCAATCTATGTCAGTGGATCCCCAGTGGAAGCCTATCCTTCATATTAGAAAATTCAGTGAGCTGGAGGCCAATCTATGTAACAGTATCCCCAGGGAGATTCCTGTCCTCCACATTAGAAATTTAAGTGACACGGACGCCAATCTTTGTAACGGGTTCTCCAGGGAGATGCCTTCCCTACCCATTAGACATTTCAGTGAGTGGGAGGCCAATTTATGTAACTGGTTCCCCAGGGAGATGGCTCTCCTGCATTTTGGAAATTTCAGTGACTGGGAGGCCAATCTATGTAATTGGTACACCAGGGAAATGCCTGCCTGTAGATTAGAAATTTCAGTGTGCCGGAGGGCAATATATGTAAAGGGTTCGCCAGGGAAATGCCTGCCCTGCACATTAGAAATTTCAGTGACCGGGTGGCTAATCTATGCAACGTGTTCCCCAGGGAGATGCCTGACATTCACATTCGAAATTTCAGGGAGCGGGAGGCCAATCATGTAACGGGTTCCGCAGGGAGATGCATGTCCTGCACATTATACATTTCAGTGAGCGGGAGGCCAATTTATGTAACGGGTCCCCCAAGGAGATGCCTGTCATGCACACTATAAATTTCAGTGAGCGGGAGGCCAAACTATGTAAGGGGTTCCACAGGGAGATGCAGGCTCTGCACATTAGATAGTTCAGAGAGCGAGAGGCCAATCAATGTAACGGGGTCCCCAGGGAGATGCCTGCCCTGCACATTAGAAATGTCAGTGAGCGGGAGGTCAAGCTATGCAACGGATTCACCAGGGTGATGTTTGCCCTGCCCATTAGAAATTTAAGTGAGAGGCACGCCAATCTATGTAACGGGTTCTCCAGGGAAATTCCTGCAGTTCCCATTAGAAATTTCAGTGAGCGCGAGGCCAATCTCTGAAACGGTTTCACCAGGGAGATGCCTGCACTGCACATTAGAAATTTCAATGAGCGGTTGAACAATCTATGTAAGGGGTGCCCCACGGCGATGACTGCCCTGCACATTAGAAATTCCAGTGAGGGTGAGGCCAATCTATGTAATGGGTTCCTGAGGGGAATGCCTGCTCTGGACATTAGAAATTTCAGTGATTGGTAGGCCAATCTATGTAACGAGATCCCCAGGGAGATGCCTGTCATGCACATTATACAATTCAGTGAGCGGGAGGACAATTTATGTAATGGGATCCCCAGGGAGATGCCTGCCCTGCACATTAGAAATTTCAGAGTGCGGGAGGCCAATCTATGTCACGGGTTCCCTGGGAGATGCCTGCCCTGCACATTAAAAATTTCAGTGAGCAGGAGTCCAATCTATGTTAGGGGTACACCAGGGAAATGCCTGCCCTTCACATTCGAAATTTCAGTGAGCGTGGGGCCAATCTATGTAAGGGGTACGCCAGGTAGATGCCTGTTCTGCAGATTAGAAGTTTCAGTGACCGGGAGGCCAATCTATGTAATTGGTACCCCAGGGAGATGCCTGCCCTGCAGATTAGAAATTTCAGTGTGCGGGTGGGCAGCCTATGTGAAGGGTTCCCCAGGAAGATGCCGCTCCTGCACATTAGAAATTTCAGTGAGCGGGAGGCCAATCTATGTAACGGGTTCTGCATGGAGATGCCTGCCCTGCACATTAGAAATTTCAGTGAGCGGGGGTCCAATCTATGTAAAAGCTTCCCCAAGGAGATGCTTGTCCTGCACGTTCGAAATTTCAATGTCCTGGAGGCCAATCTATGTTAAGGGTTCACCACGGAGATGGCTGCACTGCACATTAGAAATGTTAGTGACCGGGAGGGCAATCTATATAAAGGGTTCCCCAGGGAGATGCCTGCCCTGCACAAATGACATTTCAGTGACCGGGAGGTCAATCTATGCAACGGGTTCCCAGGGATATGCCTGCCTGCGCATTAGAAATTTCAGTGAGCGGGAGGCCAATCTATGTAAGGGGTTCCCCAGGGAGATGCCTGTCCTGCACATTAGAAATTTCAGTGAGCGGTAGGCCAATCTATGTAAGGGGTTCCCCTGGGAGATGCAGGCCCTGCACATTAGAAATTTCAGTGAGCGGGAGGCCAATCTATGTAAGGGGTTCCCCAGGGAGATGCAGGCCCTGCACATTAGAAATTTCAGAGAGCAGGAGGTCAATCTATGTAACGGGTTCCCCAGGGACAAGCCTGTCCTTCACTTATGAAAGTTCCCTGTGCGGGAGGGCAATCTATGTAACGCGTTCCACAGGGAGATGCCTGCACTGCACATTAGAAATTTCAGTGAGTGGGAGGCCAATCTATGTAACGTGTTTCCCAGGGAGATGCCTGCACTGCACATTGGAAATTTCAGTGAGCGGGAGGACAGTCTATGTAACGGGTTCACCAGGGAGATGCCTGACCTGCACATTAGAAATTTCAGTTAGCGGGAAGACTATCTATGTTAGGGGTTCCCCAGGGAGAAGCCTGTCCTGCACATTAGAAATGTCAGTGACTGGGAGCCCAACCTATGTAACGGGTTCCCCAGGGAGATGCCTGAACTGCACTTTAGAAATTTCAGTGAGCGGGAGGTCAATCTATGTTCCCTGTTCCCCAGGGAGATGCCTGACCTACACATTAGAAATTTCAGTGAGCAGGTAGCCAATCTATGTAAGAGGTTCCGCAGGTAGATGCAGGCCCTGCACATTAGAAATTTCAGAGTGCGGGAGGCCAATCTATGTAACGGGTTCCCCAGGGTTATGCCTGTCATGCATATTAGAAATTTCAGTGAGCGTGAGGTGAATTATGTAACGGGTTCACAAGGGAGATGCCTGCCGTGCACTTTACAAGTTTCAGTGACCGGGAGGCCAATGTAAGTTAAGGGTTCCTCACTGAGATGCCTACCCTGCACATCAGAAATTTCAGTGAGCGGGAGACCAGTCTTTGTAAGGGATAACCCAGGGAGATGCCTGCACTGCACATTTGAAATTTTATTGAGCGGAAGGCCAATGTATGTAAGGGGTTTCCCAGGGAGATGCGTGCCTTGCACTTCAGAAATTACAGAGAGCGGGAGGCCAAAATATGTAATGGGTTGGCCGGGGAGGTGCCTTCCCTGCACATTAGAAATTTCAATATCCTGGAGGCCAATCTATGTAAAGGGTTCCCCAGGGAGATGCCTGCACTGCACATTAGAAATTTCAGTGGCCGGGAGGCCAGTTTGTGCAGCGGGTTGCCCAGGGAGATGCCTGAACTGCACATTAGAAATTTCAGTGAAAGCGAGGCCAATCATCTAACGGGTTGTCCAGGGAGATGCCTGTCCTGCACATTATACATTTCAGTGAGCGGAAGCCTGTCTATGTAACGTGTTCCCCAGGGATATGTCTGTCCTGCACATTAGCAATCTCAGTGAGCGGGAGGGCAATCTATCTAACGGCTTCACAAGGGAGATGCCTACCCTGCACTTTAGAAATTTCAGTGAGCGGGAGGCCAATCTATGTAAGGGGTTCCCCAGGGATATGCCTGTCCTGCACATTAGCAATTTATGTGAGCGGGAGGCCAATATATGTAAGTGGCTCCCCAGGGAAATGCAGGCCCTGCACATTAGAAGTTTCAGTGAGCGTGAGGCCAATCATGTAACGCGTTCCCCAGGGAGATGCCTGTCCGGCACATTATACATTTCAGTGAGCGGGAAGCCAATTTACGTAACTCGTTCCCCAGGGAGATTCCTGTCCTGCACATTACAAATTTCAGTGAGCGGTAGGCCAACCTATGTAAGGGGTTCCCCTGGGAGATGCAGGCCCTGCACATTAGAAATTTCAGAGAGTGGGAGGCCAATCTATCTAACGGGTTCCCAGGGTTATGCCTGTCCTGCACATTAGAAAATTCAGTGAGCGGGAGTCCAATCTATGTAACGGGTTCACAAAGGAAATGCCTGCACTGCACATTAGAAATTTCAGTGAGCAGAAGGCCAATCTATGTAATGGGTTCCCCAGGGACATGCAGGGCCTGCACATTAGAAATTTTGAGAGCGGGAAGCCAATCTATGTAACGGGATCCCCAGGGTTATGACTGTCATGCATATTAGAAATTTCAGTGACTGGAAGCCAATGTATGTTAAGGGTTCGCCAGGGAGATGCCTACCCTGCACTTTAGATATTTCAGTGAGCATTAGGCCAATCTATGTAAGGGGTACACCAGGGTGTGCCTGCCCTTCACGTTAGAAATTTCAGTGAGCGGGAGACCAATCTATGTAACGGATTCCCCAGGGAGATCGCTGCCCTGCACATTAGATATCTCAGTGAGCAGGAGGCCAATCTATGTAAGGGGTTCCCCAGAGAGATGCCTGCCCTGCACTTTAGAAATTACAGAGAGCGGGAGTTCAATATATATAATTGGTTCCCCAGGGAGGTGCCTGCCATGCAGATCAGAAATCTCTGTGTGCGGGAGGGCAGTCTATGTAAAGGGTTCCCCAGGGAGATGCCGGTCCTGCACATTAATAATTTCAGGGAGCGGATTCCAATCTATGTATCGTTTTCTACAGGGGGGTGCCTGTCCTGAATATTCGAAATTTCAGTGAGCACGAGCTCAATAATGTAACAGGTTCCCCAAGGAGATGCTTGTCCTTCACATTAGAAATTTCAATGTACTGGAGGCCAATCTGTGTAAAGCGTTCCACAGGGAGATGCCTGCCCTTCACATTGGAAATTACAGTGACTGGGAAGCCAATCTATGTAAAGGGTTCCCCAGGGAGATGCCTGCCCTGCACATTGGTCATTTCAGTGACTGCGAGGCCAATCTATGCAACGGGTTCCCCAGGGAGATGCAGGCACTGCACATTAGAAATTTCAGTTAGCGGGGGGCCAATAATGTAACAGGTTCCCCGGGGAGATGCCTGTCCTGCACATTATACATTTCAGTGAGCGGGAGGCCAATCTATGTAACGGGTTCACAAGGGAGATGCCTGCCCTGCACATTAGAAATTTCAGTGAGCGGGAGGGCAATCTATGTAAGGGGTTCCCCAGGGAGATGCAGGCCCTGCACATCAGAAATTTCAGAGAGCGCGAGGCCAATCTATGGAACGGGTTCTGCAGGGAGATGACTGCTCTGCACATTAGAAATTTCAGTGAGTGGGAGGCCAATCTATGTAACAGATTCCCCAAGGAGACGCTTGTCCTGCACATTAGAAATGTCAACGCCCTGGAGACCAATCTATGTAAAGGGTTCCCCAGGGAGATGCCTGCACTGCACATTGGAAATTTCAGTGATGGGGAGGCCAGTCTATGTAAAGGGTACCCCAGGGTGATGCCTACACTACACATTAGAAGTTTCAGTGACCGGGTGTCCAATCTGTGCAACGGGTTCTCCAGGGAGATGCCTGACCTTCAGATTAGAAATTTCAGTAAGCGGGAAGCCAATCATGTAACCGGTTCCCCAGGGAGATGCATGTCCTGCACATTATATATTTCAGTGAGCAGGAGGCCAATTTATGTAACGGGTTCGCCAGAGAGATGCCTGTACTGCACATTAGACATTTCAGAGAGCGGGAGGTCAATCTATGTAACGGATTCACCAGGGAGATGCCTGCCCTGCCCATTAGAATTTTCAGTGAGCGGGAGGCCAAACTATGTAACGGGTTCCGCAGGGACAGGCCTGCACTGCACATTAGGAACTTCCGTGAGCGGGAGTCCAATCTATGTAACTTGTTCCCCGGGGAGATGCCCGTCCTGCATATTAGAAATTTCAGTGAGCGAGTGGCCAATCTGTGTAAGGGGTTCCCTAGGGAGATGCCTGACCTGCACATTAGAAATTTTAGTGAGCGGTAGGCCAATCTATGTAAGTGGATCCCCAGGGTAAGCCTGTCGTGCACATTAGAAATTGCAGTGTGCGGGAGACAAATCTATGTAACAGTATCCCCAGGGAGATCCCTGTCCTCCACATTAGAAATTTAAGTGACAGGGACGCCAATCTATGTATCGGGTTCTCCAGGGAGTTGCCTGCCCTTCCCTTTAGAAATTTCAGTGAGTGGAAGGCCAATCTCTGAAACGGTTTCCCCAGGGAGATGCCTGCACTGCACATTAGAAAATTCAATGAGCGGGAGGACAATCTATGTAAGGGGTTCCCCAGGGCAATGCCTGCCCTGCACATTAGATATTTCAGCGTGCCAGTGTCCAATCTATGTAACGGGTTCCCCTGGAGAGATGCCTGCACTGCACATTGTAAATTTCAGTGTGTGGGAGGCCAATCTATGTTACGGGTTCCCAAGGGAGATGTCTGTCCTGAACATTCGAAATTTCAGAGTGCGGGAGTCCAATCTTTGTAAGGAAAGATAGGCAAAAAGAAAACGGAGGTGGGTTAGCATTACCGGTTAAAGAAGGGATTAATACAATTGTAATGAAGGATATTAGCTCTGATGATGTGGAATCTGTATGGGTAGAATTGTGAAAGACTAAGGGGAAATAAACATTAGTGGGAGTGGTATATAGACCTCGAAACAATAAGGCGGAGGTTGGGGATGGCATTAAAAGGGATATTAAAGAAGCGTGCAATAAGGGCACCGCAGTCATCATGGGTGACTTTAATCTACATATAGATTGGGCCAACCAAATTAGTAACAATACTGTGGAGGAGGAATTCCTGGAGTGTTTAATGGATGGTTTCCTGGATCAATATGTCGAGTAACCAACCAGAGATCAGGCCATCTTAGACTAGGTATTATGTAATGAGAAAGGATTAATTAGCAATCTTGCTGTACGAGGCCCCTTGGGTCGGAGCGATCATAATATGATCGAATTCTTCATTAAGATGGAGAATGAAGTAGTTGACTCAGAGACAAGGGTCCTCAATTTAAATAAAGGAAACTACGTTGGTCTGAGGAGCGAGTTGGGTAGGATTGATTGAGGAATGGCACTCAAGGGGTTGACAGTGGATAGGCAATGGCAAACACTCAAAGACCGAATGGATGAGCTACAGAATTTGTTCATCCCAGTTTGGCATAAAAATAAAACAAAAAATGTGAATGAACCGTGGCTAACAATGGAAATTAGGGATAACATAAGATCCATGGAGAGGGCATATAAATTGGCTAGAAATAGCAATAATCCTGAGGATTGCGAGCAGTTTAGGAGTCAACAAATGAGGACAAAGGGATTAATTAAGAAAGGGAAATAGAGTATGAGAGTAAGCTAGCAGGAAACATAAAAACTGAGTGTAAAAGCTTCAATAGATATGTGAAAAGAAAAAGATTGTTGAAGTCAAGCGTAGTTCCCTTACAGTCAGAATCAGGGGAATTTATAATGGGAAACAAGGAAATGGCAGTCCAAATAAATACATACTTTTGTTCTGTCTTCACAAAGGAGGACATAAATAACCTCCCAGACATGTCGGGGAACATAGGGCCTAATGAAAGGGAGGAACTGAAAGGTATCAGTATTTGTAGTGAAATGGTGTTAGGAAAATTGATGGGACTGAAGGCCGATAAATCCCCAGGGCCTGATGGTCTACATCCCAGGGTACTTAAGGAAGTGGCCCGAGAGATAATGGATGCATTGCTGGTCATCTTCCAGAACTCGATAGACTCTGGAAAGGTACCCATGGATTGGAGGGTAGCTAATGTTACCACACTATTCAAAAAAGGTGGTAGAGAAAAAGCAGGGAAGTATAGACCGGTAAGCCTGACATCAGTAGTGGGAAAAAGCTGGAGTCTATTATAAAAGATGTAATAGCAGAGCACTTGGAAAGCAGTGACAGGATCGGACAAAGTCAACATGGATTTACAAAAGGTAAATCATGCTTGACTAATCTACTGGAGTTTTTTGAGGATGTAACTGTTAAAATAGATAAGGGAGAACCAGTGGATGTGGTGTACTTGGACTTTCATAAGGCTTTCGATAAGGTCCCACGTAAGAGATTAGCGTGCAAAATTAAGGCACATGGGATTGGGGGCAAGGTATTGACTTGGAAAAAGAACTGGTTGGCAGACAGAAAGCAAAGAGTTGGAATAAACGGGTCATTTTCCGAGTGGCAGGCAATGACTAGTGGGCTACCGCAAGGTTCGGTCCTAGGAACCCAGCTGTTCACAATATATATTAATGATTTGGACGAGGGAATGGGATGTAATATCGCCAAATTTACAGACAGCACAAATCTGGGTGGGAGGGTAAGCTGTGAGGAGGATGTCGTGAAACTCCAGTACGATTTGGACACGTTGGGTGATTGGGCAGAAACATGGCAAATGCACTATAATATGGATAAATGTGAGGTTATCCACTTCGGTGGCAAAAACAGGAAGGCAGATTATTACTTGAATGGCAATATATTGGGACAAGAGGAAATGTAAAGAGACCTGGGTGTTATTGTGCACCAGTCGCTAAAGGTAAGCATGCAGGTGCAGCAGGCGGTTTAGAAGGCAAATTGTATGCTGGCCTTCGTAGCAAGAGGGTTCGAGTACAGGAACAAGAATGTCTTGCTACAGTTGTACAGGGCGTTGGTGAGACCGCACCTTGAGTATTGTGTGCGGTTTTGGTCACCTTACCTGAGGAAGGACGTTCTTGCCATGGAGGGAGTGCAGCGAAGCTTCACCAGGCTGATACCTGGGATGGCAGGAATGACGTATGAGGAGAGATTGTGTCGATTGGGCTTATAATCACTGGAGTTTAGAAGATTGAGAGGGGATCTCTTCGAAACCTATAAAATTCTGTCAGGTCTGGACAGTCTAGATGCAGGAAGGATGTCCTTCATATTAGAAAATTCCCTGAGAAGGAGGCCAATTTATGTTACGGGTTCCCCAGGGAGATGTCTGACCTGCACATTAGAAATTTCAGTGAGCAGGAGGCCAGTTTATGTAACGGCTTCGCCAGGGAGATGTCTGTCCTGCACATCAGCAATTTCAGTGAGCGGGAGGTCAATCTATTTAAGGGTTTCCCAAGCGAGATGCTGGCCCTGCATATTAGAAATTTCAGAGAGCGGGAGGGCAATCTATGTAACGGGTTCCCCAGGGAGATGTCTTTCCTGCACAATAGAAATTTCAGTGAGTGGGAGGCCAATCTATTTAAGTGGTTCCCCAGGGAGATGCCTGTCCTGCACATTAGAAATTTCAGTGTGCGGGAGGCCAATCTATGTTACGGGTTCCCCAGGGAGAAACCTGTCCTGCACATTAGAAATTTCAGTGTCCGGGAGCCCAATCTATGTAACGGGTTGCCCAGGGAGATGCCTGAACTGCACTTTTGAAATTTCAGTGAGCGGGAGGCCGATCTCTGTAACCTGTTCCCCCGGGAAATGCCTGTCCTGCACATTATACATTGCAGTGAGCGGGAGGCCAATTTATGTAACGGGTTCCCCAGGGAGATGCCTGTCCTGCACATTAGAAATTTCAGTTAGCAGGAAGCCAATCTATGTAAGGGGTTCCCCAGGGAGATGCAGGCCCTGCACTTTAGAAATTTCAGAGTGCGGGAGTCCAATCTATGTAACGGGTTCCCCAGGGTTATGCCTGTTAGATCCGAGATTCTGAGAGTATGATGTTTTTGAAAAACCACATGGATGCTGTAACTTAACAATAACAGGTATTTACTGGAGGAGGGTAGTCTCAAGACTGGGGGTGCAGAGGCATGTGCACGGCTTATATACAGGTGTGGTCACTGCCGGTACTAGAGTATACAGGAGCTGTAAAATTAGTTCTGTCTTAAAAGTACATACACTACAATGCCTATCATGCATATGAGAAATTTCAGTTAGCGGGAGGATAATCTATGTGACGGGTTCACTAGGGAGATGCCTGCCCTGCACATTAGAAATTTCAGTGAGCGGGAGACCAATCTATGTAACTGATTCCGCAGGGAGATATCTGTCCTGCACATTAGATATTTCAGTGAGTGGGAGCCCAATCTATTTAAGTGGTTCGCCAGGGAGATGCCTGTCCTGCACTTTAGAAATTTCAGTGACCGGGAGGCTAATCTATGTAATTTGTACCCCAGGGAGATGCCTGCCCTGCAGATTAGAAATTTCAGTGTGCGGGAGGGCAATCTATGTAAAGGGTTCCCCAGGGAGATGCCGGTCCTGCACAATAGAAATTTCAGTGAGGGAGGGGGTCAATCTATGTAACAGCTTCCCCAAGGAGATGCTTGTCTTTCACATTAGAAATTTCAAAGTCCTGGAGGTCATACTATGTAAAGGGTTCCCCAGGGTTATGCCTGTTAGATCCGTGATTCTAAGAGTATGATGTTTTTCAAAAACCACACGGATGCTGTAACATAACAATAACAGGTATTTACTGGAGGAGGGTTGTCTCAAATCTGGGGGTGCAGATGCACGTGCCCGGCTTATATACAGGTGTTGTCACTGCCGGTACTAGAGTATACAGGAGCTGTAAAATTAGTTCTTTCTTAATGGTACATACACTACAATGCCTATCATGCATATGAGAAATTTCGGTGAGCGGGAGGCAAATCTATGTAACGGGTTCACAAGGGAGATGCCTGCCCTGCACATTAGAAATTTCAGTGATCGGGAGACCAATCTATGTAACAGATTCCGCAGGGAGAAGCCTGTCCTGCACATTAGAAATTTCAGTGAGTGGGCGGCCAATCTATTTAAGTGGTTCCGCAGGGAGATGCCTGTCCTGCACATTAGAAATTTCAGTGTGCGGGAGCCAATCTATGTTACGGGTTCCCCAGGGAGAAGCCTGTCCTGCACATTAGAAATTTCAGTGACCGGGAGCCCAATCTATGTAATGGGTTGCCCAGGGAGATGCCTGAACTGCACTTTAGAAATTTCAGTGAGCGGGAGGCCAATCTATGTTACGGGTTCCCCAGGGAGAAGTATGACCTGCACATTAGAAATTTCAGTGAGCGGAAGGCAAATCTCTGTAACCGGTTCCCCAGGGAAATGCCTGTCTTGCACATTATACATTTCAGTGAGCGGGAGGCCAACATATATAACGGGTTCCCCAGGGAGATGCCTGTCCTGCACATTAGAAATTTCAGTTAGCAGGAATCCTATCTATGTAAGGGGTTCCCCAGGGAGATACAGGCCCTGCACATTAGAAATTTCAGAGGGCGGGAGGCCAATCTATGTAACGGGTTCCCCAGGGTTATGCCTGTTAGATCCGAGATTCTGAGAGTATGATGTTTTTCAAAAACCACATGGATGCTGTAACTTATCAAAAACAGGTATTTACTGGAGGAGCGTAGTCTCAAGACTGGGGGTGCAGAGGCATGCGCAAGGCTTATATACAGGTGTGGTCACTGCCGGTACTAGAGTGTACAGGAGCTGTAAAATTAGTTCTGTCTTAAAGGTACATACACTACAATGCCTATCATGCAGATGAGAAATTTCAGTTAGCGGGAGGCTAATCTATGTAATGGGTTCACTAGGGAGATGCCTGCCCTGCACATTAGAAATTTCACTGAGCGGGAGAACAATCTATGTAAGGGATTCCACAGGGAGATGTCTGTCCTGCACATTAGAAATTTCAGTGACCGGGAGGGCAATCTATGTAAAGGATTCCCCAGGGAGATGCCAGTCCTGCACAATAGAAATTTCAGTGAGCGGGGGGTCAATCTATGTAACAGCTTCCCCAAGGACATGCTTGTCCTTCACATTAGAAATTTCAATGTCCTGGAGGCCATACTATATAAAGGGTTCCCCAGGGAGATGACTGCACTGCACATTAGAAATTTCAGTGACATGGAGGCCAATCTATGTAGCTGGTTCCCCAGGGCGATTCCTGTCCTTCACATTAAAAATTTCAGTGAGCGGGAGGCCAATCTATGCAACGGGTTCCCCAGGGAGATGCCTGACCTGCACATTAGAAATTTCAGTGAGCGCAAGGCCAATCATGTAACGGGTGCCCCAGGGAAATGCCTGTCCTGCACATTACATACATCACTGAGTGGGATGCCAATTTATGTAACTGGTTCCCCAGGGAAATTCCTGTCCTGCACATTAGAAATTTCAGAGAGCTGGAGGCCAATCTATGTAACGGGTTCACCAGGGTTATGCCTGTCATGCATATTAGAAATTTCAGTGAGCGCAAGGCCAATCTATGTAACAGGTATGAAGGCAGATGCCTGCCCTGCACATTAGAAATGTCAGTGAGCGGGAGAACTGTCTATGTAACGTGTTCCCCAGGAAGATGACTGCCCTGAACATTAGAAATTTCAGTGAGCGGGAGGCCAATCTATGTAACGGGTTCCCCAAGGGGATTCCTGCCCTGTACATTCGAAATTTCATTGAGCGGGTATCCAATCTATGTAACGGGTTCCCCAGGGAGATGCCTGCCCTGCACAGTAGAAATTTCAGTGACCGAGTGTCCAGTCTGTTTAAGTGGTTCCCCAGGGAAATGCCTGTCCTGCACATTAGAAATTTCTGTGACCGGGAGGCCAATCTATGTAATTCGTTCCCCAGGGAGATGCCTGCCCTGCACATTAGAAATTTCAGTGAGAGGGAGGCCAATCTCAGAAACGGGTTACCCAGGGGGATGCCTGCACTGCACATTAGAAATTTCAGTGAGCAGGAGGCCAATCTATGTCACAGGTTCTGCAGGGAAATACCTGCCCTGCGCATTAGAAATTTCAGTGAGCGGGAGGCCAATCTATGTAACGAGTTCCCCACTGAGATGCCTGACCTGCACATTAGAAATTTCAGTGAGCGGGAGGCCAAACTATGTAACGGGTTCTGCAGGGAAATACCTGCCCTGCACATTAGAAATTTCAGTGAGCGGGAGGCCAATCTATGTAACGAGTTCCCCAGTGAGATGCCTGACCTGCACATTAGAAATTCCAGAGAGCGGGAATCCCATATATATACCGGGTGCACCGGGGAGATGCCTGCCCCGTACTTTAGCAATTTCAGTGAAGGGGAGGCCAATCTATGTAACGGGTTCCCCAGAGAGATATCTGCCCTTCACATTAGAAATTTCAGTGAGCGGGAGGCGAACCAATGTAACGGGTTCCCCAGGGAGATGCCTGCCCTGCACATTAGAAATTACAGAGAGCGGGAGGCCAATGTATGTAATGAGTTAACAACAGAAAATGCTGGAAAAGCTCGGCAGGCCAGGCAACATCCGTGGAGAGAAATTAATGAAATTTAAAGTCAACGTTTTGGGTGAACTCTTTTTCAAACGAGGCCAATCTGTGTAACGGGTTCCCCAGGGAGGTGCCTGTCCTGCACATTGTAACTTTCTCTCAGGCAGCGCCTCCATGGTGTCTCCCGGGTTGCAGCGTAATGGTCAGCCCATTGGGGCTTTTGCCAGCAGAGCTGCATTGTGGGAGTGCGCGGCCGCCATTGCCTGATACCCTGGACAGGTCTGGAGAAGGAGCCGAGGTACAGTCGGTGCCCAGGTGTCTCGGGCAATCGGTTGGAGGGAGATTCGGTGTCTGGAGCCCAGACAGGAGACATTCGGTTCTCCCGCTTCTCCCGGGGGATGGGGGTTGTCCGAGTTCTTCCTGCCGGGGACCCTCAGTGCCAGGACTTGACCTGTTCCAGGAACCTGGCACATAGGAGACCGCAGGAACAGGAAATATCCGACGGTGAAGCGTGGTCACTGCCGGTTCTCCGTTGGACGTTTGGTGTGTGGTGGTGGGGGCGTGGGTGTGTGGCTTTGGTGTAAAGCTGCTTCCCTGACCCAGTTAGATAACGAAGTAGTGCAGCAAGCTCACTAGATGTTAAACTCTTTGCTTTACTCTGTATCTAACCCCGTGCTGTATTTGCCCTGTGACTGTTTGATGGGGCAGTGTAGAGAGAGATTTACTCTGTACCTAACCCGTGCTGTACTTGCCTTGGGAGTGTTTGATGGGACAATATAGAGGGAGTTTACTCTGCATCTAACCTGTGCTGCACCTACCCTGGGAGTGTTTGATGGGACAGTAAAGAGGGAATTAACTCTGCATCTAACCCGTGCTGCACTTGCCCTGGGAGTGTTTGATGGGACAGTGTAGAGGGAGATTTACTCTCTATCTATAACATATTGTAACTGCCCTGGGAGTATTTTTTTGGAAAGGGTAGAGGGAGTTTACTCTATTTCTAACCCATGGTGTTCCTGACCTGGGACTTTGATAGGAGAGTGTAGAGGGAACATTCTTCTGTATGTAACTCGTGCTGTACCTGACATGCGATTGTTTATTGGGACAATGTCTAATGCAGTGTCGTCGGTATCTACTCTCTATATCTCGTGGGATATGTGGAACATTTTTTGTTCCAGCCCTACTCTGGTCGCCTCCCTCGCCGCTTATAAAGGTACATTGATGGCTATATCAGTGCCGTTTCCTGCTCTATCCCTGGAATGGAAATGTCATTCACTTTTCATCCAATTTCCACCCTTCCCTCACCTTCATATGTTCCATTTGCAAATCTTCGCTTTCCATCTTCGATTTCTCCTTCGCCATCCCTGGTGATAGTCTTTTGACAAACATTCACGGTTTGCCCACTGACTCCCACAGCTACCTGGACTACAGTTCCTCCCAACCCGCTTCCTGTAAGGATTCTATTCCTTTGTCCCAGTTTCTCCATCTCCGCTGCATCTGCTCTGACCATGCCACCTTCCATATTAGTGCTTCTGACATGTCTTCCTTTTTTGCTCCACTGAGGATTCCCCTCCAGCGCGGTTGACACGGCCCTCGACCGTGTCCATTCTAATTCCCGCACTTCTGCTCCCACACATTTCCCCTCATTTCTGGAACCATGATCGGATTCTGCTTGCCATAGCCTTTCCCCCCACAAGCCTGCACATTCATTGGATCATACCCCGCCATTTCTATTAGCTCCGGCGTGATCCCTTAGAGGATGAGACCGGGAAATTAATGGTGGGAAATATGGAGATGGCAAAAACACTGAATGAATATTTTGTACCAGTCTTTATAGTAGAAGACACTAAGAATATCCCAACACTGGACAAACAGGGGGCTATAGTGGGCGAGGAGCTAAACATGATCAAAATCACTGAGGAATTGGTACTCGGTAAAATAATGGGACTCAAGGCGGATAAATCACCTGGACCTGATGTCTTACATCCTACGGTCTTGAGGGAAGTGGCAGTAGCATTGTGGATGCATTAGTAATACTTTTCCAAAACTTCCTGGACTCAGCAAAGGTCCCGACAGACTGGAAAACTGCTAATGTAACACACTTATTTTAAAAGGGCAGTAGACAGAAGGCTGGAAACTCTAGATCGGTTTGCCTAAAATCTGTGGTAGGTAAAATTTTGGAGTCCATTATTAAGGAGACAGTAACAGGACATTTGGATAATCATAATTTAATAGGACAAAGTCAGCATGGTTTTATGAAGGGGAAGTCATATTTGACAAATTTGCTGGAGTTCTTTGAGGAAGTAACATATAGGGTGGATAAAGGGGAAACAGTGGACGTAGTGTATTTAGACTTCCAAAAGGCATTTGACAAGGTGCCACACAAAAGATTATTGCTTAAGATAAAAAATCACGGGATTGCGGGTAATATTCTGGCATGGATAGAGGATTTGCTATCTGACAGAAGGCAGAAATTTGGGATAAATGGTTCATTCTCAGACTGGCAATCAGTAACTAGTGGTGTTCCGCAGGGGTCAGTGCTGGGTCCCCAACTCTTTACAATCTATATTAACGATTTGGAGGAGGGACCGAGTGTAACATATCAAAGTTTGCAGATGTTACTATGATAGGAGGGAAAGTAGTGAGTGAGGAGGACATAAAATGTCTGCAAGGGGACATAGACAGGCTAAATAAGTGGGCAGAGATTTGGGAGATGGAATACAATACTGGAAAGTGTGAGGTTATGCACTTTGGCAGGTAAAATCGTAGAGCAATTTGTTATCTTAATGGCAAGAAACTGGAAAGTACTGAAGTGAAAAGGGATCTGGGGGTCCTGGTGCTCAAAACTCAAAAGGTTAGTATGCAGGTGCAGCAAGTTATTAGGAAGGCCAATGGAATGTTGGCTTTCATTGCTAGGAGGATAGAATATAAAAATGGGGAGGTATTGCTTCAGTTCTACAAGGTATTGGTGAGACCGCACCTGGAATACTCCATACTGTTTTGGTGTCCATACTTAAGAAAAGACATACTTGCTCTGGAGTCAGTACAATGAAGATTCACTCGGTTAATCCCGGGGATGAGGGGATGGACATATGAGGAGAGGTTGAGTAGATTGGGACTCTACTCGTGGGAGTTCAGAAGAATGAGAGGCGATCTTATTGAAACATATAAGATTGTGAAGGGGTTGGATCGGGTGGATGCGGCGAGGATGTTCCCGATGATGGGTGAAACTAGAACTAGTGGGCATAGTCTTAGAATAAGTGGCTGCTCTTTCAAAACTGAGATGAGGAGGAACTACTTAACTCAGGGGTGGTAGGTCCATGAAATATGCTGCCCCAAAAAGCTGTAGAAGCTACATCATTACATAAATTTAAAACAGAAATAGACAGTTTCCTAGAAGTAAAGGGAATTATGGTTTACAGGGAGCGGGCAGGATTTTGGACATGAGTCTAGGTTTGGATTGGTTATGGCCCTGTGGTTAGCGGAGCGGGCCCAGGGGCCATGTAGTCTGATCCTGCTCCTATTTGTATACTAACAATGACAATAATGTTGATTATTATTATTATTATTATTATTATTACTATTATTCTTGTGTCTAATTCTGTTAGATTCAGGAGACGGTTCTGTGATAGTAGATTGGCGGTTAGGATCAGATCAGCCATGATCTTACTGAATGGCGGAGCAGGCTCCAGGGGCCGATTGGCCGACTCCTGCTCCTATTTCTTATGTTCTTATGTTCTTATCTTCCACTTATACTCCTCCATTTCTACCACCTCCAGCGTGATCCCACAATGGAACACATCTTCCCCTCACCTCGCCTTTCAGCATTACGAAGGAAGCGATACCCCCTGGTCAACTCTTCAAACACACCCAACACCCCTTCCCCTCCACAAGGCAACATCCCATGCAAGCACTGGAGATGCAAGTCCTGCGCTTTTACCTCCTTCTTTTCCACTGTCCAGGGCCACAAATCTCCTTCAAGGTGAAGCAGCGATTTACATGCCAATCTTGCCACTTAGTATACTGTATTCGCTGCTCACGATGCGGTCTCCTCTACATTGTGGAGTCCAAACGCAGATTGTTTGACCACTTTGCGGAACACCTCTGCTCAGTCCGTAAGGGTGACCCAGAGTTTGCAGTCGCCTGTCTCTTTAATTCTCCACTGCACTCCCACTCTGAGCTCTCTGTCCTCGGCCTCTTACACTGTTCCAACGAAGCTCAAGGTAAGCTCGATGAACAGCACCTGATCTTTTAATTGGGCACTAAACAGCCTTCTGAACTCAAAATCAAGTTCAACAATTACCAATCATTACCTCGGCCCCAATTTCTTTCTGTCTCCTATGGCAGCTTTTGTTGATTCTGCCATTGCCATTTACAATTAGCGTCATAGAGTCATAAAGGCACAGAAGGAGGCCATTTGACCCATCGAGTCTGTGCCGGCTCTCTGCAGAGTAATCCAGATAGTCCCATTCCCCCGCACTATTCCCGTTGCCCTGCATGTTGATTGTCTTCAATTGCCGATCCAGTTCCCCTTGAACACATTGAGTATCTCCGCTTCCATCACTTCCCTTGGCAGTGAGTTCCCGGCCATCACCACTCGCTGCATTAAACATTTTTCCTCACATCCCCCTGTATCTCTTGCCCAAACCCTTCAATCTGTGCCCCCTTGTCCTTGTACAATCAACTAGTGGAAACAGCCTTCACTCCTCCAGCCTATGCAAACCCGTCCTAATCTTGTACATGTTTATCAAATCACGCCTCAACCTCCTTTGCTCTAATGAAAATAAACCAGCTTCTCCCACCTGCCACTGTAGCTAAAATCCCCAACACCGAAACCATTCTGGTAAATCTCCTCTGCAACCTCTCAAGGGCTTTCACATCCTTCCTAATGTGTGGTGACCAGAACTGGATGCAATACTCCAGTTGTGGCCTAACCAGCGCTTTATAAATTTTCAGCATAACTTCTCTACTTTTGTACTCAATACCTCGATTTATGAAGCCCAATGTCACATAGGATTTTTAAACCACTCTCTCAGGATTTCCTGTCACTTTCAGTGACCTATGCAAATTACCTCCCATGTCCCTCTGTCCCAGTGCAGTCTTTAGATCTGTGCCATTAACTACACATTACACCTAAATGTTCCTTCTGCCAAAATGCATCACCTCATATTTCTCTGTATTAAATTCCATTTGCCAAGTTTCGTATCTTTACCTTTATCAATTCTTTATCCACGCTGCCACTGACCCACCTTTTCCAAGAGTCTCAATTTGGTTAACCAGCCTTCTACGTGATACTTTGTGAAACGCCTTCCAAAAATCCATGTAGACAGCAGCCATTGCATTCCCTTCATCAATCCACTCTGTTATTTCATCAGAAAATTCCATTACATTAGTCAAACACGATCTGCCTTTTACAAACGCGTGTTGGATCTCTTCAATTAGCTTAAAACTCTCCATATGCCCGTAAATTATTGTTTATTGTTTCCATAATTCTAACCTCCACTGATGTTAAACTGACCGGCCTGCAGTTACTGGGAATTTCCTTACACCCTTTCTTGAAAAATTGGGTCACATTTGCCACTTTCCAATTCTCGGGCACCTCCCCCGCATATAGGGAAGATTGGGAAATGATGGCAAGCCCATCCGTTATCCACCACCCGCAATTCCATTTGCAATCTGTGATGCAAGCCATCTGGGCCAGGCAAATTATCCACCCTAAGCATACACAGCCTTTCTATTACATCCTGTCTATCAATTTTTAACCCGTCCAATGCTGCTAACATTTCCACTTCTACCGATATTTTATCAGCATCAACCTCCTTAGTAAAGACCGACACAAAGTTCTCATGGAGTATTCTAGCCTTGCCCTGTGCCGCTAAGCACATATCACCTTCTTTGGCTCTAAAAGTCCCCAACCTGCCCCTTCCTACCTGCTTACTGTTTAAATGCTGGTAGAAGATGTTTGGCCTGCCTTTTATGTTAGCCATCATTCTACTCTCATATCCTGTCTTTCACAATCTTATTTTCATCTTCACATCCCCTCTCAAATTATTGTATTTGGTCTGGTTCTCCCTTGAAAGCTTCACCTGACATGCATCATACACCCTCTATGTTTGTTTCATCATCTTCTCTGTCACACTCGTCATCCAAGGAGCCCTTACTTTGGTCCCCTTACCCTTCCCTCTTGCTGGAATATACCTAGTCTGTACTTGGAACATCTCCTTAAAGACCACTCATTGTTCCTTTACAGTTTCTCCTGTTAGTCTTCACTTCAATTTTACCCTGGCTAGCTCGTTTCGCATCATATTGAAGTTAGCCCTATTCCAGTTTAGAATTTGCTCCCAAGATTGTTCCTTGCTCCTCTCCATTGATAATCCAAATTTTATGATATGATGATCACTCATAACCAAGTGTTCTCCCACAGATACTTGGTCGGCCTGGCCCACCTCATTCTGCAACACCAGATCCACACAATGCCAAGTTCGGCCAAGAACATATTGGTCAAGGAAATTCTCCTGAACACATTTCAGAAATTCCTCTTCGTCATTTCGCTTTACCCTGGCATTATCCCAATCGATAATTGGGTATTTAAAGTTCCCCAATATCACCACTCTATAGCTCTTGCATATCCCTGCGATTTCCCCGCAGATTTGCTCCTCTACCTCCCTCTCACTTTTTGGAGATCTATAGAATAACCCCAATAGCGTGATCATGCCCTTTTTGCTCCTCAACTCCAACCAAATAGATTCTGCCCTAGTGCCCTCAAGAACATTCTCAATTTCCAACACTACAATGTCTTCCTTAATCAGCGCTGCCAACACACTTCTCTTTTTTCTTTCTCTCTCTGTTCTGAACATCCTATCGTTGAATATTAAGTGCCCAGTCTGCACCGTTTTTAAGCCACGTTTCCGTTTTTGACACAAAATCATGTTGCCAAGGGGCTGATTGTGCTTTTATCTCACGAAACTTATTCACCACACTTTGTGCATTTATGTACATGCATTCTAACCATAATTTTGAGTTCTTCTTAGTCTTTCTTAGTCTGCTCCTATCTAATATGGTACTACTTCCACGTCTTGCACTACCTTCCCCTCCAGTACCATCCAACACACTCTTCCATGCACCTCATTCATCCCCTCCACTCCTTCATGCTGGTGCTGACCCCCCTGCCAAGCTAGTTTAAGCCCTACCCAAAAGCACTAGCTAATCTCCCCGCGAGAATATTACTCCCAGCTCTGTTGAGGTGTAACCCTTTTGGCTTGTACATGTCCCACCTTCCCCAGAAATGGCCCCAATGCCTCATGATTTTAAAGCCCTCCATCCTGCAATATCTCTCCAGCTACGCATTCACCTACTCTATCCTTCTATATCTGTACTTGCTAGCACGTGGTACCGGTAGCACCTGCTTTGCAAACACTTTCCTAGCTCCAGTGTGCTTGCAGGAACTCATCCCTCTTTCTGCCTATGTCGTTGGTACCGATTAGGACAAAGACATGTGGCTTATCACCCTCCCCGCCCAGAATGTCCTGCAGCCATCCAACACAGTGTGAACAAGTGGGAGTTTGATAAGTGTGTGAGTTTTAAGGTTATTATTTTTTAAAATGTAGTGTTAAATGGTAGTAACTTTTAAATATGTTGAAGTGTTTAAGTTAAAATTAAAACTTTACATTTTTTATCTCTTCAGACTTAAGCAGAGACAAACAAGCAAGCTCTCCTGTTGGAGAGTTGCTGCAGTAACATAATCAGCTAACTAGATTAAACTGGTTCCTGAAACAATAGCAGAGCAGTGCTGATACATCAGAGTCACAAAATGTATAACGACTGGGGACTGTGAGTGCAGTGAGAACTGAGTGCAGCGAGCACAGAGGAAACAACTGGGATTTGATAAATGTGGGAGTTTGGTGAAGTGGGGGAAGGAGGTGCTTGCTTTTCCTAACTTCTCCCGCAATGCGGCGGCGGAATTGAGTGGGAGCAGACCGAGGCCCGAGAGCGGGAGAAAAGCAGCAGCAGACCTGCATCAACAAGCGAACACCCGCAGTGTGACGTCACAGCTAAGGCAGGTAAGTCATTGGTAATGACTGTGGGCTAAGTTTTAAGTGAAGATATCACATATAACTATAATTTAAAATCTAAACTTAATGTAATTAATATAATAAACTAAACGATGCAAATAATTTGATTAACACTAAACTAATTAATTAAATAAATGCAATAATGGGAGTACAGGGGATGTGTTGCTGCTTCAATATGTGGGAAATTGTGATAATTTCTGTCCTGGGTGAATACATCTGCAGCCAGTGTCTGCGGCTCGAGGAACTTCTGCTCCGAGTTGAGGAGATGGAGTCCGCGCTGCAGACATTGTGAGACATCAGAGAGAGAGAAAGTTACCTGGACCTTTTGCTCCGGGAGGCAGCCGCACCCCTTATATTAAAAACATTAGAATTGACACGTGGTCACTGACAGGAAGGTGTGACTGCGAGTGAAGCAGGTACGGGGATCCAGTAGGATATATTGCAGGAACCTCAGTCCATGCAATTGTCCAATAGATTCGAGGTGCCTCAGCCCTTATAGACCAGTGTGGGGACTGCAGGGATGGCAATCAAACTGACCACGGCACCGTGGTACCGGAAGCCATTCAATTGGGGAAGTAAAATGGAAGGTGGTTGTAGTAGACGACAGTATATTTAGGGGGATACACACTGTTCTCTGCAGCCTTGAGCGTGAGTCCCGAAAGCTATGTTGCTTTCCCGGTGCCAGGGTAATGGATATCTTATCCCGGCTGGGGAAGAGCTTGGCGTGGGAGGGGGAGTATCCAGTTGTTCTGGTCCACGTAGGTACCAATGACATAGGTAGGACTAAGAAAGAGGTTCTGCTGAGAGTTTTTGGGCAGCTAGGGACTAAATTTAAAAGCATAACCAAAAGATCATAATCACTGGATTAGCACTGCAGCCACGAGCAAATTGGCACAGGGTCAATAGGATCAGGGAGATGAATGCATGGCTCAAAGATTGTTCTGTGAAAAGTGGGTTTCGATTCGTTGGCACTGGCACCAGCACTGGGGAAAGAGGGAGCTGTTCCGTTGTGATGGACAAAACCTGAAATATGCTGGGACTTGAGTTCTTGCGAACCGAATAACTAGGGAGGTAGATAGGGCATTAAACTAAATAATCGGGGGGAGGGTCCCAATGGAGAGAAATCTAGAATGCTAAAGAGACAGGACAAGGAAGCCGTGCACGAAACTAATCAGGGTAAGTATAACTAGATTGTGTCAGGATTGGACATAGCGTACAAACAAAGGAGTCCACTAACAAACAGATTCCAGGTAGGAAAAATTGGAAATACGACAAATAGGACCATAGTACAAAAAATGTTAAGGGCCTAGAAATTCAGTATAGCCACGTTTGGGGCGCTACAGCCGAGCGATCACTAAAGTTTGCGGACGGCGCAAATTAGCGCAACCCTCACCGAAATTCAGTGGCATCACCCCAAGAGGTTGCAGCTGCGCAAAAGCAGACGATGTATGATTATCTTAATGCACGAAGCCGACGATCCGGGGTGCTACCACCAAAGTCGGGCACAGAACAGGTGCGGTGAGTTACTGATTGAAGGCAGCCACGTTGGCGCCGGTCAGTTTTTAAAGGGAGGGTAGATTTCTCTTGCTGCCATGCTCTGCACACTTCAGCCCTGAAACAAGGCCTCACAATTGCTGGTTGGCCAGCTCAGCACCCAGGACCATGGAGAAGACCAGGGAGAGACAGTGCTTCAGCGATGCTGACCTGATGGTGCTGGTTGGTGCAGTGGAGCGCAGGCGGCCACTTCCCAGTGACTATCGAAAAGCCTGGAGGGAGGTGGCAAACAGGGAGACCTCCAATAGCATGGTTGCCAGGACTCCTGTCCAATGCCGGAAAAAGTTGAACGACCTCACTCGGGTTGTCAGGATGAGTACCCTTTCCAGTATCCTCCTCATCCCTGCATGTGCACCTCACTTTATGGCCAAATGGACCAGAAGGCCCTGATGCCCAGCCCTCACCTAGCAGCTAAGGGACTGTCATGAAAATCACTTGCACATTCAGGGCTTTGCTCACTGTCAGGGCTATTCCACCATGGGAGGCAATGCAGCCAAGATCTGGGCTTCACACTGTACTTAGAGGCCGTCCTTTCTCTTGCAGGGCAAGCTGGCGCAGAACAGAAGGCAGCAGCCACAGACTGGTGGAGTCCATTCTGATCTGAAAGAGCTCAGCAACCTGAAGCAGCGCGTGGAGCGCATTATGTCAGGCTGGCTGATTGGCCCCTTTGCAAGTGGAGATGCCGACCCTGTTTTGGACCGCAATCGTAAGGGCATCTAACTTTTTGACCTTTCTCTTTCCACTTGCGTCTCACACCAGCATGCTTTGACACTACCGGACCTATGCATTGCATAGCAGCACTCATGCCTCCCTCGCTGCTGCCTTGTCCTCACTCTAAACCAAATCTTGTGCCTCCCTGCTTTCAGATGCGGAATCGCCAGGTGAGGAGGTGGGCCCTTAAGCTGACACTGTGAGTTAAACGGAAGGCGAGGAGGAGGAAGAGGAAGCCGGCCGATCAGAGCCACACTCTGCTGAGGCAGCTCATGGCCATGATGGGTAACGTCTTCCCTGGAGGGGAGCAGGGAGGAAGGGTCGGTGACAGTGAAGCTCCGGGGCCAAGTGGGCTGCAGCAACGCGGGAGGGGTAGGGAAGCTCGGTGGCCTTCTCCCCAGAGGGTGAGTGCGGCCTCCAGCACTGCTATAGTGAGCACAGAGGAGGTGCGGCTCGTTGCGGAAATGGGTGCCCAGGCTGAGCGCAGGCACTCTGAGCTCATGGCTGCAGTGGCAAGGATGCCCGACTCCATAGAGTCTCTGGCAAGGAGTGTGCAGGAGTGCAGGGCCGCACAGGCCAGGAGTCTGCAAGAATTCAGTGCAGCACAGGCCAGGATTCTTCAGAACTTCGCAGGAGCACAGTCGGCCTCCAGCCAAGTGCTCAGTCGTGCCGTCCATTCACTGCCTGGCCTGATTCAGACACAGAGCATGGCCACACGAGTACTAACTGCTGCCACACTCGCTGCATCGGCCATGCATCGCGGGGGCACACGCCTCACCGCAGCAGCCCAGCAGTCTGTGCTTTTGCAGATTGCTGGGCATGCTGCAGTGCTGGCCCGTGCAAGTGCCAATGTATCAGCCGACCAGGGAGTGCCTGTGCTCTGTCAGCTTGGCAGCATTCCAGCAGCCAACACTGTCACACCTCCACAGCTGCTGCACCACCCGTAGGACAGGCGGCTGCCGCACAAGCAGGGTTGGAGCTGTCAGCAGCCGGCCCCTCCAGGGCAAGAGCTGGTCCAGGTCGACCCCCAAGGACACCTGACTTCTCAGCACCTGACCATCAGCAGCCTTCCTCCTGCCTTGCTGCAGCCACTGGGCTCCCATTGGGGAGGAGCTGCAGGGCAGGTAGGGGCCGCTTGCGGAATCGAGACCGATCACCCTCACAGGGGAAAAAGTAGAAGGTGTGGCGAAATGAATGTTTTATATATGAAGGCCGAGACTTTGGTGTTGGTTTTATATACGAAGGCCGAGGATCATGGTCTTTTTTGTTTAACTGTGTCTTTCATTGACTGAAGGTTTTGAGAGCCTGCTATGTCTCTGACTTTTTTTAAGGGGATTTCTCTGATTTAGTTTGTCATGCGGGAAGGGCACAGAGTCTGCACAGTAAAACATTTTCTGGAATCGCACTTTCCATGTTTCGTTTTTAAAGTAATTGTTGCCTTGACCGGCTGAGGGCTTGCGGAGCGGCTACATTCATTTTCATTCATTGGCGCAAGCCATTCCCTGAGAGGGGGCCTGGAACCGAGTTGCAATAAGCCACCGACGGACGACCCTTGCACTTTGTGCCTCCCTGCCAACTTGGTGCTCCTCCTCCTCCTCCTCCTCTGGTGCTGCTCCAATGTCTGCTGGCAGTGGCTGAGCCCTGAGTAGAATGCAGCACACTACAACGAAGTGGGAGACCCGCTCAGGCAAGTACTGTCGGGCTCCCCTGCAACGATCCAGACAGCAGAACCGATGCTTGAGCATTCCGATTGTGTGATCAATGGTGTTCCTGTTTGCTTGATGGCTGTCATTTTTTCGCTCTTCAGCCGGAGTGCTGGGCGCTCGGAGCAGGGTCATCAGCCAGGTGCACAAAGGATAGCCTGTGTCCCCGAGAAGCCATCCTCGTGGGTGAGGCATGGCTTTGATAATGTCTGCCACAGAAGTCTGGTGCAGGATGAAGGCGTCGTTGCTGCCTATTGGAAAGCGGCATTGACAGCTTGGATGAGCTGCCTGTGGTCACACACCAACTGGACGTTGAGTTAATGGTAGCCCTTCCGGTTGCGGCAATCCTCGGCATTTTCTACAGGTGACTGCAAAGCCACATGCGTGCAATCAATTGCGCCCTGCACCATGTGGAAGCCCGCTAATGCTGCAAATCCCATTGCACGCTCCTGCTGCTTGTCCAGGGTCATGGGGAAGGAGATGAACTGACGTCTCCTTCTGAAAAGTGCTTCGTGACCTGGCGGAGGCAGCAATGTACCACGAACTGGGAGATGTTGTCAAAGTCCACAGTAGCAGATTGGATGGAGCCGTTGGCATAGAAGTTGAGAACAACCGTCACCTTCATACCACCGACAGAGACGTCCTGCACCTCAGCTGTGGCTGCAGATCTCTGCGAAGAAGGTGGCAGATCTCACTGAGCACCACCCTTCTGAATCGCAGCCTCCAAATACATTGCTCCTCAGACATGTTCAGATATGAGAACAGCTGGCGGTATACCCTGGGTGAGTAAGGTCTCCTCTTCCGACGCCTGTTGGCCCTTCTCCGTCTGGCCATGACTGGCACTCTCTCACGGCCTCTCTGAGCCCATTGATTGCAATGCAGTAAGCCAAAGTTTCCACCCATTGCAGCCCCCATTATATGTTTCGATTCAAGGCTAAGGCACCGAAAGTAAATTCCAAGTGCTAAGCTCGGGCCTGAAGCCACAAGTACCTGCGCGAGCCTTGTGTCAAACCAAAAAGCTCCCACCCTTTGTCCCTCTCCAAATAACCGTCTCTCAGAAAGAAGGATTGGAGCAAAAGGGCTGCCATTTATACTGCAGGAGGAGTCCCTTTTAATTAGCACCCCCCGCGCCCCGCAGTGACTGGGAACTGTTCCACTCAACCAGTAGCTAGTGGCGCCAGGCGCACATTAGGCCGGTGCCACAGAGTTTCCGGTTCGGGGTGCACCAAGGGCGTTGCACCATGAAATGACATCATGATCTGTGCGCGCAGATGCGTGGGAGCTGCAGTTTTGCGCCGGTGCAAAATCTTAACTGAAGTTCGCGAGAGGCGTAGATCATGCCGCACCCGGGCGTGAGCCACTTAGCGCCCCACTTCTCCTCCTGCTAAAGCACTAGTGGTTGGCACTAACAACTGAATTTCTAGGCCAAGATGTCTATAAATGTTAATAAGACAAATCTAAAGGCACTCTATCTGAATGCACAAAGCATTCTTAATATGGTAGACCAATTAACAGTGCAAATAGTTGTATTTGGATACGATATAATTGCGATTAAAGAGACAAGGCTGCAGGTTGACCAAAGCTGGGTGCAGAATATCCAAAGATATTCGATATTTATGAAGGACAGGCAAAAAGTAAAAGGAGGTGAGGTGGCCTTGGTAGTAAAGGATGAATCCTGATCAATAGTGAGAAAGGATATTGTCTCAGAAAATCAAGATGTAGACACAATCTGGGTGGAGCTAAGAATCACCAAGGGGCAGAACACATTGGTGATAATTGCCTATAGGGCTCCAAACAGTAGTGGTAATGCAGGGATGATATCACACAGAAAATTTGAGATGCATGTAACAGCGGTACTACAGTAATCATGAGTGGATTTAATCTACAACAGCACAATACTGCGGATGCTGAAAATCTGAAATAAGAACAGAAAATGCTGGAAATAATCAGCAGGTCAGGCAGCATCTGTGGAGAGAGAAACAGAGTTAACGTTTCAGGTCGATGACACTTCGACAGAAATGGGAAAAGCTGAAGATGGAACAAGTTTTTAAGCAAGTGCATCGGCAGGAAAAGGGGGTAGGAAAGAACAAAGGGTAAGGTCTGTGATAGGATGGAGGGGAGGAGAGATTAAGACACATTGAGAGAGAATAAGAGATGGTGCAAGGCAAAAGCAGATGTCAATGGGACAAGATAAGAAACAAAAGAAGGCTCTAGATGAAGTGTAAATGGCGATGGCAGAAAGAAAGACAGCTGCCATGTGGGAGCGAGAAGAAATGGAAAATAAACGATAGGGGTAGAGGTTATGGTCTGAAACTGTTGAACTCTAGGTTGAGTCCAGAAGGCTGTAAAGTTCCAAATCGAAAGATGAGGTGCTGTTCCTCGAGCTTATGTGGAGCTTCATTGGAACAGTGTAATAGGCTGAGGACGGTGTGGGCTGAGTCGGAGTGGAGCGGACAATTAAAGTGAAAGGCAACAAGAAGATCGGGGTCACACATAGGGACTGAATGGAGGTGTTCTGCAAAGCGGTCAACCAATCTGCGTTTGGTCTCCCCAATGTAGAGGAGACCAACTAATGAGCAGCGACTGCAGTGTACAAATTTGCAAGAAGTATAAGTAAATCGCTGCTTCACCTGCAAGGTTGTTTGGGGCCCTGGACAGTGGGAAGGGGGAGGTATAAGTGCCTGTTTTGCATCTCCTGCGCTTGCACATCAAAGAGTTGGCCATCGGGGAATGGGTGTTTGGTGTGATAGAGGAGTGGACCAGGATGTCGCAGAACGAGTGGTCCCTTAGGAATGCTAAAAGTGGAGGTGAGGAGAAGATATGTTTGGTGGTGGGATCATGCTAGAGGTGGCGGAAATGGCAGAGGATGATCAATTTAACGTGGAGGCTGGTGGGGTAAAAGTTCACTACAAGGGGAACCCTATCATGGTTCAGTGAGGGAGGGGAAGGGATGAGAGCAGATGTGCGGGAAGTAGAACGGTATTAGTCAAGGGCTTTGTGAACCACATTAGAGGTGAATCCTCGGTTGAGGACAAAACAAGACATGTTGGAAACAATAGAATGAAAGGTGGCATCGTCAAAGCAGATGCAGCATAGATGGACAAACTTGGAAAATGGAATAGAGTTCTTGCAGGAGGCGGGGAGCGAGCAAGCATAGTGCAGGTAGCTGTACGAGGTAGTGGGGTGGTCGTGAATGTTTGTTAATACACTATCCACAGAGATGGAGAGAGATAAGTCGAGGAAGGAAGGGAAGAGTCAGAGATGGGCCATGTGAAGTTGAGGGAAGGGTGGACTTCAATCTACATATAGACTGGCCAAACCAAATTAGCAATAATACTGTGGAGGAATAATTTCCTGGAGTTTGTATGAGATGGATATTTAGACAAGTAATTTGAGCAGCCAACTAGGGAACAGGCTATCCTAAATTGGGTATAGAGGCTATCCTCAATTGGGTATAGAGCAATGAGATGAGTTAATTAATAATATTGTTGTGCGGGGCCCTTAAGGGAAGAGTGATCATAACATGATAGATTTCTTCGTAAGATGGAAAGTGAAATAGTCCAATCGAGACAAGATCCCAAATCTAAAAAAAGGAAACTACGAAGGTATGAGGAGGGAGTTGGCTATGATAGATGGGGGAGCTTCATTAAGAGGCTTGATGGTGGATAGGCAATGTCTAAAATTTCAGGAACGACTGCATGAATTGCAAGTTATTGAGGATGTAAATGGTAGAATAGATAAGGGAGAATCAGTGGTTGTGGCGTGTTTGGATTTTCAGAAGGGCTCTGATCAAATCCCACATACGAGGTTAGTGCGGACAATTAAAGCACATGGGATTCGGGGTAATATCCTGGCATGGAAATACATTGGTTAACAGACAGGAAACAGAGTCGGAATAAATCGCACTTTTTAGTGTGCCAGGCGTTCACTAGTGGGGTACTGCAGCGATCAGTGCTTGGGCCCCAGCTGTTCACTACATATTTCAATAATTTGTATGAGGGAACCAAATGTAATATTTCCAAGTTTGATGACGACACAAAACTAGGTGTGATTGTCAGTTGTGAGGAGGATGCAAAGAGGTTTCAAGGTGATTTAGACAATTTGTGTGAATGGGCAAATACATGGCAGATGCAGTATAACGTGGATAAATATGAAGTTATCCACTTCGGTAGGTAAAACAGAAAGGTAGATTATTATTTCAAGGGATTGGGAAATGCTGATGTACAAAAGAACCAGGGAGTCCTTGTACACCAGTCAATGAAACATACCTGCAGGTGCAGCAAGCAGTTTGAAAGGCAAATGGTTTGTTTGCCTTCGTTGCAAGAGGATTTGTATACAGGAACAAGGATGCCTTACTACAGCTAAACAGGGCCTTGGTGAGACCACGCCTGGAGTACTGTGTGCAGTTTTTGTCTCCTTACCTAAGAAGGGATATACTTGCCATAGAGGGAGTGCAGCGAAGCTTCACCAGACTGATTCCTGGGATGGCTGGACTGTGGTATGAGGAGAGATTAGTTCGAATCGGCCTGTATTCACTAGAGTTTGGAATGAAAGTGGATCTCATTAAAACGTCTAAAATTCTGACAGGGCTAGACAGACTGGATGTAGGGAGGATGTTTTCCCTGACTGGTGGGTTTAGAACGAGGGGTCACTGTTTCAGGATATGAGAAGGATATTTAGGACTGAGTGAAGAGAAATCGCTTCACTCAGACGGTGGTGAAACTGTGGAATTCTCTACTGCAGAACGCTGTGGAGGCCATGTTTGAATATATTTAAGAAGGAGATAGATAGATTTCTAGACACAAAAGGCATCAAGGGGTATGGGGAGAGAGCGTGAATATGGTATTGAGATAGACAATCAGCCATGATCGTGTTGAATGGCGGAACAGGCTCGAAGGACCAAATGGCCTATTCCTGCTCCTATTTATTTTGTGTTTCTATGTTTCTATCCTTGACCCTGGAACCAGGGAGACAGCATACCATCCTGGAGTCACCTATGCTTCCACAGAAACGCCTATCTGTAACCCTAACCAATGAATCCTGTATCATTATTCCACTCTTCGCCCTTCCTGTGCATCTGTGCCCCCCGTGGTGCAGTGGCCTTGGCTTTGGCTGCTCTCCCAAAAGGAGCCATCACCAACACCAGTTTCCAGAACTGTGAAACGATTAGCGAGCGGGATACACCCTGGGGATTCCTAACCTTCTGATTGGTCCTCCTTCTCTGTCTGGCGGTCACCCTTTCCCTCTCTGGCTGCACATTCTGAGGCTGCAGGGTGACAACTTCTGGAAACCTGCTTTCCAAGTATTGCTCAACCTCGTGGATGCACTGTAGTGACTCCAGCTGCTGCACCAGCTCCGAAACCTGGAGCTGCTGCAGTCGGCGACACCTCCAGCACACGTGGTCGCCGAGGCGGCCTGAAGTCGACAAAAGGGAACTGTTAGATGTGGTGTATCTGGATTTTAAGAAGGCCTTCGATAATGTCCCATACAAGAGGTGGGTAAACACAATTAGGGCACATGTAATTAGGGTTAAATTAATAGCATGGATTGAGAATTGGTTACAACAGAAAACAAAGAATAGGGATAAACGGGTCTTTTCCAGGATGGCTGGCTGTGACTAGTGGGGTACCGCAAGGAGCAGTGCTTGGGACCCAGCTAGTCACAAGCTATATCAATGATTTGGATAAGGGGACTAAAAGTAACATTTCCAAATTTGCTGATGATACAAAGCAAAGAGGATGTGAAGAGGCTTCAAGTGGATCTCGACAGCCTCGGTGAGTGGGCGAGAAAATGGCAGCTGGAATATAATGTGGTTAAATGTGAAGTTATCCACTTTGGTAGAAAAAGCAGAAAGGCAGAATATTTCCTAAAAGGTGAAAGGTTGGGTAATGCAGGAGCTCAAAAGGACCTGGGTGTCCTTGTACATGAGACACTGAAAATGAATGTGCAGGTGCAGCAAACCATTAGGAAGGCAAATGTTATGCTGGCCTTCATTACAAGATGATTTGAGTACAGGAGTATAGAAGTGTTACTCCAATTATATAGGTCGTTGGTGAGACCACACCTGCAGTACTGTGTACAGTTTTGGTCTCCTTACCTAAGGAAGGATAAACTTGCCATAGAGGGAGTTCAACGAAAGTTCACGAGATTGATTCCTGGGATGGCAGGACTATCATATGAGAAGAGATAGAGTAAACTAGGCCTGTATTCTGTTGAATTCTGAAGAATGAGATGGAATCTCATTTTAGCATACACAATTATTACATGGCTTGATAGGATGGATGCTGAGAGAATGTTTTATTTTCTGAGAGTCTAGAACCAGGGGCCACAGCCTCAAGATAAAGGGAAGGCCATTCAGGACTGAGATGAGAAGACATTTCTTCACACATACGGTGGTGAATGCTTGGAATTCTCTACCCCAGAGGGCTGTAGAGGCTCTTTCATTGGGTGTATTCAAAACAGAATACGATACATTTATGACTATTAAGGACATCAAGGGATATGGCAATAGGACCGGTGAATGGGGTTGCAGCATAAGATCAGCTATGATCTCACTGAATGGTGGAGCTGGCACATAGGGCCGAATGGCCTAATCCTGCTCGTATTTCTTATGTTCTTATGAAGCGTCCAGGATATCCCACGTGTGCAAAACACGGGACTGAGCTGCCCTGGCATGCCTCTATCTATTAGATTTTGGAGGTAATTTAGCAGAAATAAACTTAACAAGAAACACTCAACAGCTACCCAACAATCAGCACTTCCCTCTATTAGATAGGCTATGAAATATTTAGTAGAAATTTACTGAAAACAGATGAAAAAAAATACCACAAATAATCACTCAATACTCAGCTCTCAGCACCCTTGGGCTAGCACCAGCTTTGCTTACTGACGCCACTCCTTCCTTATTTCGCTAGCCGACTGTTCTTCTCACGGATTGGCCACTTGTGCAGTCACCCACGTCTCTGCTCCGAGCTGTCTTTATCCCTGGTCTTTTTTTTGTCTTTAATTACTTCTGTGCAGCACCTTGGGACGTTTAACTATGTTAATCGCATATAAATACAAATCCTTGGTGTTGTTGTCTCCGACTCCATTCCACCCGCTCAGGCTCACAAGTAAGCTTTTCCCTCGTGTTGGTTCACTCACATCTGTCGCAGGCACAGTCTGGTTGCTATATTCTTCAGGACTCGGCCAATTCAGTCAGTAGTGGTGCTACCGAGCCACTCTTGGTGATGAGCATTGAAGTCCCCCACCCAGAGTACATTCTGTGGCCTTGCTACTCTCAGTGCTTCTTCCAAATGGTGTTAAGCAAGTAGGAGTACTGACTTATCAGTTGATGGAGGGCGGCATGTTTTAATCAGCAGAATATTTCCTTGCCCATGCTTGACCTGAAGTCCTCTGAAGTCCTGAGATTTCATGAGGTCCAGAATCAATTTTGAGGATTACCAGTGCCACTCCTTTCCGAATCTATGCCACTGTGCCGCCACACCAGTGGGTCTGTCCTGCGCCGGGATGGTAATGGAGGAGTTTGGGACATTAGCTGTAATTAATGATTCTGTGAGTAGACTATGCCAGGCTGTTTCTTGACTATTCTGCTGGAAAGCTCTCCCAGTTTTGGCACAGATCCCCAGATGTTGGTGAGGAGGTCTATTGCTGGCTCGACTGGGCTGGGTGTGCTGAAGCCGGATCAGTAGCTTGCCGAAGTCGATGCCAAGCAGTCCATCTGGTTTCATTCTTTTTATCGATTTTCGTAGCGGTTTGGTGCATCTGAGTGCCTTTCTAAGCTATTTCAGAGTTCAATTAAGAGTCTGGAGTCACGCATAGGCCAGACCAGAAATGCATGGCAGATTTCCTTCCCGGAAGGGCATTAGTGAATCGGATGGGTTTTTACGGCAATCCAATAGTTCCTTGGTCATCATTAGCGATGTTTGCATTGTAATTCAGGGATTTAATGTTTATTGAATTATAATGTCCCGTGCTGGGATTTGAAATCACTTTTCTGGACCATTAGTCCAGGCCTCTGGATTACTAGTCAAGTGACTTACGCGACTGTTCCCTTAGGTGGGGTGGGGAGCAGCTGAGGATATTAGGTGGGTTGGGGAGGAGTTGAGGAAATTAGGTGGGGTGGGGAGGAGCTGAGGATATTAGGTAGAGTGGAGTAGCTGAGGATATTAAGCAGCGTGGGGAGGAGCTGAGGGTGTTAGTTGGGGTGGGGAGGAGCTAAGCATATTAGGTGGGGCGGGGAAGAGCTGAGGATATTAGGTTGGGTGTGGAGGGGCTGAGGATATTAGGTGGTCTTGGGGTGAGCTGAGAATATTAGGTGAGGTGGGGAGGAGCTGAGGATATTAAGTGGAGTGGGGAGGAACTGAGGGTATTAGTTGGGGTGAAGAGGAACTGAGGGTATTAGTTGGGGTGGGGAGAAGCTGAGGAAATTAGGGGGGTGGGGAGGAGCTGATGATATTAAGTGGCGTGGGGAGGAGCTGAGGATATTAGGTGGGTTGGGGAGGTGCTGAGGATTAGGTGGTGTGGAGATGAGCTGAGGATATTAGGTTGGGTGGGGAGCAGCTGAGGATATTAGATGGGGTCGGGAGGAGATGTGGATATTAGGTAGGGTGGGGAGGAGCTGAGGATATTTGGTGGGTTGCGGAGGAGCTGAGGATATTAGGTGGGGTGGGGAGGAGTTGAGGAAATGATGTGGGCTGAGGAGGAGCTGAGGATATTAGGTGGGGTGCGGAGGAGCTGAGGATATTAGGTGGGGTGGGAGGAGCTGTGGACATTAGGTGGGGTGGGGAGGAGCTGAGAATATTATGTGGGGTGGGAAGCAGCTGAGGATATTAGGTGGGGTGTGGAGGAGCTGAGGATAATAGGTGAGGTGAGGTGGAGCTGTGGATATTAGGTGGGTTGGGAGGGGCTCAGGATATTAGGTGGGGTGAGGAGGAGCGGAGGATATTAGGTGGGGTGGGGAGGAGTTGAGGAAATGATGTGGGGTGGGGAGGAGCTGAGGATATTAAGTGGAGTGGGGAGGAGCAGAGGATAGTAAGTGGCGTGGGGAGGAGCTGAGGGTAGTAGGTGGGGTGGGGTCGAGCTGAGCGTAATAGTTGGAGTGGGGAGGAGCTGAGGATATTAGGTGGGCTGAGGAGGTGCTGAGGATATTAGGTGGGGTGGGGAGGAGCTTAGGATATTAGATGGGGCAGCATAGAGCTGAGGATATTAGGTGGGGTGGGGAGGAACTGAGGATATTAGATGGGTTGGGGAGAGCTGAGGATATAAGTTGGGGTGGGGAGGTGCTGAGGATATTAGTTGGGATGGGGAGGAGCTGAGGATATTAGGTGGGGTGGGGAGGAGATGAGGATATTAGATGGGTTGGGGAGAGCTGAGGATATAAGGTGGGGTGTGGAGGAGTGGCGCAGGTTAGTTGGAGTGGGGAGGAGCTGAGGATAAAAGGTGGCATGGGGAGGAGCTGAGGATATTAGATGGGATTTGGAGGATCTGAGGATATTAGGTGGGGTGGGGAGGAGCTGAGGATATTAGGTGGGGTGAGGAGGAGATGAGGATATTAGTTGGGGTGTTGCGGAGCTGAGGATATTTGATGAGGTGTGGAGGAGCTGATGATATTAGATGCGTTGGTAAGGAGCTAAAGATATTAGAAGGGATGGAGAGGAGCTGATGATATTAGGTGGGGTGAGTAAGACCTGATGATATTAGAATTCGTGGGGAGGAGCTGAGGATATTTGTTGGGATGGGGAGGACCTGAGTATATGAGGTTGGTTTGGGAGGAGCTGAGGATATTAGGTGGGGTGTGGAGGAGTTGTGGATAATAGGTGAGGTGAGGAGGAGCTGAGGATATTAGGTGGTTTGGGAGGAGCTGAGGATATTAGGTGGGGTGAGGAGGAGCTGAGGATAATAGGTGGGGTGGGGAGGAGCTGAGGAAATTAGGTCGGGTGTGAGTAGCTGTGGATATTAGGTGGGTGGGGTGGAGCCATGGATGTTAGATTGGGAGGGGAGGAGCTGAGAATATTAGGCGGGGTGGGTAGGACCTGTTGGTATTAGAATTGGTGGGGAGGAGCTGAGGATAATAGATGGGATGGGGAGGAGCTGAGGACATTAGCTGGGGTGGGAGGAGCTGAGGATATTAGGTGGGGTGGGGAGGAGCTGTGGATATTAGGTGGGGTGGAGAGGAGCCGAGGATATTAGCTGGGGTGGGGGGAGTGCTAAGGTTATTATGTGAGGTGGTGAGGAGCTGAGGATATTTGCTGGGGTGCGGAGGAGCTGAGGATATTAGGTGGCGTGGGGAAGTGTTGTGTATTTTGAATGTGTATTAGAATTGTCCCACATGGGATACCATAGTGATGATTTGCAATGCACTATGGGAAATGTAGTGCATTGAATGAAGAAGCACATTGTAAATAAATAGCCGTAACTAAACTCTCCATCGCGGAGTCCTTCTTAATCTATATATATAAACGGATCGATCTGTCTGTCTGTCTGTCTCTCTGTCTGTCTGTCTATCTGTCTGTCTATCTGTCTGTCTGTCCTCCGATGAGCGTCTGTCCGGCTATGCGCTTGAAAGTTATAGAGCGTACCTACGCGTGCGTTACGTCAAAAGAAAGCTTACCTTTCCAAAACGGTCGTAAGCGTATTTACGTTTCGGCCGGACAAATATCGCGCCCGTGCTATCCAAAAAACCTTCAAAATTCCGCTCACTAGCATCTCATTATCCGCTCATTAGCCAGAGAGTGATGTCGAGGTCGACCAATCGTACGCCGGTTCCTGGCACGTGCGAGCAGGCCCTCCTACAATCGAGTGATGGGACGATTGACCAATCCTATGCTTCGGTGACCTGACGGTCGACCAATCAGTGCGTGTGTGGGCGGGCCTTAACGTTCTGAATCGAGGTGAGTCGCCGTCATCTTGATTCCAAACGTTTCCTTTCTTTTTCCCGCTTTATGCATCTTCAAAAAAAAAGTTGCTTTACTGTTTTAAAAAAAAGTTGATTACTTTCTAAATCTTTTCTCTAATCTCATTAATTTTCCTACCTTTCCCCATTTTCCAGGTAGGCCTCGAAGCCTCCGCCTCTCCTCCTCACCCACACCCCAGCTAGGCATCTCCTGGCCCCTGTCAACAAGCGGCCCCCGATCTCCGCCAACTTTGTGAAGGCTGGAGGGGCGGGCCTTAGCCAAGCGCTGCTCCCGCTGCCATATTAGTAAAGGCTGGTGCGGCGATGGCATCATGGAGCTCCACGGAGCAGGTGCACGGCGGCGTCCAACTCTCCCCCCCAGTCTGTCTCTCTCTCTCTTCCCCGTGCCTCCTGAATGCACGGGAGAAGAGGCCCGGGGCACCGTGGCCGCTTTCGGAGACATCAAGTCCATGACAGGTGAGGAGGATCATCGGGAGATCGGGGAGCGCGACATCCAGAGATCAAGGGGTGGGACATCGGGAGATCGCGGGGCGGGACATCGGAAGATCGGGGGGTGGCACATCGGGAGGCGGGACATCGGGAGATCGGGGGTCGGGACATCGGGAGATCGCGGGGCGGGACATCGGGAGATCGCGGGGCGGAACATCGGAAGATTGGGGGGCGGGACATCGGGAGATCACGGGGCGGGACAACGGGTTATCGGGGGCGGGACATCGGGGGGCGGGACATCGGGAGATCGGGGGGGCGGGGCTCGGGGACTCCCCCTCTCCCCCCTTCTCCATCCCCTCCTCCCCCCCTCCCCCCTCCTCCCCCATTCCTCCCCTCCCCCTCCCTCCTCCACCCCTCCCTTCTCCCCCCTCCCCCCTCCCCCATTCCTCCTTCCCCCCTCCTCCCCTCTTCCCCCCCTCCTTCCCCACTCCCCTCCCCTTTCCCCCCCTTTGCCCCCTCCTCTCCCCATCCCCCCTGCCCTCCCCTTCGCCCCCTCCCCTCCCCTTCCCCCCATCCCCCCATTTCTGCCCCCCTCCACCCCATCCCCCCTTCCCCCCATCCCTCCTTTCCCCCCTTCCATCTCTTCCCCCCAGTCGCTCTCTCACTCTTCCCCCCAGTCGCTCACTCTCTTCCCCCCAGTCCCTCTCTCTCTTCCCCCAGTCGCTCTCTCTTCTCCCCCCAGTCGCTCTCTCTCTTCCCCCCAGTCACTCTCTCTCTTCCCCCCAGTCGCTTTCTCTCTTCACCCCAGTCGCTCTCTCCCTTCCCGCCAGTCGCTCTCTCTCTTCCTCCCAGTCGCTCTCTCTCTTCTCCCCAGTCGCTCTCGCTCTCTCTCTTCCAACAACAACATGCCCTCGAAAAAGCCTCGACACTGCCGGGCACTCCATAAGAACGTAAGAAATAGGAGCAGGAGTAGGACAATCGGCCCCTCGAGCCTGCTTCGCCATTCAATAACATCATGGCTGATCTGATCCTAACCGCCAATCCACTATCACAGAACCATCTCCTGAATCTAACAGAATTAGACACAAGGAATAGGAGCAGGATCAGGCTACACAGCCCCTGGGCCCGCTCCGCTACCCACAGGGCCATGACCGATCTGAACCTAGACTCATGTCCAAATTCCTGCCCGCTCCCCGTAATCCTTAATTCCCTTTACTTCTAGGAAACTGTCTATTTCTGTTTTAAATTTATGTAATGATGTAGCTTCTGCAGCTTTTTGGGGCAGCATATTCCATGGACCTACCACCCTCTGAGTGAAGTAGTTCCTCCTCATCTCAGTTTTGAAAGAGCAGCCACTTATTCCAAGACTATGCCCCCGACTTCTAGTTTCACCCATCATCGGGAACATCTTCCCCACATCCACCCGATCCAACCCCTTCACAATTTTATATGTTTCAATAAGATCGCCTCTCATTCGTCTGAACTCCAATGAGTAGATTCCCAATCTACTCAACCTCTCCTCATATGTCCATCCCCTCATCCCCGGGATTAACCGAGTGAACCTTCTCTGTACTTACTCGAGAGCAAGTATGTCCTTTCTTAAGTATGGACACCAAAACTGTACGCAGTTTTCCAGGTGCGGTCTCACCAATACCTTGTACAACTGAAGCAATACCTCCCTATTTTTATATTCTATCCCCCACGCAACGAAAGCCAACATTCCATTGGCCTTCTTAATCACTTGCTGCACCTGCATACTAACGTTTTGAGTTTCGTGCACCAGGACCCCCAGATCCCTTTGTACTTCAGTACTTTAAAGTTTCTTGCCATTAAGATAATAACTTGCTCTACGACTTTTCCTGCCAAAGTGCATAACCTCACACTTTCCAGTATTGTATTCCATCTGCCAAATCTCTGCCTACTTACTTAGCCTGTCGATGTCCCCTTGCAGGTTTTTTATGTCCTCCTCACTCACTATTTTCCCTCCCAACTTAGTATCATCTGCAAACTATGATATGTTTCACTCGGCTCCCTCCTCCAAATCGTCAATATAGATTGTAAAGAGTTGGGGACCCAGCACTGACCCCTGCGGAACACCACCAGTTACTGATTGCCAGACTGAGAATGAACCATTTATCCCAACTCTCTGCGTTCTGTTAGACAGCCAATCCTCTATCAATGCCAGAATATTACCCCCAATCCCATGATTTTTTATCTTAAGGAATAATCTTTTGTGTGGCACCTTGTCAAATGCCTTTTGGAAGTCTAAATACACTACGTCCACTGGTTCCCCTTTATCCACCCTATACGTTACTTCCTCAAATAACTCCAGCAAATTTGTCAAACATGACTTCCCCTTCATAAAACCATGCTGACTTTGTCCTATTAAATTATGATTATCCAAATATCCTGTTACTGTCTCCTTAATAATGGACTCCAAAATTTTACCTACCACTGATGTTAGGCTAACTGGTCTATAGTTCCAGCCTTCTGTCTACTGCCCTTTTTAAATAAGGGTGTTAAATTTGCAGTTTTCCAGTCTGCCGGGAACTTTGCCGAGTCCAGGGAGATTTGGAAAATTATTACCAATGCATCCACAATCGCTACCGCCACTTCCCTCAAGACCCTAGGATGTAAGCCATCAGATCCAGCTGATTTATCCGCCATGAGTCCCATTATTTTACCGAGTACCACTTCCTTAGTGATTTTGACCGTGTTTAGCTACTCCCCCCCTTTAGCCCCCTGTTTGTCCAGTGTTGGGATATTCTTAGTGTCTTCTACTGTAAAGACTGATGTAAAATATTCATTCAGTGTTTTTGCCAGCTCCATATTTCCCACCATTAATTTCCCGGTCTCATCCTCTAAGGGACCAACATTTACTTTAGCCACTTTTTTCTTTTTATAAAACTATAAAATCTCTTACTATCTGTTTTTATATTGTTTGCTAATTTACTTTCGTAATCTACCTTCCCTTTCTTAATCAATCTTTTTGTTATTTTTTGCTGTCTTTTAAAGTTTTCCCAATCCTCTATCCTCCCACTAGATTTGGCTACCATATATGCCCTTGCTTTTATTCGAATACTATCCTTAATTTCTTTACTTAGCCACGGATGGCTGTCTTTCATTTACACCCTTTTCTTCTCAGTGGAATATATATTTTTTGGAAGTTGTAAAATAACTCCTTAAATGTACACCACTGATCATGTACCGTCTTACCATTTAATCTATTCTCCCAATCCACTCTACTCAATTCCTCTCTCATACCTTCATAGTCTCCTTTATTCAAGCTTAGCACGCTTGTTTGAGATCCAACCGTCTCACCCTCTAATTGAATATGGAATTCAACCATGTTATGGTCACTCATTCCAAGGGGATCCTTTACTAGGACATTTTTAATTAATCCTGTCTCGTTACACAGGACCAGATCTAAGTTTGCTTGCCCCCTGGTTGGTTCAGTTACATACTGCTCAAGAAACGCTTCCCTAATATACTCAATGAACTCATCCTCAAGGCTGCCCTGCCCAATTTGATTTGTCCAATTAATATGATAGCAATAATCCCCCATAATTATAGATGTTCCCTTATTACAGGCCTCAACTATTTCCTGATTGATACTCCGTCCAACAGAGTTGCCACTGTTCGTAGGCCTATAGTCTACGCCCACTAGTGTTTTTTTCCCCTTATAATTCCTTACCTCCACCCAAACTGTTTCATTATCCTGATCTTTTGACCCAATATCATTTCTCTGTATTACAGTGATTCCTTCCTTTATTAAGATAGCCAACCCACCTCCCCTTCCTTCCTGCCTGTCCTTCCTGAACGTTAAATAACCTGGTATGTTTAATTCCCAGGTATTGTCACCCTGCAGCCATGTTTCTGTAATTGCCGCAAGATCATACCCATATGTAGTTATTTGTGCCATTAACTCATCTGTTTGATTACGAATGCTGCGTGCATTCAGATAGGGAACTTTCAAAGATGTTTTGTGACACTTAGTTCCTGCTTTTGCCCCTTTTATTACTTTACCTTTTACTCCATACCTTCTGCCCCTTCCTGACACGCTCTGGTTTTTAATTTCCCCAAAGCTTCCTAAGTCTATGACCTTCTCTGTTGTCATTTTCATTATTTGCTCTCTCGGAACCTCCCCCCCACTAGTTAGTTTAAAGCCCTCTCTACAGCCCTAGTTATATGATCCGCCAGGACTCTAGTCCCAGCACTGGCCAAGTGAAGCCCGTCCAGCTAGTTGTTATATAGATCAGGGTATAAAACACTTTGAGACACAACAAAACTGGTGATGAGGACGACGGACTTGCGCATCACTTTGCACTGGAATCGGCAATGTTTAAAGTAACAAGTTCCTGTCTTTTCTTAATGGCGCGCCCGCAGTTTAGTGCTGATGCAATCGCCTCGTAAAGGTGCTGGTTCGTGTGTTACACAAATAAGAAGGGGGAGAGTAACGCTACAGTGAAACGAAGTGGAGGAGAAGGAGTGTAAAAATAAAAAAGAAAGGCTATGCTAACCGGTGCGTTTGGACCATTTGATGAAACGGCGGAGCAACGGAGTGCTTATACAGAGCGTTTCGGATTTTTCGTGACTGCAAATTGCATTAAAGATGACGTGAAAGTGGCAAAGTTCCTCAGTGTGATCCGAGCAAAAACATCTGGCTTCTTACGGAGTTTGATGCACCCGGATGAGCCTGGCGCTAAGACATATGATCAGATTGTGGAAGTTTTGGAAACACATTTCGCACCCATGCCGCTGCTGATAGCCGAGAGGTTCAGGTTTCACAAACAAAATCAAGCGGAGGGTGAGTCCATAGCCGAATATGTTGCAGTGCTAAAGGAGCTAACTGAGCATTGTGAGTTTGGTGAAACTCTACTAAATGACACTCTCCATGATAGGTTTGTGTGTGGATTAAGATGTGAATCAACACAGAAGCGCTTGCTCACGACTGACAAACTGACGCTTAAATCAGCAGTGGAGCTCGCTGTGTCTATGGAGTTAGCAGCTAAAGATGCACAGCTGTTGGGGGCTGCAACAAGTGTGCACAGGGTAGTAGCTACACCGGATAAGCATGCAAGGGGCGCCAGAGAGTGTTACAGATGTGGAAGTTCAGGTCATCAGCCATCTGACTGCTGATGTAGAGACTTGACCTGTCGGAAATGTGAAAAGAAAGGACACATTGAACGTGTGTAAAGGGCAAAGCAAACAACCCTACACAGAGCGACACAAAAACAAACAAGGAAACACATCCAACTGGCGTTCTAAAAAGAAAACCTACACATGGTGAAACAAGAACAGGAAGACAGTGACACAGACTCTGATGGGGAGCTGAATCTTCATGTGTTAACGGTGAATGTAGGATTATCAGGCTATGGAGTCACTCCACATTTAGAGGGAATACCAGTCAAAATGGAGCTGGATATGGGGGCCACTGTCTCCTTGATTTCAGAGAAGCTATTCAAAGAAAATCTGAACCACCTATCACTGACGCTGGCCAAACTCATCTTAAAGACCTACACTGGGGAAACAGTCCCCATGCTGGGTAAGACGGAGGTCAAGGTGGAGCTTAATGGACAAACCGTGATGCTGCCAGTTTACGTGGTCAAGGGTGACTATCCATCCCTGATGGGCAGGCCATGATGGGAGAAAATTCATCTGGATTGGAAAACAGTGAATGCGGTGTCAGTCGAAGAGGCGGGGCTAGCAGCAGTGTTGAAAAAGCATGCGGCTGACTTTGACGGAGAATTGGGGTGTATGAAGGGGATTACGGTCAAACTCAAGGTGAAACCTGACAGCCAGGCACGATTCCTGAAGGCCAGGAAAGTACCCTACGCCCTCAGACCAAAGGTGGAGGCTGACCTGGAGCGTCTGGTCAAGATAGGGGTCCTGGTGCCGGTTTTGCACAGTGGGTGGGCCACGCCCGTGGTACCAGTGATGAAGACTGATGGCGCGGTTTGCTTCTGTGGAGATTTCAAAGTAACAGTGAATCCTGTGCTCTCAGCTGAACAGTAATCCCTCCCCATCATTGAAGATCTTTGCGTGGGTCTAGCAGGTGGTCAGAAGTTTAGCAAGATTGAGGTATGCCAAACCTACTTGCAGATGCATGTAAAAGAGGACTCACAGAAGTACCTCACCATCACCACCCACAAGGGCCTATACAGGTACTGCCGCCTACCCTTTGGTATAACGTCAGCACCAGCATTGTTTCAGCGGGCTATGGACTAGATCTTAAGCGGCATTCCAGGGGTACAATGTTATGTCGACGATATCCTTGTCACAGGAAAGGGCGACAACGAGCATCTGCAGAACCTAAGGAAGACACTGGGAAGACTTGAAGAATATGGCATATGTGTTCGCAAGGACAAATACTAATTTTTCAAGCCATCAGTGGAGTACCTAGGGCATGTCATCGACGTGGACGGCCTACACACTGCACCATCGAAAGTGAAAGCCATTGCCGACGCTGCTGCACCTACAAATGTCGGCCAGCTGTGGTCATTCTTAGGTCTCCTGAAATATTGCGGAAAGCTTATTCCACAGCTGGCATCACTGTTGAAGCCATTACCTGAGTTGCTGTGTCAGGGCAAGGCATGTGTGTGGGCGAAGGAGTGCGAAGCTCCATTCAAGAAAGCCAAAGCAGCTTTGACTGACACCAGAGTGTTGACGCACTTTGACCCGTCATTGCAGATTCAGCAGGCCTGTGGCATGTCGCCTTATGGCGTCAGCGCAGTCGTGTCCCACATCTTTCCCTAAGGCAAAGAGAAGCCGATTGCATTCTCGTCATGGTCCCTGAGCAAGGCGGAGGTGAAATACCCACAGATCGAAAAAGAGGCTTTGGACATCACCTTTGGAATCAAAAATTTCCATCACTACTTGTTCGGAAGGAAATTCACCTTGCTGACGGATCATCGTCCTCTGACATCGATTTTTGGTCCACATACAGGAATATCATCACTGGCAGCGTGCAGGATGCAACGCTGGGTGCGGATGTTAAGCGCTCACAATTAGAACATCAAATACCGGAGGTCAGCAGCACATGGCAATTCGGATGGATTGTCAATTCTTCCGCTGCCTGTGCCCTCTGAAGGCTGTGAGCAGAAGATTTTCTACTTTGACATGATGAGCAATGCCCATGTCACGGCCCGGCAGGCCAAGAAAGAGACCAGAGTGGACCCTACGCTATCTAAGGTGCTGGATCAGTTGATGAGAGGAGACGGATCACGGGTGTCAGATGCACCAACTGAGCTCCTTCCTTACCTGTCAAGAGGGAATGAGTTGTCTGTCACGTCAGGATGGCTCCCTTGGGGCATGCGAGTGATCATACCAACAAAGCTGCGGAAACATATCATCAACGAGCTGCACTCAGGACATTGTGGTATTGTCCGGATGGAGGAGCTGGCATGAAGCTGCTTCTGGTGGCCGGGTCTGGATCATAAAATTGAAAATGAAGCGAAATCATGCCCATCATGCGAGACAACCAGGGATACACCAAGAGCAGCGCCACTGCATCCATGGGAATGGCCGGCGACACTGTGGCAATGGATCCATCTGGGCTTCGTGGGACCAGTGGAAGGAGCGATGTTCCTGGTCGCGGTGGACTCTCATTCGAAATGGCCAGAGGTTGCAGGAATGTACACTACCACTACGGAGTAAATGAACGAGACTCTGAGAGAGATGTTCGGGTGATTTGGTCTGCCGGAGCAGATAGTAACCGACAATGGAACACAGTTCACATCCCAGGAGATGGAGGAGTTCCTCAAGAGCAATGGCATCAAGCACACGTTCTCCGCTCCTTATCATCCATCCACGAATGGATTGGCAGAGAGATTTGTCAGAACGCTGAAACACACGTTGAAAGCTGCAAGAAGTGATGCACCTCGAAAGCAACGCCTGAATGCTTTCTTGCTGAAATACCGAAAGATGCCTCATGCTACGACTGGAGCATCTCCTGCTTACCTAATCATGGGAAGGCAGCTACGGACAAGCCTTGAACTGCTGAGGCCAAAGTCCACAGAAGCAGTGGTGCACGCCAATCAGCAAGATCGAATCAGCAGACGAGCTCAGAGGTGCAAAGATCTAAACTTGTTGGTGGGGGGTCAAAGTCCTCGTGCGTAACTACACCACCCCGGAGTGGTGGGTCCCGGACGTGGTCAGTCAAAAGACTGGCCCCTTTTCATACCGAGTCCGCACCGGAGACGACCGAACATGGAGACGGCATGTAGACCATTTGCTGCCAAGAGAGTCGCCACAGGTAACCCAAGAAACAGGGGATCAAGGAACTGCTGGGAGCTCCAGCAGGGACTCATCGTCCGACCCTGAGACAGTGGCACCATCCACCCTTTTGCCATCGAGGGAGGAATCCACGCCTGCATGGTCACGGGAGAGCCAGCCAGAGCCTGCCCCTGAGATTAGGCGTTACCCCCAAAGAGAAAGGCAGCCTCCAGAGCGCCTTATATACAGTTAGTGCTAACCTGTGTGCATGGGGCAGAATAATCCCCAGGGTTAGCGGAATGTAGAGGCAGTCTACCCTCTCTTCCAAAGTTATAGTCATTTTCAGTTATTCTGTTTTATGGATATTCTATTTTAAGTGGGAGGAAATATGTTGTGTATCTTGAATGTTTATTAGAAGTGTCCCACATGTGATACCGTAGTGGTGATTTGCAATGCACTATTGGGAAATGTAGTGCATTGAGTGAAGAAGCACATTGTAAGTAAAATGGCCGTTAACTAAACTCTCCACCCCGGAGTCCATCTTAATTGTTATATATATAAGGGTATAAAACCTCTTGAGACACAATAGGAAGTATTTAGGATATTATGTGAAGTGGCGAAGAGCTGAGGACTTTAGATGGGTTGCGGAAGTGTTTACAATATTATGTTAGGTGGTGAGGAACTGAGGGTATTAGGTGGCGTGGGGATGTGTTTAGGATATTATATTGTTTGTGAGGAGCTGAGGATATTACGTGAGGTGGTGTGGAGCTGAGTATATTAGATGGGGTGAGGAAGTGTTTAGGATATATTGTGAAGTGTTGAGGAGCTGAGGATAATGGGTGGCTGGTGAAGTGCTGAGGGTATTATGTGAGGTGGTGTGGAGCTGAGTATATTAGATGGGGTAGGGAAGTGTTTAGGATAGTAGGTTGTTTGTGAGGAGCTGAGGATATTATGTGAGGTGGTGAGGAGCTGACGGTATTAGGTGGTGCGGGGAGGTGTTTAGGATATTAAGTTGTTTGTGAGGAGCTGAGGATATTACGTGAGGTGGTGTGGAGCTGTGTATATTAGGTGGGGTGGGGAAGAGTTTAGGATATATTGTGAGGTGGTGAGGAGCTGATGGTTTTCGATGCATAAACAGACATTGAAAGTGGCAACGAGAGGCTAAGACAAACAGGTCAGCGTTTCTGTTAGTTGGACACATAATCAACTCACTAATTTCTTCGAAAAGCAGTAATACAAATTGATGAGTAAGGAGTTTGCTCTGCAATAAATCGTCATTTTTTTCTGATAAAATTCCAAAACCTCTCACAGTTATACATTCTTCCTTTATTAATTCTTATTGTTTTTATTCAATAAAACTGAGGCGTTGTTTCAACTATTGAGGAAATATTGCTCTGCATGACCTCTTATATTAGACATTACAAAACATAAAGACTGTGCGGTTAAGTGGCAAGTGAACTTTAACGTCGATGAATGCGAGGTGATGCACTTTGCTAGGGAATGTGAAACTTCATGAGGGTAGAGTGCTTGATGTTGTGTATGTGGACTTTCAAATGGCGTGTGACAAAGTAACACACAATACAATTCTTCTTAAATTTGTAGCCCATGGGATTAATGTGGCAGGATAGCGTGGATACCAAATTGTCTAAGCGTCAGAAAGCAGAGAGTTGTGGTGACTGGTTGTATTTCAGACTGGAGTGAAGTATACAGTGGTGTTCCCCAGCGGTTGCAATTATATTTTAATGACCTAGATTTGGGTATTCAGGACATCGAAACTCAGAAATGTAGCAAACAATGATGAGGATAGTAATAGAGTCAGGAGGACGAAGACTGACAGGTCAACAAAAGAACATAAGAAATAGGAGCAGGAGCAGGATATTTCCCTTCGAGCCTGCTCCGCCCTTCAATAATTTCATAGTAGATCTTCGGTATAAAACACATTCATATAACACCTTTTATCTGACCCTCATTCCTGCATATACTGTTATATCATTAACAGTTTACTTGTCTATTTTGCATTAACTAAAATATCAGTGCAACCTAAAAAACCCTAAATACCAAGCACATTTGACTGGGTCTTGACCCTCATAAAATGTTCCTCAGACTGGAGGGCCTGAGAGCTTCAGAGTCGTCCCTGACCTGATCCTATACTTCCCCGATGGCGTTCCTTTCCAACTCCAATCCCCTCACATTTAAAGTAACCTGAACTCTGATTTAAATGGGCAGACATATGGCAGATTAAATTTAACCCAGAGAATTGTGAAGTGGTGCAATTCGGTTAGGAAGAGTGTGAGGCAATCTGAACGAACTGGTACAATTTTGCAGATGTTTCTCTCTCCACAGAGGCTGCCTGATCTGCAGAGTAGTTCCAGCATTTTCTGTTTTTAATCCAGATTTCCAACATCCGCAGTATTTTACTTTGGTTTTGCCACAATTTTAAAGTGGGTGCACGAACAGAGAGAACCAGGGGCGTATGTACACAAATGCTTGAAGGTGGCACAACAGGTTGAGAAGGCTGTTATTTAGCATATCGGAACATTGGCTTCATCAATGGTGCAGTTGTGAACAAAAGCACGGAATTTATGCTCAAACTTCATAAAACACCGGCTTCAGCTGGAGTATTGTGTTCACTTCTGGGCACCACACCTTAGGATAGACGGCATTGTCTTGGATCGTGTGCCGAAGAGATTTACTAGAATGGTACCAGGGATGAGGGACTTCGGTTGTGTGGAGAGACTGGAGAAGCTAGGGTTGTTCTGATTAGAACAGAGAAAGTTAATAGGAGATTTGATTGAGGTGCTCATTTTCCTGAATGGATGTAATAGAGTAATTAAGGAGCAACAGTTTCCAGTGGCAGTGAGGTCGGTAAAAAGAGGACACAGATTTAATGTGACTGGCAAAAGAACTTGTGACAACATGAGGAGGATTTTGTTTTACACAGGGAGTTGCTGTGATCTGCAATGCGCTGCCTGAAAGGTTGGTGGAAGATGATTCAATATTACCTTTGAATGGGTATTTGGGAAATACTACTTGAGATAAAAAGAATACTGGGGTGAGCTGGGGAGTGGGATTAATTGGACAGCTCTACCAAAGAGCCAGAACACAGACGGTGGACCGAATGGCCTCCTTCAGTGCTGCATCATTCTATGATTCTATAATCACCGATACCTTCGAGTATAAGAAACTGAACGTGGCATAAGAGCAAAGGATCTGGAGATTCAGGTGAATAACAATAAAAATCAGTATCACGTGTACGCAAAGTGATTCAAATGCTATCAATGAACTGGAATTTATTTCTAAGGCTATAGAATTCAAAAGTAGTGAAGCTGGCAAATGGTGTGAAGTTGTGTTCCACAAGGATCGGTGCTGGGATCACACTTTTTCAACATTTACAGAAGCAATTTGGATTCGAGAATCTGAAGTGCAATTTCAAACTTTGTATATGTCACAAATTGAGTTTTTTTAGTTAATACAAAGGAGGACTGTGACAAACTACAGGAAATATTAAAAATCTTGCAGGATGGGCCTAAAATTGTCAAATGAACGTCAACATAGCGAAGTGTTAGGTAATGCATTTTAATAGGAAGTATAAGTTGTTTACATAAACCTTGGAATATAAGTGTCTATTTAGGGTTGAGGAACAGATCGATTTGAGGGTACAGATACACAAATCACTAAAAGTAGCACTGGAAATTGTAGTGTCCGTGTGTAGATAAAGACACTGAAGACAGGAGTTGGTTCATAGGTATTTACTAAGCAAGTCTGGGGGGGGTTTCTAAAGGATATACACAATACACAGGCTTATATCGCCCAAGTGTTAATTACTGGCATTACGCACACCTGGGGCTCTTAAAGGCACATACACCATAATTACTCTTAAAGGCACATACACCACAATTCCTCCCCTTCTAGCTAACTAGTACATCATATTTTAAGTAATTATTAATTACATGTTATATGCAAAATAATATACCTTGCTGTGTTAATTAATTCTAAGTTAGTCTCTCAGGAGGCTTCCTGACTCGGTCCGGATAACGCCTCGGGGGTGTAGTAGTTTCTGGTGGTGTAGAAGGTTCTTCTGGTAAGGCTGATTCGGCTTGAAGGCCAGTGTCGGGTTCATCGGGCTCCAGTATCACCGGATCGGAGGTAGATATGGGTATCTCTACTTCATCGTTAGATGTATAGAGTGGTGGTGTAGGTTGTCCCTTTTCGGATGACTTGATGATTTGGTCAGAATGGCGCCTTATTATGCTGTCTCCGATGTCCACGGTATACATCAGTGGTCCTAATCGTGTGCAGATAGTTCCAGGCTGCCATTTCTCGGTACGGTAGTCCCGGGCCAAAACCGGTTGGCCTATCTGGAAGGCCCTAGTTGGCCTTTCATTCATGCCCTGAAACTGCCGGTTCTCCACGTCCCTTCGGATGTTGGGCTTGACCAAATCCAGCCGGCATCTTAGGTTTCTATTATAGAACATCATGGCGGGATTTTGGTAAGTAACCATATTCGTTGCATTCCTATATGCAAATAAGAAGTTATCCACCTTGTGCTGAAGTTTTATGTCTTCATTACTCATGGCCTTGATGGCCTTCTTGAAGGTCTGGACAAACCTTTCAGCCAATCCATTGGTGGCGGGATGGTATGGGGCGGATGTGTAGTGCTTTACCCCATTGTTCTTTAAGAACTTTCTGAATTCTTCGGACACAAATTGCGGTCCATTATCAGAACATATCTGCTCTGGCAGCCCATTCCTGGCAAATATGGTCCTTAATACCGTGATGGTTTTTTTCCGTGGTGGTGGAGGACATCTTTATTACCTCTGGCCACTTGGAGTGTGCATCAACTGCGATTAAGAACATTGAGTCCATAAATGGACCAGCAAAGTCGATGTGCACCCTTTCCCAGGGAGATGAGGGCCACTCCCATGGATGAAGAGCGGCCTGTGGCGGAGCAATTTGGACCTTCTGGCATCCATGGCAGCTCTTGGTCATGTCTTCGATGTCTCCATCGATACCTGGCCACCATACAAACGCCCTAGCTAGGTTCTTCATTTTCACTCCACCCAGATGCCACTCGTGAAGCTCCTTTAGCACTTTATCCTGGAGTTTGGGTGGAATCACCACTCTGGATCCACACATCAAGGTTCCTCGGCACACTGACAGCTGTTCTCTTCTTTGCGAGAATGCTGGCAACAGTGGTTCGCCATGTGCTGGCCATCCCTTCACTGTTAAATCGTAGACCCGTGAGAGAGTAGGGTCATTTCTTGTCTCCCTTTCAATGGCAGAATTTGTCACCAGTAGACATTCCACGATGGTAGAGTGGAATATCTCTACTGGGCCTACTGTAGGTGCCTCTTCTATTGTTGGCAACGGCAGGCGCGATAAACCGTCAGCATTCCCATGCTGTTTTGACCCTTTGTATTCAATGTTGTATTGGTGTGCCCCTAGAAAAAGGGACCACCTCTGTAGTCCTTGTGCCGTCATAATGGGGACACCTTTCTTAGGGTTGAATATGGAGATGAGGGGTTGATGGTCAGTCAGCAAGGTAAATTTTTGTCCGTGTAGGTAATGGTTGAATTTCTTCACACCCCATAACAGGCTGAGTGCTTCCCTGTCTATCTGGGAATAGTTACGCTCAGCTGAGTTCAATGAGCGTGACGCCAAAGCTATCGGCCGTTCCGAGCCATCAGGGAATCTATGGGACAATACCACTCCTATGCCATAAGGGGATGCATCGCACGCCAGTCTGATTGGTAGTGATGGGTTGTAATGAGCCAAAACTTTCTCGGATGTGATTAAGTCTTTACATTTATGGAAGGCACGTTTACAGTCTTCGTTCCATTTCCAAATCACTCCTGTGTGTAGAAGATCAATAAGAGGGTGTAGAATAGTTGATAAGTTCGGTAAAAATTTATGATAGTAATTTATTAATCCCAGGAATTACCTCAATTGTGAAACATTTTCAGGTGCTGGGGCTTTTATAACTGCTTCAATTTTTTCAGGTGACTTATGCAACCCTTCCTTATTAATTATGTGGCCACAATATGATATCTGATTTTGGAAAAATTCGCACTTGGGGCGATTTGCTCATAGGCCCCGTTCTTTCAGCCAAGTGAGCACCTGCTCCAAATTGGCAAGGTGCTCGTTGTCGTTTTCTCCTGTTATAAGGATGTCGTCTAGGTAACACTGAGTCCCCGGAATCCCTTGCAGGACTTGCTCCATAGCTCCTTGCCAGATAGCTGGAGCTGATGCTACTCCAAAAACCAGTCGATTGTACTGGTACAGGCCTTTGTGTGTGTTTATCGTGAGATACTATTTAGAGGTCTCCTCAACCTCCATCTGTAGATATGCCTGCGCCCAGTCAATTTTTGTGAAACGTTTTCCTCCGTAGAGTGAGGCGAAAATATCTTCTATCCTCGGAAGAGGATACTGTACCGTGTGAAGGACCGGGTTTACAGTCACCTTAAAGTCCCCACAGATGCGAATTTTTCTCTGTTCCTCAGAGTTATTTTTCAATGCTTTTTTCATGACTGGAACGATGGGTGTAGCCCATTCGCTCCAATCTATTTTGGATAATACGCCTGCCTTTTCCAAATTCTCCAGCTCTGCCTCGACGGCTGGACGTATTGCGTATGTCACCGGTCTTGCCTTAAAACATTTGGGAATTGCTGCATCTTCCACTTTTATTGAGGCGGTGATGCCTTTCAAGGTTCCTAGTTTCTCTTGAAACACTTCTTTGGCGTTGGCCAAGATGTCTTTTAATCGTTCAGGTATGATGTCATCCCTGTTTTTTTTCTTACTGGTCACCACCAGTGCCTGAATGGAGTGCCAGTCTAAACGTATCTTCCTTATCCATTCACGTCCCAACAACGGTGGACCACCATCTTGTAGAATGTATAAATACAACTTTTGTATTTCTTTGCCGTTGTATACCACAGGCACCTTTATTTTTCCTTTGGGGTATACTTTCTGCCCCGTATATGTTTTTAAGATAATGGATGTGTCTTTTAGAGGTATATGCGAAAATAGCCTCTCGTAATCTCGTCGATTTATTATGGTTAGAGCTGATCCTGTATCTAGCTCCATTTTAACTGGGGACCCTGCTATTATGAGGGTAACCCAAATGGTCTGGTAATCTTCATTGGCAATTACATTATGTAATTTGAGAGAGCTTAGTCTCTTGTTCCCGGAGTCGCTATCGCTCTTCTGGTCTTTGGAGCTACTGTCCGTCATCATTTGTACCTTTCTGTGCTTTTCCTTATTGATTCTTTTCCCGTTAGTGGATTTTTTATTTTCAGATCGGCATACACGTGGAATGTGTCCCATCTTTCCGCATCGCCTGCATGCTTTTTCTTTGAACCAGCAATCCCTCTGGTCATGGTTGGATCTGCCGCAGCGATAACATCTCTTGAAGCCCCATGTCATTTAATGGGTGCCGAAGTCCTGTGGCCTTTGCTGCATCTTTGCCGCTCCTATTGCACTGAAAGACTTGTCCAGTGTTAAATCTTTTCCAGAAGATACCTTTTTTTGTGTTTCTACACTTAGGGGATCGCAGGTGAATTTGTCTTGCAGAGAATCTGCCAGTCCTGCCTCGAATTGGCAGTGTAGGGTATCAACAATCTCCTCAAAATTCTTGTCCATCGGTTCGGCTGGAGTGATTAAGTTGCGTAACAGCTTGTATGTTTCTGCGCCCATTAGATCCAGAAGCACTGAAGCTTTTTTTTCATCTTCAATTCCATTTGCGGTGCAAAACACCTCCACTCCTTCTACATATGTGGTCCAATTCTCTATCTTGTTATCAAAAACATCAATATTGCCAAAGTTAGGCTCTGTTTCGTTATCAAAAGCATCAATATTGCCAGACTTAGGCATTTCAAAAAAAAAATATGGCGCTTCCCGCGCTTTTTTTTTCTCTGTAGCAACGATATGGCGCTTCCTGTGCTTTCCCGCCGCTGCTACCGATAACAACGCTGTTTTACTGTGGTTTCCGTTTATTCACTGTTGGAGACTCGTTCCCGATGGAGGTCTAAACGCTGACCTGCTTGCCGCGCCGGCCGTCTCCCGAGTGCACCCTCCCAGTCCGTTATTGCTTGCCTCCGATTTCGCTGCCTGTCTCAGCTGTAGAGCCCAATGCTGGAGCCCCAGCCTGACGCCCAGGAAGGATTAGCGCAGTACCTGCCACCAGCTTGGCCAGCTGGTGAAACCACAGTTTCTATAACTTCCTTGAGTCTTCTGGACGCTGGAGGAATCGCTGTCCTTGAGGTGCTGCCGAATTGCAGGTAGGTCCGTTTCCTCTTCGTCGCCACTGTAGTGTCCGTGTGTAGATAAAGACACTGAAGACAGGAGTTGGTTCATAGGTATTTACTAAGCAAGTCTGGGGGGGGGGTTCTAAAGGCTATACACAATACACAGGCTTATATAGCCCAAGTGGCAATTACCGGCATTACGCACACCTGGGGCTCTTAAAGGCACATACACCACAATTGCTCTTAAAGGCACATACACCACATTATTAGTTTGAGGCTGTGTATTAGTTTGAGGTACTGTATTAGTTTTAAGGGCTGTATTAGTTTGAGGGGCTGTATTAGTTTGAGTGTCTGTATTAGTTTGAGGGGCTGCATTATTTGAGGTACTCTATCAGTTTTAGGCCAGAATTAGTTTGAGGTACTGCGTTAGTTTGTGGTGCTGAATTAGTTTGTGCGGCTGTATTATTTTCAGTACTGCAATAGTTTGAGGGGCTGTATTAGATTGAGGGGCAGTATTAGTTTGAGGGTCTGTATTAGTTTGAGGGGCTGTATATGTTAGGGGCTGTATTAGTTTGAGGTGCTATATTAGGTTGAGATACTGTATTAGTTTGAGGGTGCTGTATTAGTTTGAGGGGCTCTATTATTTTGAGATACTGTATTAGTTTGTGGGTCTGCTTTATTTTGAGTGGCTGTATTAGTTTTATGGACTGTATTAGATTGAGGTACTTTATTCGTTTGAGGGGCTATATTAGATTGAGGGGCTGTATTAGTTTGTGGGGCTGGATTATATTGAGGGGCTGTATAAGTTTGAAGGGCAGTATTAGTTTGAGGGGCGGTATTAGTTTGAGGTACTGTATTAGTTTGAGGTACTGTTTTCGTTTGAGGTGCTCTATTAGTTTGAGGTGCTGTATTAGTTTGAGGGACTGCATTAGTTTGAGTGGCTGTATTAGATTGAGGAGCTGTATTAGTTTGAGGGTCCGTATTGGTTTGAGGTTCTGTACTAATTTGAGGGGCTCTATTATTTTGAGGGACTGTATTAGTTTTAGGGACTGTATTAGATTGAGGTACTTTATTCGTTTGAGGAGCTGTATTAGTTTGAGGGGCAGTATTAGTTTGTGGGGCTGGATTAGATTGAGGGGCTGTATTAGTTTGTGGGGCTGTATTAGTTTGAGGGGCTGTATTATTTTGAGGGGCTGTATTAGTTTCTGGGGCTGGATTAGATTGAGGGGCTGTATTAGTTTGACGGGCAGTATTAGTTTGAGGTACTATATTAGTTTGAGGTAATGTATTAGATTGAGGTGCTCTATTAGTTTGAGGTGCTGTATTAGTTTGAGGTGCTCTATGAGGTTTAGGTGCTGTATTAGTTTGAGGGACTGCAATAGTTTGAACTGCTCTACCAGTTTGTGGGGCTGTGTTACTTTGAGTGTCTGTATTCATATGAGGGGCTGTATTATTTTGAGGTGCTCTTCTAATTAAAGGGGCTGTATTAGCTTCAGGTAATGTATTAGTTTGGGGGTCTGAATTACTTTGAGGGACTGTATTAATTTGAGGTGCTCTCTTAGTTTGCGGGGCACTATAACTTTGAGGGGCTGTATTAGTTTGAGTGGCTGTATTACTTTGAGGTTCTGTATTAGTTTGAGCGGCTCTATTATTTTGAGCTGCTCTCTTAGCTTGAGGGACTGTATTAGTTTGAGGTGCTGTATTGGTTTGAGCTCTTGTATTAGTTTGAGGTATAGCATTTGTTTGAGCAGATGTATTATTATGAAGTGCTGAATTAGATTGAGGAGCTGTATTCTTCTGAGGGGCTATACAAGATTAAGGGTCTGTATTAGTTTGAGGGACTGTATTAGTTTGAGGTACTGCATTAGTTTTTGGGGCTGTATTAGTTTGTGGAGTTGTATTAGTTTGAGTGACTCTGCTTATTTTAGGGCTGTATTCGTTTGAGGGTCTCTATTAGTCTGTGGACTGTATTAGTTTGAGGGGCAGCTTTAGTTTGAGGGTCTATATTATCTTAAGGGGCTGTAGTAGATTGAGGGGCTATATGTCTTTGACGGTGTGTATTAGTTTGCGGGGTGCTAATATTTTGAGGAGCTGTATTAGTTTGAGTGGCTGTATTAGTTTGAGGCACTGTATTAGTTTGAGGGGCTTTATTTTTTTGAGGTACTGTAATAGTATCAGGGGCCGTATTAGTTTGAGCAGCTACATTAATTTGAGGGGCAGTAATAGTTTGAGGGGCTGTAATTTTTTGAGGGTCTGTATTAGTTTGAGGGGCTGTATTATTTTGAGATACTGTTTTTGTTTGAGTGGCTGTGTAAGTTTGAGGGGCTGTGTTAGTTTGAGGGACTGTATTAGTTTGAGGTTGTGTATTAGTTTGAGGTACTTTATTAGTTTGAAGGGCTGTATTAATTTGAGGGGCTTTATTTGTTTGAGTGTGTTTTAGTTTGAGAGGCTGTATTATTTGAGGTATTGTATCAGTTTTATGCCTGAATTAGTTTGAGGTACTGTAATAGTTTTTAGCGGCTGTATTAGATTGAGGGGCAGTATTAGTTTGAGTGGCTGTATTAGTTTGATGTGCCATATTAGTTTGAGGTACTTTAATAGATTGGGGGTCTGTATTAGTTTGAGTTTCTTTATTAGTTTGAGGGGCTCTATTATTTTGAGGTACTATATTAGTTTGAGGGGCTGCATTAGTTTTAGGGACTGTATTAGATTGCGGTACTTTACTCGTTTGAGGGGCTGTATTAGTTTCAGGGGCTGTATTAGATTGTGGGGCTGGATTAGATTGAGGGGCTGTATTAGTTTGAAGGGCTGTATTAGTTTGAGGTGCTCTATTAGTATGAGGTGTTGTATTAGATTGAAGGACGGCATTAGTTTGAGCGGCTGTATTAATTTAAGTTACTTTATAGATTGAGGGGCTGTATTAGTTTGAGGGTCTGTATTAGTCTGAGAAGCTGTATTAGTTTGAGGTGCTCTATTATTTTGAGGTACTGTATTAGTTTGAGGGGCTGTATTAGTTTGAGAGGCTGTATTAGTTTTTGGGACTGTATTAGATTGAGGTACTTTATTCGTTTGAGGGGCTGTATTTGTTTGAGGGGCTGTATTAGTTTCTGGGGCTGGATTAGATTGAGGGGCTGTATTAGTTTGAAGGGCTGTTTTAATTTGAGAGGCCGTATTAGTTTGAGGTACTGTATTAGTTTGAGATACTGTATTCGTTTGAGCTGCTCTATTAGTTAGAGGTGCTGTATTAGTTTGAGGGACTGCATTAGTTTCAGCTATAGTACCAGTTTGAGGGGCTGTGTTAGTTTGAGTGTCTGTATTAATATGGGAGGCTGTATTAGTTTGAAGGGCTGTATTAGTTTGAGGGGCGGTATTAGCTTGATGTACTGTAATAGTTTGACATCTGTTTTAGTTTGAGGCGCTGTATTAGTTTGAGGTACTATATCAGTTTGAGGGGCTGTATTAGTTTGAGGGTCTGTATTAGATTGAGGGTCTGTATTAGATTGTGGTACCTTATTCGTTTGAGGGGCTGTATTAGTTTGTGGGGCTGGATTTGCTTGAGGGGCTGTATTAGTTTGAGGGGCTGGATTTGATTGAAGGGCTGTATTAGTTTGAGGGGAGGTATTAGTTTTAGGTACTGTGGCCTAGAAATTCAGTTGCATTTGCGCCCACTTATTGGCTATAAATGGTTTGCGCCTGAAGTTTTTAATCGCCCGAAATTCAGATGGACCCTAATATCGGCGTTAGCCGGTAGCGCCGCGCCAGCACCGATGACGTCATCGGTGTGCACAGCACCCCGGTTGCAATGCTATTCCGGCCCGATGGCAAAATTCAGTTGCGGCCGCCTCGCCCGTGGCAGCCGCAAACAGATTTTGTGAAACGGGGTCTTGCAGCTCCGAAAGGCCGGCGCATAAATGTGGAGCGGCGGCCGGCCGCTTTCCCGGCGGCCGCCTGCCCGCACCTCTCTCCCCGGACTCCTGCACCACCCCCCCGCGGCATTGATGTCTGAGTCCCGCGAGCCCGGCACTTCTCCGTGGTGCCGGGCTCATTTGCCGGGTGAATCCACCGGCAATCTGACGGCTGCAGGCAGCTCCTCCTTAAGAGAAGGAGGAGGCCTGCAGTACCCCAGCCTGCCGCACCGCATCGGGTGCCGCAGCGGGAGCTGGACGCCTGAAAGTGACATTCATCGCCCCTAGCGAGGCGGCCAAACCCTGCAATAGTGCCCGCCGCCGTCTTGGCCCGTCGCAACTGAATTTTAGGCGGGCGCTACGGGAATCCTGGCGAGCGCAAAATTTCGGGCGCTAAAAACCTGGCGGGGCCATACCGAATTTCTAGGCCTGTATTAGTTTGAGATGGTGTATTAGGTTGAGGTGCTCTATTACATAAGAACAGTATTAGTTTGAGAGGCTGGATTTGATTGAAGGGCTGTATTAGTTTGAGGGGCGGTATTAGTTTGAGGTACTGTATTAGTTTGAGGTGCTCTATTAGTTTGAGGAGCTCTATTAGTTTGAGGGACTGCATTAGTTTGAAGTGCTGTATTAGATTGAGGGGCTTTATTAGTTTGATGGGCGGTATTAGTTTGAAGATCTGTATTATTTTGAGGTACGGCATTAATTTGAGGGGCTGTATTAGTTTGACGGGCTGTATTCGTTTTAGGGACTGTATTAGTTTGAGGTGCTGTATTATTTTGAGGTAATTTATTAGTTTGATGGGTTGTATTATTTTGAGGTACTTTATTTCTTTGAGGGGCTGTAATAGTTTGTGGGGCTGTATTAGTTTGAGGGGCTGTATTATTTTGATGTAATGTATTTGTTTGAGGAGCTGTATTAGTTTGAGGGGCTGTATTATTTTGAGGTGCTGTATTAGTTTGAGGGACTGCATTAGTTTGAGGAGCTGTATTAGTTTGAGGGGCTGTATTAGTTTGAGGGTCTGTATTAGTTTGAGAGTCTATATTAGTTTGAGGTACTGTATTAGTTTGAAGGGCTGTATTAGATTGAGGTACTGTATTTGTTTGAGGTTCTGCATTAGCTTGAGGTGCTGTATTAGTTTGAGGGTCTGTATTAATTTGAGGTTCGGTATTAGTTTGAGGCTCTGTATTAGTTTGAGGGGCTGTATTAGATTGATTTGCAGTATTAGTTTGAGGAGCTGTATTAGATTGAGGGTCTGTATTAGTTTGAGGGGCTGTATTAGTTTGAGGCTCTGTATTAGTTTGAGGGGCTGTATTAGATTGAGTTGCAGTATTAGTTTGAGGAGCTGTATTAGATTGAGGGTCTGTATTAGTTTGAGGACTGTATTAGTTTGAGGGGCTGTATTCGTTCAAGCGGACATATTAGTTTCAGGGTCTGTATTAGTTTGAGGTACTGTAATAGTTTAAGGGGCTGCACTAGATTGAAGAGCTGTATTAATTTGTGGGTCCATCAGCACAAATTCCCCACTTTAAATGTTTATCTAAATGCCCACAGTTACTGCAGAGAGCACCATCCCAGAGTGCAGCAGAGCAGCCCTGACAGGACACTCCAACATTTGGAATATAATTACTGAATGGCCACAGCAGAGTGAAGGACATCACCGAAACAATGTGAGGTCTAGAGATGTGCCTGGTGTTGTTTGAAACAACAAACCCATTGCTGGGAGAATACAGCTGGCAATTTCCATTAGTTAATTCATGTGTTCAGAATTGTCCGGTCTTTGGGGTTTTCAATTTCAATCACAGAACTAAATATAATCCATCACAACAGGGAATTAACTCGGCTGTTGTAATCTGTTCAAATATTTTTTATTATTGTTTTTTCAGCGATGTTGCAACCTCAATATCCTGGTGGAGATCACGCAGGGTATAAATTAAAGGGTCTGGGAATGTACCGCCTCAGATTATAATTCAGAGAGATTAACTGCAGCACGAAGGGACACATCACTTCACACACAAAATGATTGAAAGACACCCATTTTACACTTTCGAAAAAGCAATCTACGTGACCATTGCCATCATTGGTGTTCCTGGTGAGTGATTATAACCATTGACGTTGTGTAAATCTGTGCGTGATTCTGGTCTTTGGTTTTGCTCTGTGACTGATAATGTTACATCCCGATCTAGTGGACACCGTTACACAGACACCCGATCAGTGATAACATTTTGTTCAGACAAATGTCCTGAATTATGAATAGAACTGTACTGAGTTTGGGTCACTAACCAGAGTGGAGCACCTGACCCCAATGGCCATGTACTACTGGGAGCATCTGTCACTGTAGAAATATACAGAGTGTGGGTCACTAACTGGAGTGGAACACCTGACCCCAGTGGCCATGTATTACTGGGAGTATCTGTCACTGTAGAACTCTACTGAGTGTGCGTCGCTAACTGGAGTGGAACACCTGAACTCAGTGGCCATGTTTTAGTAAGAGTGTCTTTCAGTGTATAACTGGACTGAGTGTGGGTCACTAGCTGGAGTGGAACAGCTGACCTCTGAGGCCATGTATTACTGGGAATGTCTTTCATTTTAGAATTCTTCTGAGTGTGGGTCACTAACTGGAGTGGATCAACTGACCCCAGTGGCCATGTAATACTGGGCGTAGCTGTCGCTGTAGAAATGTACTGAGTGTGGGTCACTAACTGGAGTGGAACACCTGACCTCAGTGGCCATGTATTACTGGGAGTATCTTTCAGTGTAGAACTGTACTGAGTGTGGGTCACTAACTGGAGTGGAACACCTGACCTCAGTGGCCATGTATTACTGGGAGTGTCTGTCATTGTGGAATTGTACTGAGTGTGGGTCACTAACTGGATAGGAACACCTGACATTAGTGGACACGTAATAAAGGGAGTGTCTGTCACTGTAGTCCAACTGAGTGTGGGTAACTAACATGAGTGGAAAACCTGACCATATTGGCCATGTATTACTGGGAGCATCGGTCACTGTAGAACTGTACTGAGTGTGGGTCACTAACTGGAGTGGAACACCTGACCTAAGTGTCCATGTATTACTGGGACTATCTCTCAATATAGAATTGTACTGCGTGTGGGTCATTTACGTGAATGGATCAGCTGACTCAAGTGTCCATGTATTACTGGGAGTGTCTCTCATTGTAGAACTGTACTAAGTGTGGGTCACTAAATGGAGTGGAATACCTAACCTCAGTAGCCATGTATTATTGGGAGTATCTGCCATTGTAGAATTTTTCTGAGTGCGGGACCCAAACTGGAGTGGAACACCTAACCTCAGTGGCAATATATTACTGGGACTATCAGTCACTGTATAACTGTACTGAGTGTGGGTCACTAACTGGAGTGGAACACCTGACATCAGTGGCCATGTATTTGTGAGAGTATCGTTCACTGTAGAACTGTACTGAGTGTGTGTCCCTAACTGGAGTGGAACACCTGACCCAAGTCTCCATGTATTACTGGGATTATCTCTCACTGTAGAATTGTACTGAGTGTGAGTCATTAACGGGAGTGGAACACCTGACCCCAGGGCCATGTATTACTGGGCGTACCTGTCACTGTAGAACTGTACTGATTGTGGGTCACTAACTGGAGTGGAACACCTGACCTCATGGCCATGTATTACTGGGAGTGTCTGTCACTGTATAACTGTACTGATTGTGGGTCACTAACTGGAGTGGAACACCTGACCTCAGTGGCCATGTATTACTGGGAGTATCTGTCTCTGTAGAACTGTACTGAGTGTGGGTCACTAACCGGAGTGGATCACCTGACCCCAGTGGCCATGTATTACTGTGAGTATCTGTCATTGTAGAATTTTTCTGAGTGTGAGTCCCTAACTGGAATGGAACACCTAACCTCAGTAGCCATGTATTATTGGGAGTATCTGTCACTGTAGAACTATACTGAGTGTGGTTCACAAACTGTAGTGGAACACCTGTCCGCAGTGGCAATGGATTACTGGGATTTTCTTTATCTGTAGAACTGTACTGAGTGCGGGTAACTAACTGGAGTGTAACACCTGACAGTAGTGGCCATGTATTACTGGGAGTATCTTTCAGTGTAGAACTGGACTGAGTGTGGGTCACTAACTGGAGTGGAACACCTGACCTCAGTGGCCATGTATTACTGGGAGTGTCTGTCATTGTGGAATTGTGCTGAGTGTGGGTCACTAACTGGATTGGAACACCTGACACCAGTGGACACGTAATAAAGGGAGTGTCTGTCACTGTAGTCCTACTGAGTGTGGATAACTAACATGAGTGGAAAACCTGACCATATTGGCCATGTATTACAGGGAGCATCGGTCACTGTAGAACTGTACTGAGTGTGGGTCACTAACTGGAGTGGAACACCTGACCTAAGCGTCCATGTATTACTGGGAATATCTCTCAATATAGAATTGTACTGAGTGTGGGTCATTTACGTGAGTGGATCAGCTGACTCAAGTGTCCATGTATTACTGGGAATGTCTCTCATTGTAGAACTGTACTAATTGTGGTTCACTAAATGGAGTGGAACACCTTACCTCAGTGACCATGTATTACTGGTACTATCTTTCACTGTATAACTGTACTGAGTGTGGGTCACTAACTGGAGTGGAACACCTGACCTCAGTGGCCATGTATTAGTGAGAGTATCGTTCACTGTAGAACTGTACTGAGTGTGGGTCCCTAACTGGAGTGGAACACCTGACCCAAGTCTCCATGTATTACTGGGATTATCTCTCACTGTAGAATTTTACTGAGTGTGAGTCATTAACGGGAGTGGAACACCTGACCCCAGTGGCCATGTATTACTCGGCGTACCTGTCACTGTAGAACTGTACTGATTGTGGGTCACTAACTGGAGTGGAACACCTGACCCCAGTGGCCATGTATTATTGGGAGTATCTCTCACTGTAGAACTCTACTGAGTGTGCGTCGCTAACTGGAGTGGAACACCTGAACTCAGTGGCCATGTTTTACTAAGAGTGTCTTTCAGTGTATAACTGGACTGAGTGTGGGTCACTAACTGAAGTGGAACAACTGACCTCTGAGGCCATGTATTACTGGGAATGTCTTTCATTTTAGAATTTTTCTGAGTGTGGGTCACTAACTGGAGTGGAACAACTGACCCCAGTGGCCATGTAATACTGGGCGTAGCTGTCGCTGTAGAAATGTACTGAGTGTGGGTCACTAACTGGAGTGGAACACCTGACCTCAGTGGCCATGTATTACTGGGAGTATCTTTCAGTGTAGAACTGTACTGAGTGTGGGTCACTAACTGGAGTGGAACACCTGACCTCAGTGGCCATGTATTACTGAGAGTGTCTGTCATTGTGGAATTGTACTGAGTGTGGGTCACTAACTGGATAGGAACACCTGACATTAGTGGACACGTAATAAAGGGAGTGTCTGTCACTGTAGTCCAACTGAGTGTGGGTAACTAACATGAGTGGAAAACCTGACCATATTGGCCATGTATTACTGGGAGCATCGGTCACTGTAGAACTGTACTGAGTGTGGGTCACTAACTGGAGTGGAACACCTGACCTAAGTGTCCATGTATTACTGGGAATATCTCTCAATATAGAATTGTACTGAGTGTGGGTCATTTACGTGAGTGGATCAGCTGACTCAAGTGTCCATGTATTACTGGGAGTGCCTCTCATTGTAGAACTGTACTAAGTGTGGGTCACTAAATGGAGTGGAACACCTAACCTCAGTGACCATGTATTACTGGGAGTATCTGCCATTGTAGAATTTTTCTGAGTGCGGGACCCAAACTGGAGTGGAACACCTAACCTCAGTGGCAATATATTACTGGGACTATCAGTCACTGCATAACTGTACTGAGTGTGGGTCACTAACTGGAGTGGAACACCTGACATCAGTGGCCATGTATTTGTGAGAGTATCGTTCACTGTAGAACTGTACTGAGTGTGTGTCCCTAACTGGAGTGGAACACCTGACCCAAGTCTCCATGTATTACTGGGATTATCTCTCACTGTAGAATTTTACTGAGTGTGAGTCATTAACGGGAGTGGAACACCTGACCCCAGTGGCCATGTATTACTCGGCGTACCTGTCACTGTAGAACTGTACTGATTGTGGGTCACTAACTGAAGTGGAACACCTGACCTCTGTGGCCATGTATTACTGGGAGTATCTCTCTCTGTAGAACTGCACTGAGTGTGGATCACTAACCGGAGTGGATCACCTGACCCCAGTAGCCATGTATTACTGAGAGTATCTTTCATTGTAGAATTTTTCTTAGTGTGAGTCCCTAACTGGAATGGAACACCTAACCTCAGTAGCCATGAATTATTGGGAGTATCTATCACTGTAGAATTATACTGAGTGTGGTTCACAAACTGTAGTGGAACACCTGTCCCCAGTGGCAATGGATTACTGTGATTTTCTTTAACTGTAGAACTGTACTGAGTGCGGGTAACTAACTGGAGTGTAACACCTGGCAGTAGTGGCCATGTATTACTGGGAGTATCTGTCACTGCAGAACTGGACTGAGTGTGGGTCACTAACTGGAGTGAAACACCTGACCCCGGTGGCCATGTATTACTGGTAGCATCTTTCACTGTAGAACTGTACTGAGTGTGGGTCTTTAACTGGAGTGGATCACCTGACCCCAGTGACCATGTATTACTGGGACCGTCTGTCACTGTAGAACTGTACTGAGTGTGGGTCACTAACTGGAGTGGATCACCTGACCCCAGTGACCATGTATTACTGGGACCGTCTGAGATGAGGAGGAACTACTTCACTCAGAGGGTGGTAGGTCCATGGAATATGCTGCCCCAGAAAGCTGTAGAAGCTGCATCATTACATAAATTTAAAACCGAAATAGACAGTTTCCTAGAAGTAAAGGGAATTAAGGGTTACGGGGAGCGGGCAGGAATTTGGACATGAGTCTAGGTTCGGATCGGTCATGGCCCTGTGGGTAGCGGAGCGGGCCCAGTGGCCGTGTAGCCTGATCCTGCTCCTATTTCGTGTGTCTAATTCTGTTACATTCAGGAGATGGTTCTGTGATAGGGGATTGGCGGTTAGGATCAGATCAGCCATGATATTAGTGAATGGCGGAGCAGGCTAGAGGGGCCGATTGGCCTACTCCTGCTCCTATTTATTATGTTCTTATGATCTTATGTTTTTATCACCTGAACCCAGTGGCCGTGTATTACTGGGAATATGTGCCACTGTAAAACTGTACTGAGTGCGGGTCACTAACTGAAGTGGAACACCTTACCACAGTGGCCATGTTTTACTGGGAGTGTCTGCCACTGTATAACTGTACAGAGTGTGGGTCACTAACTGGAGAGGATCACCTGACCGCAGTGGCAAAGTATTACTGGGAATATGTGCCACTGTCGAACTGTGCTGACTGCGGGTCACTAACTGGAGTGGAACACCTGACCTCAGTGGCCATGTATTACTGGGAGTGTCTGTCAATGTATAACTGTACTGACTGTGGGTCACAAAGTGGAGTGGAACAACTGACCCCAGTGGCCATGTATTAATGTGAGTACCTGACATTGTAGAATTTTTCTGAGTGTGGGTCCCTAACTGGAGTGGTAAACCTAAGCTCAGTGGCCATGTATTACTGCGAGTATCGTTCACTGTAGAACTGTACTGAGTGTGGGTCACTATTTGGAGTGGAACACCTGACCCCAGTGGCCATGTATTACTGGGATTATCTCTCAATGTAGAATTGTACTGAGTGTGAGTCACTAACTGGAGTGGAACACCTGAACCCAGTGGCCATGTATTACTCGGATTATCTCTCAATGTAGAATTGTACTGAGTGTGAGTCGCTAACTGGAGTGGAACACCTGACCCCAGTGGCCATGTATTAGTTGGAGTATCTGTCACTGTAGAACTGCACTTAGTGTGGTTCATTAACTGGAGTGGATCACCTTAACCAAGTGACCATATATTACTGGGAGCGTCTGCCATTGTAGAATTATACTGACTGTGGGTCACTAACTGGAGGGGAACACCTGAACCCAGTAGCCATGTATTAATGTGAGTATCTGTCATTGTAGAATTTTTCTGAGTGTGGGTCCCTAACTCGTGTGGAACACCTAACCTCAGTCGCCATGTGTTACTGGGAGTATCTGTCACTGTAGAACTGTACTGAGTATGGGTCACTAACTGGAATGGAACACCTCATCCCAGTGGCCATGTTTTAGTGGGAGTACCTGCCACTGTAGAACTGCACTGAGTGTGGGTCACAAACTGTAGTGTAAAACCTGACCGCAGTGGCCATGTATTACTGGGAGTATCTGTCACTGTAGAATTATACTGAGTGTGGGTCACAAACTGGAGTGGAACACCGGACCCCGGTGGCCATTTATTACTGGGATTTTGTTTTGCTGGAGAACTGTACTGAGTGCGGGTCACTAACTGGAGTTTAAAACCTGACCCTAGTGGCCATGTATTACTGGGAGTATCTTTCACTGTAGAACTGTACTGAGTGTGGGTCATTCACCGGAGTGGATCACCTGACTCCAGTAGCCGTGTATTACTTGGAATATATGTCACTGTAGATTTGTACTGAAAGTCGGTCACTAACTGGAGTGGAACACCTGACCCCAGTGGCCATGTATTACTGGGAGTACCTGTCACTGTAGAATTCTACTGAGTGTGGGTCACTAAATGGAGTCTAACACCTGACCCCAGTGGCCATGTATTACTGGGAGTATCTGTCACTGTAGAATTCTACTGAGTGTGGGTCACTAACCGGAGTGAAACACCTGACCATAGTGGCCATGTATTACTGGGAGTATCTTTCACTGTCGAATTGCACTGAGTGTGGGTCACTAACTGGTGTGTAACACCTGACCGCAGTGGCCATGTATTGCTGGGAGTATCTGTCACTATAGACTTTTACAGCGTGTGGGTCACTATTTGGAGTGGAACACATGAACCCAGTGGCCATGTATTACTGGGAGTGTCTGTCACCTTAGAACTGTACTGAGTGCGTGTCACTAACTGGAGAGGATCACCTGACCCCGGTGGTCATGTATTACTGGGAATATGTGCCACTGTAGAAATGTACTGAGTGTGGGTCACTAACTGGAGTGGAACTCATGAACCCAGTGGTCATGTATTACTGGGAGTATCTGTCACTGTCGCAATGTACTGAGTGTGGGTCACTAACTGGCGTTACTCTATGACTCTATGAATGTACGACTTATCGGATGGTTTTAAAAGTCAAGGTATAATAAATCTGTTGCATTACCCAAATCTGCACTTTACGATAGAGTCATCGATTCATAGAGCTATACAGCACAGAAAGAATCCCTTCAGCCCATCGTGTCTGTGCCGGCCATCAAGCCCTGTCCATTCGAATCCCATTTTCCAGCACTTGGTCCATAGACTTGTATGCTATGTCGTTTCAAGTGCTCATCTAAATGCTTCTTGAATGATGTGGCGGCTCCTGCCTCTACCAGCGTTTTAGGCAGTGAGTTCCAGATTCCAACCACCCTCTGGGTGAACAAGTTGTTCATCAAATCCCCTCTAGACCACCTGCCCATTACTTTGATTCTATGCGCCCTTGTTATTGGCCCCTCTAAAAAGGGGAAAAGTTCCTTTCTATCTACGCTATCTATGCCGCTCACAATTGTGTACACCTTAATCAGGTCCCCACTCAGCCTTCTCTGCTCTAAGGTAAACAACCTCAGCCTGTCCAGCCTCTCTTCATAGCTGAAGCACTGCAGCCCAGGTAACATACTGGTGAATCTCCTCTGCACCCTCTCCAATGCAATCACATCCTTCCTATAGTGTGGCGACCAGAACTGCACACAGTATTCCAGCTGTGGTCTAACTAGCATTTTGTGCAGCTCCATCATTACCTCCCTGCTCTTATATTCTATGCCTCGGCGAATGAAGTCAAGAATCCCATATGACTTTTTTCAACACCTGATCTACTTATCCTGCTGCCTTCAGGGATCTATGTATATGCACACCAAGGTCCCTCTGATCCCCTGTCCTTCCTAGGGTCTTACCATTCATTGTTTATTCCCTTGCCTAGTTTGTCCTCCCAAAATGCATCACCTCAAACTTTTCAGGGTATAAATTTAATTTGCCACTGTCCTGACGTTCTACCCATCCCGTCTATATCGTCCTGTAGCCTGAGGCTTCCCTCCTCGCTATTTACCAGTCCACCATTTTTCATCTCATCTGCGATCTTACTGATCATTTCTCCTACATTCATATCTAAATCATTAATGTACACTACAAACAGAAAAGTACCCAGCACCGATCCCTGCAGTGCACCACTGGACACATGCATCCAGTCACAAAAACAACCTTCGGCCATCACACTATGCCTCCTAGCACGAAACCAATTTTGGATCCAATGTGCCAAATTGCCCTGGAACCCATGGGCTCTTACCTGCTTGACCAGTCTCCCATATGGGACTTTTTCAAAAGCCTTACTGAAGTCCATGTAGACCACATCACTGCACTACCCTCATCCATAACCTAGTCAACCCTCGAAAAATTCAATCAAATTGTTCTGACATGATCTCCCCCTAACAAAGCCATACTGACTATCCCTGACTTAATCCTGTTTCTCCAAGTGGAGAATAATTCTGTACCTCAGAATTTTTTCCAGTAATTTCCCTACCACTGATGTTCGGCTCACTGGCCTTTAATTCCCTGGTTTATCCCTACTACCCTTCTTGATTCATGGTGATATGTTAGCTGTTCTCCAGTCCACTGGTACCACCCCTGAGGCCAGAGAGGTTCTGTCAGAGCCCCTGCAATCTCCTCCCTTGCCTCACACAGCAGCCCATCAAGGCCGGGGGAATTATCCACTTTTAAGCCCGCTAAAACCGCTAATACCTCCACCCTCTCAATACTGATTTGTTCAAATATAGCACAATCCCCCCTTTCTATGCCCATCGTCCTTCTCCATAGTGAACACAGATGCAAAGTATTGTTTTAAAACCCCACCTACATCTTCTGGCTCTACACACATGTTGACACTTTGGTCCCTAATGGGCCCTACTCTCTCCCTGGTTGTCCTCTTCCCCTTAATATACTTATAAAACATCTTGGGATTTTCCTTTATTTTGCCCGCCAGTATTTTTTCATGCCCCCTCTTCGCTCTCCTAATTTCCTTTTTAAGTAACCCACTGCACTTTCTATGCTCCTCCAGGGCTTCCATTGCTTTTAGTCCTTTGTATCTGCCAAAAGCCTCATTTGTTTTCTAATCCATTCTTGCATATCTCTTACGACATCCAGGGTTTCCTGGGCTTGTTGGTCCCACTCTTGACATTTACGGGAACATGTTGGTGCTGTATTCTCGCTACTTCCTTTCGGAAAGTCTCCCATTGCTCTGATGTGGATTTTCCTACAATTAACTGATCCCAGTGCATTTTGGCTAGATCCTTCCTTATCATATTAAAATCGGCCACACCTGGAATACTGCGTGCAGTTTTGGTTTCCATATTTAAGAAAATATATACTTGCTCTCGAGGCGGTAGAGAAGGTTCACTCGATTGATTCCAGGGATGAGGGGATTGACATATGAGGAAAGGTTGAATAGGTTGGGACTTTACTCATTGGAGTTCAGAAGAATGAGAGGCGATCTTATCAAAACATATAAGATTGTGAGGGGGCTTGATCGGGTGCATGCAGTGAGGATGTTTCCACTGATGGGTGAGACTAGAACTCGGGGGCATAATCTTAGAATAAGGGGCTGCCCTTTCAAAACTGAGATGAGGAGGAACTTCTTCAATCAGAGCGTAGTAAAGCTATGGAATTTGCTACCCCAGAGCGCTATGGAAGATGCAACATTAAATAAATTTAAAACGGAGGTAGACTGTTTCCTAGCGGGTAAGGGAATTAGGGGGTATGGGGAGAGGGCAGGGAAGTGGACATGAATCTAGATTCGGATCAGCCATGATCCTATTGAATGGCGGTGCAGGCCCGAGGGGCCGTATGGCCTACTCCTGCTCCTACTTCTTATGTTCTTATGTTCTTATGAACTGAAAGAAATCAATATTTGTAGGGAAATGGTGTTAGGGAAATTGATGGGATTGACGGCCGTTAAAACCCCAGGAACAGATAATCTACATCCTAGGGTACTTAAGGAAGTGGCCCTAGAAATAATAGATGCATTGTTGATCATCTTCCAACATTCGATGGAATCTCGAACAGTACCCATGGATTGGAGCACAGCTAATGTTACCCGACTATTCAAAATAGTTGGAAGAGAGAAAGTGGAGAATTACAGACCGGTAAGCCTGACATCGGCAGTGGGAAAAGTGCTAGATTCCATTATAAAAGGTGTAATAGCAGTTCACTTGGAAAACAGTGACAGGATCGGACAAAGTCAACATGGATTTACAAACGGTAAGTCGTGCTTGGCTAATCTACTGGAATTTTTTGAGGATGTAACTTGTAAAATAGATAAGGGAGAAACACTGGATGTGGTATATTTGGACTTTCACAAGGCTTTCGAGAAGGTCCCACCTAAGAGATTAGCGTGTAAAGTTAAGGCACATGGGATTGGGGGCAAGGTATTGACTTGGAGAGAGAACTGGTTGGCAGATAGAAAGCAAAGAGTTGGAATAAACTGGTCTTTTTCCGAGTGGCAGGCAGTGACCAGTGGGGTAACGCAGGTATCGGTCCTGGGAACCCAGCTATTCACAATATATATTAATGATCTACATAAGGGAACAAGATGTAATATCTCAAAATTTGCAGATGACACAAAGCAGGGTGGGCGTGTGTGCTGTGTGGATGATGCCAAGAAAGTACAGGATCATTTGGACAGACTGGGTGATTGGGCAGAAGCATGGCAGATGCAATATATTGTGGATAAATGTGAGGTTATCCACTTTGGTGTCAAAAACAGGAAGGCAGATTATTATCTGAATGGCAATAGATTGGGAGAAGGGGAAGTGCAACGAGACATGGGTGTCCTTGTGCATCAGTCGCTGAAGGTAAGCATGCAGGTGCAGCAGGCGGATAAGAAGGCGACAGGGTTTGAGTACAGGAACAAGGATGTCTTGCTGCAGTTGTACAGGGCCTTGCTGAGACCACATCTTGAGTGTTGTGTGCAGTTTTTCTCGCCTTACCTGAGGAACGATATTCTTGCCATGGAAGGAGTTCAGCGAAGATTCACCAGGGTGATACCTGGAATTGCAGGAATGACGTATGAGGAGAGGTTGGGTCGATTGGGCTTGTACTCGCTGGAGTTTAGAAGAATGAGAGGCGATCTCATTGAAACTTATAAAATTCTGGCAGGACTGGACAGACTAGATGCAGGGAGAATGTTCCCGATGGTCGGTGGATCCAGGTCCAGGGGTCACAGTCTAAGGATAAGGGGTAGGCCTTTTAGGACAGAAATGATGAGGAATTTCTTCACCCAGAGAGTGGTGAACCTGTGGAATTCTCTCCCATAAAAGGCAGTAGAGGCCAATTCATTAAATATATTCAAGAAGAAGTTGGATATATTTCTTAAGGATAAAAGGATCAAGGTGTATGGGGGGAAAGCAGGTACAAGGTACTGAAATTGCATGATCAGCCATGATCGCATTGAATGGTGGAGCAGGCTCGAGGGGCCGAGTGGCCTACTCCTGTTTCTATCTTCTATGTTTCTATGTTTATTCAAAAAAAGTGGTTGACTTAATAAAAACTCACTACGCACTTGGTTGTAAATAAAGCAAGGCTTTAATCGAATTGTAACAAAACATGGAGGTCTGGTTAGTACTCACTAGCTTCCTATTTCCAGATTGTCTCTGGTCAAGGTGGCCCCATTCCCGAGTATTTATACTCCTCGGACGGCGCACTCAGCTGGCCGTTCAGTAGTACTTCCTGAGTAACTTTTTGTAGAAGTTGCGATTTATGAAATTCTACTCCCTAAATGGTTTGGAAGTCCAGTCCTTTTTTAACGGACTAGGCGGACCAAAAATAGCCATAGTCATTTAGCTTTCTGCTTGTGGCTGGAGCGCACTTCTCTCCGGACCGTGTCCTGGTTCCTGGGTCGCTTGACCCGTAACGGTAAGTCGGTAGTGTCCGCATCGTCTTGATCATGCTGTGTAGTCCTGGGGATATCATGACTCCGGGTGCAGACTCCGGGTGCAGGTCCCCACTGGAGCAGAGCTGGCCTCAGCCTGTGTCACAGCTGGAGATTGTTCGTCATCCTGATTTCGGGTGGCCATCCTATGGGGAGCGTTCAGCTCCCTGAGTTGATCTGGTACCACTGCCGGCAGATCCTTTGATGTCCCAGGTAGGGCGTCATCTTCATAGGGGTGCAGAGTGTTGAAATCATCGTCGTGGGATCCTTCATATTCGGGCCCGTGTGACAAGTTGGGCAGGGAGCCAGATCTCTGAGCGAAACAGTGGACTCCCGGCCATCGGGGTAACGCACGTGCGCATATGTGGGGGTTACCTCCGTTATCTCCACCTCGTCAATGAGAGATCGTTCTTGGCAGACCGGATGAACCTCTTGAGTAGAGCAGGGCCTGTAGCCACCAACCATGATGGTAGATATGTCCCATATGTAGAGCAACGCCGGAACTTGACGAATCGCTCATGAGGTGTCACATTAGTGAATGTGGAGAGAAGAGACCTGATAGAGTATAATACGCCGGGGAGCAGTTTCCCACTGCTGGTGTGGTAGCTGGCGTCACCTCAGTGCCAGATGGACAGCGTTCCAGATGGTGGCATTGAATCATTCAACCTGTCCGTTGCCGATTGGGAGATATGGTGTCGCCTTACTTGAGGCGATTCCCCATTGGGAAAGGTAACTTTTAAGTTCACTAGGCATAAAGGAGGGACCCTGATCTGTGTGGATGAAATTGGCCGTCCCGCAAAGGGAACAGACCTGATCGAGACATTTAATTACCGCAGAGGTAAGCATATTAGGACATGGGAAGGCAAAGGGAAAGCATGAATACTCGTCTACCTTCGTAGGTAGGTGTTCCACGTCGACGAAGGCAATGGTCCTTTAAAGTCTATGCTGAGCCTCTGCATAGGCTGTATTGCATGTTTGAGCAATGCATCTGATGGGCAGAAGAATTGTGGTTTCAATTCTGCACAAATTCTACAGGAGGAGCATGTTTTCTTTACGTCCTCCATTGAGAATGGTAGATTTTTGGAGCGCACAAATTGCAACATATCGGTAACGCCAAGATGGCATAAGTCCATACGCAGATCCACCAGAGTCGACGTTAACATTGAAGAGCAAAATGCCTGTGTGGAGTTATTTGGGGCAACATTCTGTTTGCTGGGTCGGTAACGGATAGTATATCCAAAGGCGGCCAGCTCCATCCTCCAGAGTTGAATTTTATTGGCCCAGAACTCGGTGTCGGAGGCTTGCCGCACGTGCAAGCCCCCGATGAGCACTTACCCGGCACGCCGACATCTGAAACTTGGCCAGCAGTGGATTTCCTGTCAGTGGCCCGGTTCTGATGTCGGCGGACTGTGCTAACCTGACCCAGTGGCGTAGATAGTGCGATGTGCCGGCTGGGATCAGGTGAGCACTGTTCAGCCAATCAGGGGAGGGGAAACTTCATTCATAAGTTTGAGAGTAAGAACTGTCAAGCTCATGAGAAGTACAGCACACCAAAACACTACTTAAACTTTAAATAAAATTTATAAAAACATCCCAATCATTAAATTAAGTATAAATAAGTTTTAAAAAATAACTTAAACACGAATTTTTTTTTTGGAAAAGATAATGTTTTAATAAAAATAGTCTAAAACTAAACTTACCTTATTGTAGATACTTTAAAATAATAAACCTGTGGGAAAAAAAATTCTAAATTGCACTAAACCACCACTTACCTGTAAAAAGTAAATACTTACGTGTGCTTTATACAAGCGAAAAGACCGGAGGCCTTTACACATGTGCAAATCCCCCAAAACAGAGGAAATCCAAGACGCACGTGCTGCCCCCTACAGCGCATGCACTAGCCTCTTCACCTCTTGGGTTAGAGGAGAGGAAATGCCGGTTTTCAGTGCATGCGCCGTGCATGCTGAAAACTGGCATTCCCTCCAGCCAGACGCGTGAGTACCCCTTCCGTACTCACGTGTTTGGGGAGGAATTACTGCTCCAATATTTTTGATTTTCTTGCACTTCCAGTTATCCAACATGTAGGCCACAGAGCGCTGGTCAGTTATGAGCGTGAAATGATGCCGAGCAAGAAAATGACTCCATTGGCTTACAGCCTCGATGATGGCTGTAGCCTCATTCTCGACGGGGGGGGGCGTAATGGAGCTCGCTACCCTGTAAGGTTCTGGATAGCAATGCCAAAGATCGACCAACTTGATTCAAAGTAGCCGAGATCACCACCTCCGATGCATCGCATTTGACCACAAAAGGAAGGTTTTCATCAATGGAGTGAAGCGTGCCTTTCTCCAGCTGTCGTTTGACGAGGGTGAAGGCAGAAATAGCCGTTGCTTCCACTGGAAAAGACTTCACATGAAGAACGGGCTGTATTTTATCGGAGAAGTGAAGTATCCACTTTGCGTAATAAGCAAACATGCCAAGTGCCCGACGAAGAGGGCCGAGATTTGTAGGGGAAGGAAACTCCTGATGTTGATGAAGTCGTTCTGGGTCAGGTTTAGTAACATCGTTACCCACCCAGTAACCGAGAATGTTAACTTATGGCACCGATTTCACCGATTTGGATTCGTTTAACGTTAAGTGGTGACGATGGAGAACATCAAAATATCTCTGAAGATTGGCGTCATGCTCCTTTTGATCATGGCTGGCAATAGTGATATTGTTTAAATACGGAAAGGTATCCATCAAATTCTCTTGCCGGATTACGCCATCCATTGCCTGTTGGAAGACAGTCATCCCATTGGTGACTCCAATTGGAAGGCGATGAAACTGATAAAGCCAACCATTGGCCTCAAAGGCCGTATAATTTTTGTCAGAGTCTTTCAGTGGTACCTGATGGTACGCGCTCTTTAAATCGACAGTTGAAAATACCTTGTATTTGGCAAGGTTGTTGACCATTTTATCTATGCGTGGTAGCGGGTAGGCATCCTGATCAGTATATTGATTAATAGTCTGCGAATAATCAATACACAGACGTTTCTTATGTTGTTTAAACGGGTTTTTCACAACGACGACTTGAGCCCGCCAGGGGGATGAACACAGCTCGATAATAACGTCAGCTAAAAGGCGAGACATGTCTGCCTCGATAAATGCTCGGTCATCTTGGCTAAAGCGCCATGGTTTGGTGGCTATGGGTTTACGATGGGGGGAGAGATAAGCAAACAGGGAGGGCTCACTGAGTAAGGCCACCGAGAGCGCACTGAACAGCACCTTAGAAATGGTAAGCTCCGGCGTCGACCCTCCAAACTCAAAAGTGAGTCTTTTGTGCTGTTTCTGGAAGTCCTGCCCCAGAAGCACATCGCTACATAAGTTTTCGAGTACTCCAAGCCGGGTGGAGGGATACGTACAAACATTGAGGAGGAGGTTGACACGACAGAAGCAAGAAGCCAGAAGAATTGGTGGTCAGAGTCATCAGAGCCATTGCAATCTCCCTATCTGAGGGATAAATGCGCAGTTTTAAACTGCTGACAGCCCGCTTACTAATGAAGCTATCAGAGCTGCAGGAGTCCATTAGCGCACTTAGGTTGTGCCCATTTACTGAAACCTTCGTGACAGCATGCGACAAACTTTGGGGAACAACAGCTGTGCTGGGAGGAGGGGTAATGTTTCCATCAGCAGCTGTAGCCTTAGCAGTGGTTCTCAGGGGAGGAGCAGCTCCATACATAGCAGCTGTGAAGCTAACAGGGGCTCTCGACTGATATACTTTAGAGGAGCGGACTTCCTTTTTAGCAGAGCCCCGTGACTGGCATACCTTGGAAAAGTGTCCTTTCTTGCTGCAATGATTTCAGGTCGCATTACAAGCCGGGCAAAATGTTCTGTAATGGAACGTACCTCCACAAAAGAAACACTTTCTTCCTGATTGCCAGGTTGCTGCTAGGGCGGGGTCGTCATCAGCAAAGGCCTCTATGGTAGGGTCATCGTCCATTAGAGTAGAGTCACCATCAGCGGGGGCATCCACCCAAGACCTATGGGAAGAATTATTAAAGGTGATAGCCGCCGCCCGTGCACGTGGTGGGAGATAAGTGTCCGCATTCTTCTTGGCCAAGTCCAGGGAACACACCTGGTCATAAGCAGCCTGTAAATTGAGAGTTTTATTTTCCAACAGGTGCTGACATATAGAAGGAGGCACAATCCCATTGATAAAGGAATCGCGGATTAGTTCCTCTTGATACTGTGCAGCTGTAACCGTTTTAAGGGTACAATCTTTGCTGAGCCTGCGAGATTTCTGGAGGAATTCATCGAGTGATTCCTCAGACTGCTTCCGAGTCGTGGCCAGTAGGTGTCGAGAAAAGGTTTCATTCGGGGACTTGATATATAGCTGCTGTAAAATTTCGATAGCAGCGTCGTAGTCTATACTATTCTCAATATAATCATACACATGAGGGGATACGTAGTTAATAAGCATTCGTAATGTATTAGAGGCACCCGCCCACATTCTTCAAGGAAGTTGCAAAAGGTAATGCTTCCATACCTTCGCTGCCGCAGGTGCATGGGGGTCCAGGTCGAGACGAGCGGGTCGAAGGAGTGTTTCCATGATAGTTCTGTTTCTTGCCTCAGTCCCTTTCTGCAGTTCGAGTTGCAACTGGTTGTTCCGAATCAACCAAGGCGTGGAGACGATAACAAGTCGATTAAATTGATGTAATAAAGACTCACTACGCACTTGGTTGTACATAAAGCAAGGCTGTAATCGACTTGTAACAAAACATGGAGGTCTAGTTAGTAGTCACTAGCTTCCTGTTTCCAGATTGTCTCTGGTCAAGGTGGGCCCACACCCGAGTATTATACTCCTCGGACAGCGCCCTCAGCTAGCCGTTCAGTAGTACTTCCTGAGTTACTTCTTGTAGAAGTTGCAATTTATGAGAGTGGTAGAGAGAAAACGGGGAATTACAGACCGGTAAGCCTGACAACGGTACTGGGGAAAATGCTCGAGTCCATTATAAAATATGTAATTGCAGAGCTTTTGGAAAACAGTGGCAGGATCGGACAACGTCAACTTGGATGTACAAAAGGTAAATCGTGCTTGAATAATTTACTGAAAATTTTTGTGGATGTAACTGGTAAAATAGATAAGGGAGAACCAGTGGATGTGCGGACTTGGACCTTCAGAAGGCTTTCGATAAGGTCCCACTAAATAGATTAGCGTGCAAAGTTAAGGCACATGGGATTGGGGGCAAGGTATTGACTTGGATAGAGAACTGGTTGGCAGATAGAAAGCAAATTGTTGGAATAAACGGGTATTTTTCCAAGTGGTAGGCAGTGACTGGTGGGATACCGCAGTGATCGGTCCTTGGACCCCAGTTATTCACAATATATATTAATGATCTGGACAATGGAACTAGATGTAATATCTCCAAATTTGCAGACGACACAAAGCTCGGTGGGAGTGTGTGCTGTGAGGAGGATGCCGAGAATCTACAGGATGTTTTGAACATGTTGGGTGATTGGGCAGAAGCATGGCAGATGCAATATAACGTGGATAAGTGTGAGGTTATCCACTTTGGTGGCAAAAACAGGAAGGCAGATTATTATCTGAATGGCAATAGTTTGTGAGAAGGTGAAGTGCAATGAGACCTGGGTGTCCTTGTGCACCAGTCGCTGCAGGCATGCATGCAGGTGCAGCAGGCGGTTAAGAAGGCAAATGGTATGTTGGCCGCCATAGCGACAGGGTTTGAGTACGGGAACAAGGATGTCTTGCTGCAGTTGTACAGGGCCTTGATGAGACCACATCTTGAGTATTGTGTGCAGTTTTGGTCGCCTTAACTGAGGAAGGATATTCTTGCCTGGAAGGAGTTCAGTGAAGATTCACCAGGCTGATAACTGGGATGACAGGAATGACGTCTGAGGAGAGATTTGGTCGATTGGGCTTGTACTCACTGGAGTTTAGAAGAATGAGAGGGGACATCATTGAAACTTATAACATTCTGACAGGACTGGACAGACTAGATGCAGAGGGGATGTTCCCGATGGTCGGGGAGTCCAGAACCAGGGGTCACAGTCTAAGGATACGGGGTAGGCAATTTACAACAGAAATGAGGAGGAATTTCCTCACCCAGAAAGTGGTGAACCTGTGGAATTCTCTACCACAGAAGGCAGTAGAGGCCAATTCATTAAATATATTCAAGAAGGAGTTGGATATATTTCTTACGGCTAAAGGGATCAAAGGGTATGTGGAGAAAACAGGGACCGGGTACTGAATTTGAATGATCAGCCATGATCTCATTAAATGGCGGAGCAGGCTCGAGGAGTGAATGGCCTACTCCTGCTCCTATCTTCTATGTTTCTGTGTTTCTATCTAAACCCTTTAATGCATTGAGTGGTTATGATCTGGAATGCACTGGCTGAAATGATGGTGGAGGCAGATTCAATTGTGGCTCTCCAAAGGGAATGGGATAAGTGCCTGGAGGAGAAGAATTGCAGGGCTATGGCGAACGGGCGGGGACTGGAATCAGCTGAAGTGCATGTGCAGAGAGTGAGCAAGGGATCGACGGCTGAATGGCCTCCTTCTGTGTTGTAACCACTCTATAATTCCCTTTTGGAATATCTGCTGACTACTCGTTATTATACAGTATTTGGTGTTTCTAGATGTTTTTCTGTTACATCTTTGAGTGAGGATTCCATTATCTTTCCTACCATCGACGTTATGCTCACTGGTCTGTAGATCCTTGGAATTGTTCTATCTTCCATTTTAAATACAGCAATAACATGTAAATGGTGAACCAGAGTGGCCTACCCTTCCCTTCTTCGACTTCTGAATCTCCATTTCAGGGGCTAGTCTGTCATACAATATCTTCTGTAATCCCACCAACTCCCACAGGAACCTTGAGTAGACTTCCTCCCACCCGGCTTGCAGGAAGGGCTCTGTTCTATTCTCAAAGTTTCTCCACCTCGGTTGCACATGTTCTGACGATGCGACCTTCCACACCAGTGCTTCCGAAATGTCTTCATATTTCCTCAGCCGAGTATTCACCTCCATTGTGACTGACAGGGCCCTGGACCGTGTCAATCCTGCATTGCTCCCATCGCCCCTTGCCCTCCCTGCTAGAACCCTGATACGGTTTCCCTTGTTCTCTGCTTCCCTGCCCCAGCCTTCACATTCAATGGATCACCCTCGGCCATTTCTGTCATGTCCAGCTAAAGCCACCAACAAACATATCTGCTCCTACCGTTCTCTAGCCCGGCCCTCGAAACACCCTGGTCCACTTCCATCAGCGCTAACATCTGCTCCCCTTCCCTGGCACCTTCCTATGCAAGCGCAGGAGATACAACATCTGCCCTTTCCCCTCTTTCCATCACAACAGCCAAGTCCCCAAACATTCCATCCACGTGAAAGACTAATTTATTTGTACTTCTTCCAATTTAATATATCATACATGCTGCCCACGATCCAGTCTCCTGTACATTGTGTGGACTAAACGCAGATTGGGTGATTGCTTTGCTGAACACCTCCGTTCAGTTCGCAAGTGTGACCCTGAGCTTCAGCTCACTTACCACTTTAATTAAACATCCCACTCCCACTCTGACATCTCTGTTCTCGGCCTCCTGCACTGTTCCCCTTTTAAACTCAATGAGGAACAGCACTGTATCTTTCGATTAGGCATTTTATTGCCTTCCAGTCTCAACATTGAGTTTAAAAATTTAGATCATAACCTCCGCTCCCGTTTTCTCGGACGACATGTGCTGGTAATTGAGGATGGCCCCACCAGTACCACTGGGAGTGGAGGAGTTGTGGTCTGCGGCTTGGGGTGGAGGAGTTGTGGGCTAGGGCTTGGGGTGGAGGAGTTGTGGGCTAGGGCTTGGGGTGGAGGAAGTGTGGGCTGGGGCTTGGGTGGAGGACGTGTGGGCTGGGGCTTGGGGTGTAGGAGGTGTTGGCTGGGGCTTGGTGTGGTGATTCCGATACATGGCCAGTGGGAGTGGAGGAAGTGTGTGCTGGCGTTTGGGGTGGAGGAGGTGTGGTTTGAGGCTTGGTGTGGTGATCCCGGTACACGGCCAGTGGGAGTGGAGGAAGTGTGTACTGAGGCTTGAGGTGGGGGAGGTGTGGGCTGGGGCTTGTGGTGGTGATCCCGGTACACGGCCAGTGGGAGTGGAGGAGGTGTGGGCTGGAGATTGGGGTGGGGGAGGTGTGGGCTGGGGCTTGGGGCGGTGATCCCGGTACACGGCCAGTGGGAGTGGAGGAGGTGTGGGCTGGGGATTGGGGTGGCAATCCCGGTACACGGCCAGTGGGAGTGGAGGAGGTGTGGGCTGGGGCTTGTGGTGGCGATCCCGGTACACGGCCACTGGGAGTGGTGGAGGTGTGGGCTGGGGCTTGAGGTGGCGATCCCGGAACACGGCCAGTGGCAGTGGAGATGGTGTATGCTGGGGCTTGGTTTGGTGATCCCGGTTCAAGGCCCGTGGGAGTGGAGGAGGTGTTGGCTGGGGCTTGGTGTGGCGATCCAGGTACACGGCCAGTGAGAGTGGAGGAGGTGTGGACTGGGGATTGGGGTGGGGGAGGTGTGGGCTGGGGCTTGTGGGGCTGATCCCGGTACACGGCCAGTGGGAGTGGAGGAGGTGTGGGCTGGAGATTGGGGTGGGGGAGGTGTGGGCTGGGGCTTGGGGCGGTGATCCCGGTACACGGCCAGTGGGAGTGGAGGAGGTGTGGGCTGGGGATTGGGGTGGCAATCCCGGTACACGGCCAGTGGGAGTGGAGGAGGTGTGGGCTGGGGCTTGTGGTGGCGATCCCGGTACACGGCCACTGGGAGTGGAGGAGGTGTGGGCTGGGGCTTGAGGTGGCGATCCCGGAACATGGCCAGTGGCAGTGGAGATGGTGTATGCTGGGGCTTGGTTTGGTGATCCCGGTTCAAGGCCCGTGGGAGTGGAGGAGGTGTTGGCTGGGGCTTGGTGTGGCGATCCAGGTGCACGGCCAGTGGGAGTGGAGGCGGTGTGGGCTGGGGCTTGGTGTGGCGATCCAGGTACACGGCCAGTGGGAGTGGAGGAGGTGTTGGCTGGGGCTTGGTGTGGCGATCCAGGTACACGGCCAGTGGGAGTGGAGGAGGTGTGGGCTGGGGCTTGGTGTGGCGATCCAGGTACACGGCCAGTGGGAGTGGAGGAGGTGTGGGCTGGGGCTTGGGGCGGTGATCCAGGTACACGGCCAGTGGGAGTGGAGGAGGTGTGGGCTGGGGCTTGGGGCGGTGATCCAGGTACACGGCCAGTGGGAGTAGAGGAGGTGTGGGCTGGGGCTTGGGGCGGTGATCCAGGTACATGGCCAGTGGGAGTAGAGGAGGTGTGGGCTGGGGCTTGGGGCGGTGATCCAGGTACACGGCCAGTGGGAGTGGAGGAGGTGTGGGCTGGGGCTTGGGGCGGTGATCCAGGTACACGGCCAGTGGGAGTGGAGGAGGTGTGGGCTGGGGCTTGGGGCGGTGATCCAGGTACACGGCCAGTGGGAGTAGAGGAGGTGTGGGCTGGGGCTTGGGGCGGTGATCCAGGTACATGGCCAGTGGGAGTAGAGGAGGTGTGGGCTGTGCTTGCGTGGGGGAGGTGTGAGCTGTGCCTTGGGTTGGCGATCCAGGCACACGGCCAGTGGGAGTGGAGGAGGAATGGGCTGGGGCTTGGGGCGGTGATCCCGGTTCATGGCCAGTGGGAGTGGAGGAGGTGTGGGCTGGGGCTTGGTGTGGCGATCCAGGCACACGGCCAGTGGGAGTGGAGGAGGAGTGGGCTGGGGCTTCGGGCGGTGACCCAGGTACACGGCCAGTGGGAGTGGAGGAGGTGTGGGCTGGGGCTTAGTGTGGCGATCCAGGCACACGGCCAGTGGGAGTGGAGGAGGTGTGGGCTGGGATTTGGGGCGGTGATCCAGGTACACGGCCAGTGGGAGTGGAGGAGGTGTGGGCTGGGGCTTGGTGTGGCGATCCAGGTACACGGCCAGTGGGAGTGGAGGAGGTGTGGGCTGGGGCTTAGTGTGGCGATCCAGGCACACGGCCAGTGGGAGTGGAGGAGGTGTGGGCTGGGGCTTGGGATGGTGATCCAGGTACAGGGCCAGTGGGAGTGGAGGAGGTGTGGGCTGGGGCTTGGTGTGGCGATCCAGGTACACGGCCAGTGGGAGTGGAGGAGGTGTGGGCTGGGGCTTGGGGTGGCGATCCAGGTACACGGCCACTGGGAGTGGAGGAGGTGTGGGCTAGGGCTTAGTGTGGCGATCCGGGCACACGGCCAGTGGGAGTGGAGGAGGTGTGGGCTGGGGCTTGGGGCGGTGATCCAGGTACACGTTCACTGGGAGTAGAGGAGGTGTGGGCTGTGCTTGGGTGGGGGAGGTGAGAGCTGGGGCTTGGGTTGGCGATCCCGGTACACGGCCAGAGGAGGTGTGGGCTGGGGCTTGGTGTAGAGGAGGTGTGTGCTGAGGCTTGGGGTGGTGATCACGGTACATGGCCAGTGGGAGTGGAGGAGGTGTGGGCTGGGGCTTGGGGTGACGATCCAGGTACACGTCCACTGGGAGTGGAGGAGGTGTGAGCTGTGCTTGGGTTGGGGGAGCTGTGAGCTGGGACTTGGGGTGGTGATCCCGGTACATGGCCAGTGGAAGTGGAGGAGTTGTGGCCGGACCTGGGTGTTTGACCGGTCCCGGGGGTTTGACCTTTCCCAGGGTTTTGACCGGTCCTGGGGATTTGATCAGCCCCGGGAGGTGTGACCGGTCCCGGGAGTTTGACTGTTTCCGGGGGTTTGAGCAGTCCTGGGAGTTTGACCGATCCTGGGGGCTTGGCCGGTCCCAGGGGTTTGACCGGTCCCAGGGGATTGACTGGACCCGGGGGTTTGTCCAGACACAGGGGTTCGACCAGTCCCAGGGATTTGACCGGTCCCGGGGGTTTGACTGATCCCTGGGTGTATGACCAGTCTTGAGGGTCTGACCTGTCCTGGGGGTTTGACTGGTCCCGGGGGTTTGACCTGTCCCTGGGTTTTGGGCAGTCCAGGGGGTGTTACCAGTCTCAGAAGCTTTGACTGGTCCTGGTGTTCTGACCGGTCCCGGGGGTGTGACTGGTCCCAGGGGGTTTGACCAGTCCCGGGGGTTTGACCATTCCCGGGGGTTTGACTGGTCCTGAAGTTTGGACTGGTCCCAGGGGTTTGAGCGGTCACAGGGGTTTGACCAGACCTGGGAGTTTGACTGGTCCTGGGGGTGTGACTGGTATTGGGGTTTGACTGGCCCTGGTGGTGTGCCGGTCCCGGGGGTTTGACCGGTCCTGGGGGTTTGACCAGTCCTGGGTTTTTGACCAGACCCGGGGTATGGCCGGTCCCGGGCATTTGATTGGTCCCATGGGTTTGACCAGTCCCGGGGGCTTGACCAGTCCCGGGGGTTTGACAAGTCCCGCAGATTTGACCAGACCCATGGTTTGACCAGACCCTGGGTTTTACTGGTCCCGGGGGTTGGACCAGTCTCGGGGGTTGAACAGTCCCGGGGGTTTGACAAGTCCCGCAGATTTGACCAGACCCGTGGTTTGACCAGACCCTGGGTTTTACTGGTCCCGGGGGTAGGACCAGTCTCGGTGGTTGACCAGTCCCGGGGTTTTGACCAGTCCCATGGATTTGACCGGTCCGTGGGGTTTTTACCAATCCCGGGGGTTTGACTGGTCCCTGGGGTTTTGACCATTCCTGGTGGTGTGACCTGTCCTGGGAATTGGACTGGTCCCAGGGGTGTGACCAGTCCCGGGGATTTGACCATTTCCGGCGGTTTAACCAGACCCAGGGATGAGACCGGACCTTGGGGTGCGACTGGTCCCAGTTGTTTGAACGGTCCCGGGAGTGTGACTGGTCCTGGGGGTTTGACTGGCCCTGGGGGATTGGCCAGTCCCAGGGTTTTGACTTGTACCGGGGGTTTGACTGATCCTGGGGGTGTGACCGGTCCCGGGGGGTTGACTGGTCCTGGAGGTTTGACAAGTCCAAGGGTTTTGACCGGTCACTGGGGTTTGACTGTTCCCGGGAATTTGAACAGTCCCAGGGTTTTGACTGGTCCCGGGGGTTTGACCGGTCCTGGGGGTGTGACCAGTCCCAGGTGTTTGACTGGTCCAAGGGCATATCACCAGTCCCGGGGGTTTGACCTTCCCGGGGGTTTGACCGGTCCCGGGGGTTTGACTGGTCCCGGGGGGTATGAGCAGGCCTGGGGTTTTGCCGGTCCCGTGGTTTTCACTGGTCCCGGGGGTTTGGCCAGTCCAGGGGTTGTGATCGGTCCCGTATGTTGACCAGTCCCGGGGGATTGACCAGTCCCGGGAGTTTACTGTTCCTGGGGGTGTGACCGGTCCAGAGATTTGACTGGTCCTGGTGGTGTGCCGGTCGCGGGGGTTGGACCGGTCCTGGGAGTTTGACCGGTCCTGGGGTTTGACCGGTCCCGGGAGATTGACTGGTCCCGGGTGTGTGACCAGTCGCAGCGGTTTGACAGTTCCCGGGGTTTTGACCGGTCCCGGGGATTTGACCATTCCCAGGGGTTTGACCGGTCCTGTGGGTTAGACCGGTCCCGCGGGTTTGACCAGTCCTGGGGTTTTGACCAGTCCCGGGGTTTTTACCATTCCCAGGGGTTTGACCGGTCCCTGGGGATTTGACCAGTCCCGGGGTTGTAACCTGTCCTGGGTGTTTGACGGGTCCTGGTGGTGTGACCAGCCTGGGGGTATGAACAATCCCGGTTGTTTGACCGGACCCAGGGGTGAGACGGGTCCTGGGCATGTGACTGGACTCAGGTGTTTGAGCGGTCCCGGTGGTGTGAAATGTCCTGGGGTTCTGACCTGTCCCAGGAGGTGTGACCAGTCCCGGGGCTTTGACTGGTCCTGGGGGTTTGACCAGTCCCAGGGTTTTGACATGTCTCAGGGGTGTGACCAGTCCTGGGGTTGTGACGGGTCCCAGGGTTTTGACTGGTCCCGGGGGTGTGACCGGTCCCACGGGTGTGACCGGTCCCGGGGGTTTTACCGGTCCCGGGGGTTTGACCAGTGCCGGGGGTTTCACTGGCCCGGGGGTTTGTCCGGTCCCTGGGGTGTCCCAGGGATTTGACCAGTCACAGGGGTTTGCCCAGTCCTGGGAGTTTGACTGGTCCTGGTGGTCTGACCGGTCCCAGGGATTTGACTGATCCTGGAGGTTTCACCGGACCTGGGGGTGTGACTGCTCCCAGGGGTTTGACCAGTCCCGGGGGTTTGATCGGTCCCGGGGGTTTGATTGGTCCCGGGGGTTTGACCAGACCTGGGGGTTTTATCAGTCCCGGGGGTTTCACCAGTCCCGGGGTTTTGACTGGTCCCAGGGCGTATGACCAGTCCCGGGGGTTTGAGCTGTCCCAGGGGTTTGACCGGCCCCGGGGGGTTGACTGGTCATGGGGTGTGCGACCGGTCCTGGTGTTTGACCGGTCCCGTGGGTTTAACTGGTCCCGAGGGTTTGGCCGATCCAGGGGGTGTGACCGGTGCCAGCTGCTTTGATTTGTCCCGGTGTTTTGACCGCTACTGGGGGTGTGACCAGTCCTGGGGATTTGACCGGTCCTGGGGGTTTGACCGGTCCCAGTGTCATGACTGGTCCTGGGGTTCTGACCGGTCCCGGGGCTTTGACTGGTCCTGGGGATTTGACAGGTCCCAGGGATTTGACCGGTCGCAGGGTTTTGACCGGTCCCGGAGGTTTGAGCAGTCCCGTGGGTTTGACCAGTCCTGGGGGTTTGACTGGTCCTGGCGGTGTGACCAGTCCAGGGGTTTGACTGGTCCTGGCGGTGTGACCAGTCCAGGGGTTTGACTGGTCCTGGTGGTGTGCCGGTCGCGGGAGTTGGACCAGTCCTGGGAGTTTGACCGTTCCTGGAATTTGACCGGTCCCGGTGGATTGACCAGTCCCGGGGGTTTGACCGGTCCTGGGGATTTGACTGGTAGCTGGGGTTTGACCAGTCCCGGGCGTTTGACCAGTCCCGGGGATTTGACTGGTCCCGGGGTTTTGACCAGTCCTGGAGGTTTGACTGGTCCCAATGGTTTGACCAGTCCTGGGGATTTGACCGGTCCCGGGAGATTGACCGGTCCCGAGGGTTTGACCAATCCTGGGGGTTTCACTGCTTCCGTGGGTTTGACCGGTCCCGGGGATTTGACCGGTCCCGGGGGTTTGACCGGTCCCGGGGGTTTGAACGTTCCCAGGGTTTTGTACAGCCCCAGGGTTTTGACATGTCCCGAGGTTTTGACCAGTCCTGGGGGTGTGACTGGTCCCGGGGGTTTGACCTTTCCCGGGGGTGTGACCAGTCCCGGGTGTTAGATAGTTCCCAGGGGTTTGAATGGTCCCTGACGTTTGAGCATTCCGAGGTGTTTGACCAGCCCTGGGGGTGTGACTGGTCCCGGGGGTTTGACCTGTCCTGGGGGTGTGACCAGTCCCGGGTGTTAGATAGGTCCCAGGGGTTTGAATGGTCCCTGATGTTTGAGCATTCCCGGGTGTTTGACCAGTCCTGGGGGTGTGACTGGTCCCGGGGGTTTGACCTGTCCTGGGGGTGTGACCAGTCCCAGGTGTTAGATAGGTCCCAGCGGTTTGAATGGTCCCAGAGGTTTGAGCATTCCCGGGTGTTTGACCAGTCCTGGGGGTGTGACTGGTCCCGATGGTTTGACCTGTCCTGGGGGTTTGACTGGTCCTGGCGGAGTGCCGGTCCGGGGTGTTTGACTGATCCTGGGGCTTTGACGAGCCCCAGGGTTTTGACCAGTCCTGGGGGTGTGACCGATCCTGGGTGTTTGACTGGTCCTGGGTGTTTGACTGAACCTGGTGGTTTGACCTGCCCCAGGGTTTTGACCAGTCCTGGGGGTGTGACTGTTCCTGGTTGTTTACCAGTCCCGGCAGGTGTGAGCGGTCCCGGGGCTTTGACCTGTCCCAGGGTTTTGAACACTCCTGGGGATTTAACTGGTCCTGGGACTGTGACCGGTCCTGGAGGTTTGGTCGGTCCCGGGGCTGTGCCGGTCCTGGGTTTTAACCGGTCCCGGGGTTTGACCAGTCCCGGGGGTTGGACCGGTCCCGGGGCTTTTACCGGTTCCATAAGTTGACCTGCCCCGGGGGATTGACCAGTCCTGGTGTTTTAACCGGTCCCAGGGGGTTTGAACTGTCCCCGTGGTTTGACCGGTCCCCGTGATTTGACCAGGCCCGGGGATTTGACCGGTACTGGGGGATTGAATGTTCCTGGTTGTTTGATGGGTCCCGGGGGTCTGAACGATCCCGGGGGTGTGACCAGTCCTGGGGGTTGGACCGGTCCCGGGGGTGTAACCGGACCCGGGGGTGGGACCAGTCCTGGGGGTTGGACCGGTCCAGGGGCTTTGACCTGTCCCATAAGTTGACTGGTCCCGGGGGATTGACCAGTCCTGGTGTTTTAACCAGTCCAAGAGGGTTTGACCAGTCCCCATGGTTTGACCTGTCCCCGTGGTTTGACCAGTCCTGAGGATTTGACCGGTACTGGGGGATTGCCTGGTCCTGGTGGTTTCATGGGTCCCGGGGGTTTGACCGGTCCTGGGGGTGTGACCAGTCCTGGGGGTTTGGCCAGTCCTGGGGGTTTTGACTGGTCCTGGGGGTCTGACCGGTCCCAGGGGTTTGACTGATCCTGGAGGTTTCACCCGTCCTGGTGGTGTGACTGCTCCCAGGGGTTTGACCGGTCCCGGGGATTTGACGGGTCCCTGGCGTTTGACCGGTCCCGGGGGTTTGACTTGTCAAGGGGGTTTGAATGGTCCCGAGGGTGTGACCGGTCCTGGAGGCTTTACTGGTCCCAGGGGTTTGACCGGTCCCGGGGATGTGACCAGTCCTGGGAGGTATGACCGGTCCCTGGGGTCAGACCGGTCCCAGGCGTTTGACTGATCATGGATGTTTCACCGGTCCTGGTGGTGTGACAGCTCCCAGGGGTTTGACCGGTCCCGGGGATTTGACGGGTCCCGGGGGTTTGTCCGGTCCCGGCGGTTTGACTGGGCAAGGGGGTTTGACTATTCCCGGGGGTTTGGCCAGACCTGGGGATTTTGCCAGTCCCAGGGGGTTCACCAGTCCCGGGGGTTTGACTCGTCCCAGAACGTATGACCAGTGCCGAGGATTTGACCTGTCCCAGAGTTTGCCAGTCCCGGGGGTTTGATTGGTCACGGGGTGTGTGACTGGTCCTGGGGTTTGACCGATCCCGCGGGTTTGACTGTTCCCGGGGGTTTGGCCGATCCAGGGGGTGTGACCGGTGTCAGCTGCTTTGACTGGTCATGGTGGCTTGACTGCTCCTGGGGGTTTGACCGGTCCCAGTGTTTTGACTGGTCCTGGGGTTGTGACCGGTCCCGGGGCTTTGACTGGTCCTGGTGGTTTTACCAGCCCCGGGGGTTTCACCAGTCCCGGGGGTTTGACTGGTCCCAGGGCGTATGACCAGTCCCAGCGGTTTAACTGTTCCAGGGGTTTTGACCGGTCCCGGGGTTTTGACCGATCCCGGGGGTTTGACCAGTCCTAGGGGTTAGAACGGTCCCGCGGGTTTGACCAGTCCCGGGGGTTTGACCAGGCTCGGGGTTTTACTAGTCTCTAGGGTTTGACCACTCCCGGGGGTTTGACCAGTCCCTGGGTTTTGACCATTCCCAGGGGTTTGACTGATCCCTGGGGGCTTGACCAGTCCTGGGGGTTTGACTGGTCCCTGGGGGTTTGACCGTTCTCGGGGTTGTGACCTCTCCTGGGTGTTTTACTGGTCCTGGTGTTGTGACCAGTCCTGGGGGTTTGACCATTCCCGATTGTTTGACGGGACCCAGGGGTGAGACCAGTCCTGAGCGTGAGACTGGACTCAGGTGTTTGAGCAGTCCCGGAGGTGTGACCTGTCCTGGGGGTTTGACCTGTCTCAGGAGGTGTGATCGGTCCCGGGGCTTTGGCTGGTCCTGGGGGTTTGACCAGTCCCAGGGTTTTGACTTGTCTCGAGGGTTTGACCGGTCATGGTTGTGTGACCGGTCCCAGGGGTTTGACTAGTCCCAGGGGTGTGACCGGTCCCAGGGGTGTGACCGGTCCCGGGGGATTTACCAGTCCCCGGGGTTTGACCAGTCCTGGGGATTTCACCGGTCCCAGGTTTTGAACGTGCCCGCGGGTTTGACTGGTCCCGGGGGTTTGACCTCTCCCGGGGGTTTGACCGGTCCCGGGGTTTGACCAGACCAGGGGATTTGACTGGTACCCGGAACTTTACCAGGCCGGGCGCTTGACCGGTATCAAGGTTTTGAACGGCCCCGCAGTTTTGACCGGTCACTGTGATTTGACTGGTCCCGGGGTTTTGACCAGTCCTGGGAGATTGACCGGTCCTGGGGGTTTGACCAACCCTGGGGGTTTGACCGGTCCTGTGGGTTTGACCGGTCCCAGGGTTTTGACCAGACCCAGGGGTTTGACTGGTCCCGGGGGTGTGTCCAGTGCCAGGGGTATGACCAGTCTCAGGGTTTTGACCAGACCCAGGGGTTTGACCGGTCCCTGGGGGTTTGACCAGTCCTGGGGGTTTGACCGGTCCCTGGGGGTTTGACCGGTCCCGGGGGTTTGACCGGTCTCAGGGGCTTGACCATTCCCAGGTGTTGGGCCGGACCCAGGGGTGAGACTGGTCCTGTGGGTGTGACTGGTCCCAGGAGTTTGAGCGTTCCCCGGTGGGTGTCCGGTCCTGGGGGTTTGGCCTGTCCCGGGAGGTGTGACCGGTCCCCGGGGTTTGACCAGTCCCAGGGTTTTGACCAGAGCCAGGGGTTTGACCATGCCCAGGGTTTTGAAAGATCCCGGGGGTTTGAACTCTCCCAGGGGTTTGACCGGTCCCGGGGGTGTGACTGGTCCCGGGGGTTTGACCTGTCCCGTGGGTGTGACCAGTCCCGGGGGTTAGATAGGTCCCAGGGGTTTGAATGGTCCCGGAGGTTTGAGCACTCCCGGGGGTTTGAGCAGACCTGGGGTTTTCACTGGTCCTGGCGGAGTGCCGGTCCCGGGGGTCTGACCGGTCCTGGGTGTTTAACCAGTCCTGGAGGTTTGACCTGTCCCGGGGGTTTGAGCGGTCCTGGGGTTTTTACCGGTCCCAGGGGTTCGAAACCCTCCCACTGATTTGACCAGTCCCGGGGGATTAACCAGTCCTGGGTGTTTGACCAGACCCAGGGTTTGACCGGTCCTGGTGGTTTTACGAGTCCCAGGGGTTTGACCGGTCCCGGAGGTGTGACCGGTCCCAGGGGTTTGACTGCTCCCAGGATTTTGACTGGTCCCGGGGGTTTGACCTATCCCGGGGGTTTGACTGGTCCCGGGGGTGTGACCGGTCCGAGGGGTGTGACCAGTCCCAGGGTTCTGACCAGACCAAGGGGTTTGACTGGTCCCTGGGGGTTTGACCAGTCCTGGGAGTTTGACCGGTCCCTGGGGGTTTGACCAGCCCCGGGGGTTTGACCGGTCCCAGGGGTTTGACCATTCCCAGGAGTTGGGCCGGACCCAGGGGTGAGACTGGTTCTGGGGGTGTGACTGGTCCCAGGAGTTTGAGCGATCCCCGGGGGGTGTCCGGTCCAGAGTGTTTGACCTGTCCCGGGAGGTGTGACCGGTCCCGGGGGGCTTGACCAGTCCCAGGGTTTTCACCGGTCCCAGGGGTTTGACCGCTCACGGGGGTTTGAACATTTCCAGGGTTTGGGCCGTACCCAGGGGTGAGACTGCTCCTGGGGGTGTGACTGGTCCCAGGGGTTTGAGCGATCCCCGGGGGGAGTCCGGTCCTGGGGGTTTGACCTTTCCCGGGAGGTGTGACCAGTCCCGGGGGTTTGACCTGCCCTCGGGGTTTGACCAGTCCCAGGTTTTGACCCATCCTGGGTGTTTGACTGGTCCTTGGAATTTGACCTGTCCCAGGGTTTTGACTGGTCCCAGGCATTTGACCAGTCCCAGGGTTTGGACTGGTCCCAGGGGTTTGACCATTCCTGTGGGTGTGACTGTTCCCAGGGGTTTGGCTGGTACCGGGGGTGACTGGTCCCAAGGGTGTGACCGGTCCCGGGGCTTTTACGGGTCCCGTGGGTTTAACCAGTCCCAGGGGTGTGACAGGTACCAGGTTTGTGACCAGTCCCGGGGCTTTGACCGGTCCTGAGGGTTTCACCAGTCCTGGGGATTAGCAGGTTCTGGGGGCTTGACCTGTCCCGGGGGTTTGACAAGACCCGGGGGTTTGATCGGTTCTGGGGGATTGACAGGTCCCAGGGGTTTGACCATTCCCGGGGGTTTGAACAGACATGGGGTTTGACTGGCCCCGGGGTTTTTACCGGTCCCGGGGCTTTAACAAGTCCTGGGGTTTTGACCAGTCCCAGGGGATTTACCGGTTCCTGGGGGTTTGACCAGTCCTCGGGGTTTGACCAGTCCCTAGGGGTTTGACCGTTCCCGGGGGTGTGACCTGTCCTGGGTGTTTGACTGGTCCTGGTTGTGTGACCGGTCCCGGGGCTTTGACTAGTCCTGGGGGTTTGACCTGTCCCAGGGTTTGACTTGTTTCGGGGGTTGACCGGTCCTGGGGCTGTGAACTGTCCCAGGGGTGTGGCCGGTCCTGGGTGTTTTACCGATCCCGGGGGTTTGACCAGTCACGGGGATTTCACCGGATCCGGGGGTTTGACCATGCCCAGGGTTTTGACTGGTCCCAGGGGTTTGAGCTCTCCCGGGGGTTTGACCATTCCCGGGGTTTGACCAGACCCGGTGATTTGACTGGTACCCGGGGTTTGACTAGTCCCGGGTGTTTGACCGGTCCTGGGCGTTTGACCAGTCCCGCGGTTTTGATCGGACCCGCGGTTTAGACCGGTCCTGGGGATTTGACTGGTCCCGGGGTTTTGACCAGTCCTGGGAGATTGACCGGTCCTGGGGGTTTGACCGGACCCGGGGGTTTGACCGGTCCTGGGGGTTTGAAAGATCCCAGTGTTTTGAACAGTCTCCGGGGTTTGATATGTCCCGAAGGTTTGACCAGTCCCGGGGGTGTGACTGGTCCCGTGGGTTTGATCGTTCCCGGGGGTGTGACCAGTCCTGGGGGTTAGATAGGTCCCAGGGGTTTGAATGGTCCCGGAGGTTTGAGCACTCCTGGGGGTTTGTCCAGACCTGGGGTTTTTCTGGTCCTGGCGGAGTGCCGGTCCCGGGTGTCTGACCGGTCCTGGGTGTTTAACCAGTCCTGAGGGTTTGACCTGTCCCGGGGGTTTGAGCGGTCCTGGGGGTTTTACCGGTCCCAGTGGTTCGAACCCTCCCACGGATTTGACCAGTCCCGGGGGAATAACCAGTCTTGGTTGCTTGACCAGACCCAGGGTTTGACCGGTCCCGGCGGTTTTACGAGTCCCAGGGGTTTGACCGGTCCCGGAGGTGTGACCGGTCCCAGGGGTTTGACTGTTCCCAGGATTTTGACTGGTCCAGGGGGTTTGTCCGATCCCGGGGGTTTGACTGGTCCCGGGGGTGTGACCGGTCCCAGGGGTGTGACCAGTCCCCAGGTTTTGACCAGATCAAGATGTTTGACCAGTCCCAGCGGTTTGACCAGGCCCGGGGTTTGACTGGTCCCGGGGGTTTGACCATTCTCAGGTGTGTGACCAGTCCCAGGGTTTTGACCAGACCAAGGGGTTTGACCGGTCCCTGGGGGTTTGACCTGTCCTGGGGGTTTGACCAGTCCCTGGGGGTTTGACCAGTCACAGGGGTTTGGCTGGTCCCAGGGGTTTGACCATTCCCAGGGGTTGGGTCGGACCCAGGGGTGAGTTGGTCCTGGGGGTGTGACTGATCCCAGGGGTTTTTCCGGTCCCGGGGGTTTGACCTATCCCGGGATGTGTGACCGATCCCCGGGGTTTGACAGGTCCCGGGGGTTTAACCATTCCCAGGGTTTGGGCCGTACCCAGGGGTGAGACTGGTCCTGGGGGTGAGACTGGTCCCGGGTGGTTGACTTGTCATGGGAGGTGTGACCAGTCCCAGGGGTTTGACCTGCCCTCGGGGTTTGGCCAGTCCCAGGGTTTTGACCCGTCCTGGGTGTTTGACCAGTCCTTGGGATTTGACCAGTCCCAGGGTTTTGACAGGTCCCAGGGGTTTGACCAATCCCAGGGTTTTGACTGGTCCCAGGGGTTTGCCTGGTCCTGGGGTGACCGGTCCCTGGGGTGTGACCGGTCCCGGGGATTTTACCGTTCCCGCGGGTTGGACCAGTCCCGGGGCTTTGACCGGCCCCGGGGATTTGACCAGTCCCAGTGTTTTGACCAGTCCCAGGGTTTTGACCAGTCCTGGGGGCTTGACCAATTCTGGGGGTTTCACCGGTCCCAGGTGTTTGACGAGTCCCGGGGCTTTGACCGGTCCCGGGTGTTTGACCAGTCCTGGGGGTTTGACCGGTTCTGGGGGTTTGATTGGTTCTGGGGATTTGACAGGTCCCGGGGGTTTCACCAGTCCTGGGGGTTTGAACAGACATGGGGTTTGTCCGATCCCAGGTGTTTGACCATTCTCGGGGGTTTGAGCAGACATGGGGTTTGACTGGTCCCGGGGGTTTGACCGGTCCCGGGGCTTTGAGTAGTCCTGGTGTTTTGACCAGTCCCAGGGGATTGACCGCTCCCTGGGGGTTTGACTAGTCCTGGGTGTTTGACCAGTCCCTGGGTGTTTGACCATTCCCGGGGGCGTGACCTGTCCTGGGTTTTTGACTGATCCCGGGTGTGTGACTGGTCCTGTGGGTTTGACCATTCCCGGGGGATTGACCGGACCCAGGGGTGAGACTGGTCCTGGGGGTGTGACTGGTCCCAGGTGTTTGAGCGGTCCTGGTGGTGTGACCGGTCCTGGGGTTTGGACCTTTCCCGGGAGGTGTGCCCAGTCCCGGGGGTTTGACCAGTCCTGGGGGTTTGACTGGTCCCGGGGGTTTGACCATTCTCAGGTGTGTGACCAGTCCCAGGGTTTTGACCAGACCAAGGGGTTTGACCGGTCCCTGGGGGTTTGACCTGTCCTGGGGGTTTGACCAGTCCCTGGGGGTTTGACCAGTCACAGGGGTTTGGCCGGTCCCAGTCGTTTGACCATTCCCAGGGGTTGGGTCGGACCCAGGGGTGAGTTGGTCCTGGGGGTGTGACTGATCCCAGGGGTTTTTCCGGTCCCGGGGGTTTGACCTCTCCCGGGATGTGTGACCGGTCCCCGGGGTTTGACAGGTCCCGGGGGTTTAACCATTCCCAGGTTTTGGGCCGTACCCAGGGGTGAGACTGGTCCTGGGGGTGAGACTGGTCCCGGGTGGTTGACTTGTCATGGGAGGTGTGACCAGTCCCAGGGGTTTGACCTGCCCTCGGGGTTTGGCCAGTCCCAGGGTTTTGACCCGTCCTGGGTGTTTGACCAGTCCTTGGGATTTGACCAGTCCCAGGGTTTTGACAGATCCCAGGGGTTTGACCAATCCCAGGGTTTTGACTGGTCCCAAGGGTTTGCCTGGTCCTGGGGTGACCGGTCCCTGGGGTGTGACCGGTCCCGGGGATTTTACCGTTCCCGCGGGTTGGACCAGTCCCGGGGCTTTGACCGGCCCCGGGGATTTGACCAGTCCCAGTGTTTTGACCAGTCCCAGGGTTTTGACCAGTCCTGGGGGCTTGACCAATTCTGGGGGTTTCACCGGTCCCAGGTGTTTGACGAGTCCCGGGGCTTTGACCGGTCCCGGGTGTTTGACCAGTCCTGGGGGTTTGACCGGTTCTGGGGGTTTGATTGGTTCTGGGGATTTGACAGGTCCCGGGGGTTTCACCAGTCCTGGGGGTTTGAACAGACATGGGGTTTGACCGGTCCCAGGTGTTTGACCATTCTCGGGGGTTTGAGCAGACATGGGGTTTGACTGGTCCCGGGGGTTTGACCGGTCCCGGGGCTTTGAGTAGTCCTGGTGTTTTGACCAGTCCCAGGGGATTGACCACTCCCTGGGGGTTTGACTAGTCCTGGGTGTTTGACCAGTCCCTGGGTGTTTGACCATTCCCGGGGGCGTGACCTGTCCTGGGTTTTTGACTGATCCCGGGTGTGTGACTGGTCCTGTGGGTTTGACCATTCCCGGGGGATTGACCGGACCCAGGGGTGAGACTGGTCCTGGGGGTGTGACTGGTCCCAGGTGTTTGAGCGGTCCTGGTGGTGTGACCGGTCCTGGGGTTTGGACCTTTCCCGGGAGGTGTGCCCAGTCCCGGGGGTTTGACCAGTCCTGGGGGTTTGACCAGTCCTGGGGGTTTGCCCAGTCCCAGGGTTTTGACCGGTCCCGGGGGTTTGACCGGTCCCGTGGATTTAACCAGTCCTAGGGTTTTGACTTATCCCGTGCGTTTGACCGGTCCAAGGGCTGTGACCAGTCCCGGGGGTTTGACTTGTCCTGTGGGGCGTGACCGGTCCCAGGGCTTTGACTGGTCCCAGGGGTATTACCATTCCCGGGGGTTTGACCATTCCCGGGGTTTTGACTGGTCCCGGGGGTTTGACCTCTCCCGGGGTTTTGACTGGTCCTGGGGGATGACCAGACCTGGTGTTTGACCGGTCCCGGGGGTTTGACCGGTCACGGGGTTTTGACCGGTCCCTGGGGTGTGAGCGGCCCCGGTATTTTGACAGGTCCTGGGGGATGTGACCTGTCCCGGGGGTGTGACCGGTCCCGGCTGTTTGACCAGTCCCGGGGATTTGAACAGTCCCGGGGGTTTGACCAGTCCCGGGGGTGTGACCAGTCCTGGGGATTTGACTGGTCCTGGGGGTTTGACCGATTCATAAGGGTTTGACCGGCCCCAGGGGTTTGACTGGTCCTGGGGGTTTGACCGGCCCTGGGTGTTTGACTGGTCCTGCGCATTTGACATGTCCCGGGGGTTTGACTTAGACCCAGGGTGTATGACCAGTCCCGGGGGTTTGATTGGTCCTGTGGGTTTGACCGGTCCTGGGGTTTGACTGGTCCCAGGTAGTATGACTGGACCCGGGGTTTGACTGGTCCCAGGGGTTTGACAGGTCCCGTTGGTTTGACTGGTCCCAGGGGTTTGGCCGGTACGAGGGGTGTGTCCAGTCCCAGGGGGTTTGACTGGTCCGGGCGGTTTGACGGGCCCCAGGTGGTTTTACCTGTCCCGGGGGTTTGACCATTCCCGGGGGTTTGACTGGTCCCGGGGGTATGACCGGTCCTGGGGCTTTGACTGGTCCTGCGCGTTTGACCGGTCCCAGGGTTTGACTGTTCCCAGGGTGTGTGACCGGACCCGGGGTTTGACCGGTCCCAGGGGTTTGACTGGTCCCATGGGTTTGACTGGTCCCGGGGGTTTGGCCGGTCCCAGGGGTGTGTCCGGTCCCAGGGGGTTTGTCTGGTCCCGGCGCTTTGACCGGTCCCGGGTGGTTTTACCTGTCCCGGTGGTTTGACCATTCCTGTGGGTTTGACTGGTCCTGGGGTGTGACCAGTCCCAGGGCTTTGACCAGTCATGGGGGTTTGACCGGTCCCAGGGCTTTGACCAGTCAGTGTGGTTTGACCAGTCCTGGATGTTTGGCCATTTCCGGGGGTTTGTCCATTCCTGGGGCTTTGACTGGTCCTGGGTGTGTGACCGGTCCCAGGGTTTGACCGGTTAGTGTGGTTTGACCAGTCCCGGAAGTTTGACCATTCCCAGGGGTTTGACCAGTCCTGGGGGTTTGACTGGTCCTGGGGGTGTGACCGGTCCCAGGGTTTGTCCGGTCAGTGTGGTTTGAACAGTCCTGTATGTTTGACCATTCCCGGGGGTTTTACCAGTCATGGGGGTTTGACTGGTCCTGGGGGTGTGACCGGTCCCGGGGGTTTGTCTGGTCCTGGGGGTTTGACCAGACCAGGGGTTTGAATGGTCCCGGTGGTTTTACCGTGCCTGGGGTTTTGACTCTTCCCGGGGGTTTGATCAGTCATGGGAGTTTGACCAATCCCGGTGGTTTGACCAGTAACGGAGATTTGACCGGTCAAGTGGGTTTAACCATTCCCAGAGGTTTGACCGGTCCCGGGGGTTTGACGGTCCCAGGGGTTTGACTAGTCCCGGGGGCTTTGATCGGTCCCGGGGTTTGACCGGTCCCTGGGGTTTGACCAGTCCTGGGGGATTGACCGGTCCCGGGGGTTTCACTGTTACCTGGGGTTTGTCCGGTCCCGGGGGTTTGACGGCCCCAGAGGTTTGACCGGTCCCAAGGTTTTGACCAGTCCTGGGGGTTTGCCCATTCCCAGGGGGTTTGACCGGTCCCGGGGGTTTGACCATTCCCGGGGGTTTGACCGGTCCCGGGGGTTTGACCAGTTGGGGGTTTGACCAGTCCCGGGGTGTGACCGTTCCCGGGGGTTTGACCTGTCCCGATGGTGTGACATGTCCCGGGGGTTTGACCAGTCCCTGGGGGTTTGACCGATCCCGGGGGTTTGACCATTCCCGGGGGTTTGACCGGTCCCGGGGGTTTGACCAGTTGGGGGTTTGACCAGTCCTGGGGTGTGACCGTTCCCGGGGGTTGGACCTGTACCGATGGTGTGACATGTCCCGGGGGTTTGACCATTCCCGGGGGGTTTTACCAGCCCCAGAGGTTTGATTGGTCCCGGGGGTTTGATCGGTCCCGGGTGTTTGACCATTCCGGGTGGTGTGACCGGTCCCGGGGGGTTGACCGATCCGCAGTCATGATTAAATCAGAGGCTGCCCACCTCATTTAACCCGTCGGTTTTTGGGCTGTTAACATGCAGCCCTTATGGTCTGGGATCAGACACGGAGAATGTTTGATCAGTAATTTCCAGTCTCTTTACCCTTCTGTGTTTTACAGTGAATTTGCTGGCGATTGTGATCCTGTCCCGGGGAAAGTGCGGGCTCTCCACCTGCACCACTCGTTACCTGGTGGGCATGGCAGGGGCCGATCTCCTGGTCATTGTCACTGAGGTCATACTGAGCAAGCTGAAATGGTATTATTTCTACTGGTCTTTCGTGAACATCACCCCTGTGTGTAGTGTTATCTTTGTCCTGGTCGCTGCAGCCACAGACTGTTCTGTCTGGTTCACCGTCACTTTCACCTTTGATCGATTTGTGGCCATTTGTTGCCAGAAGCTGAAGGCTAAATATTGCACCGGGAAAACTGCGGCTATGGTTCTGGCCACAACCGGAATACTGCTCTTTTTAAGAAACATTCCCTTCTACTTTGCATCTGAACCCTGGATTATTCTTGACAATGTGCCATACAGCTGTCCGCCAATCCCAGGCTTTCTTACTGATCCCGGGTGGGTGGGATTTACGTGCTTTGATAGGGTTTTAACCCCATTGCTCCCATTCGCTATAATTCTGTTGCTCAACGCTCTGACAGTCAGACACATTTTAGTGGCCAGTCGAGTCCGTAAGGGACTGAGGGGTGAGAGCAAGGGAGAGAATGACAGAGACCCAGAGATGGAGAGCAGGAGGAAATCTATGATTTTACTCTTCACCATATCCGGCAGCTTCATACTGCTGTGGCTGGTCTATGTTATATATTTCTTTTATGTATACTTTCCAGGATTATTTTCCACACTTCCCCGATATTTTTCAGGTTTCTTTGGAGAAGTCGCAGGTATGCTGCGGAGTATGAATTGCTGCACAAACACATTTATTTATATGGTGACCCAGTCCAAGTTCAGAGAGCAGGTGAAGTGCGCGGTGAAATATCCGCTTACCTCAATTATTCAATTCATTAATAATCAGAAGCAACTGAGTGCAGCCCAGAGACGGCTCCCAGTGTTTCCAGCCCAGGAATGTAATATTCAGCCTCAGACTGCAATCCACTGAGTTACACCAGCAATCGCTGGTGATCTGAATATACCGCCAGTGGCGGGGCGAGCACTGTGTTTAGGACTCCGTGCTGTTTCTGATTAACACTTCCCACATTGTCTTTCGGGACATGACCACGAGTTTTCTGCTTTCACTCTGAGCTTTTCTGTAAAGAGACACTTCAGCGACTGAGGGCAGCAATTCATTCGCCACTTCCAAAGTAAGAGCCTGGTCAATAGCTAGCCAGTCAGAGCAAGGCTGCAGTTCAGAGGTTTATATTACCTGGAATATACAGCACATAAACAAACCATTCGGCCCAATCAGTCTGTGCTGCTATTTATGCTCCACACCAGTCTCCTCCCATTGCATCGAAATCATCTGAGCCTTTCAGACTAACTTTCTATTCCCCTTTCTATAATTTCCTCGTCTAGTTTCCTTCTGAAAGAATCTAAGCTATTTTCCTCAACCACTTTCTGTGATAGTGAGGATCACATTCTAACCAATCTCTGAGTAAAGTAATTGCTCCTTTTTTCCCTATTGGGTTTAACAGTAACTATTTTGTATTTATGACCGCAAGTGTGGCATTCTCCCACAAGTGTAAACATTCTCTCCACATCTAACCTGTCCAACCCATTCATCATTTTGAAGATCTCTATCAGGCTTCATCTAAGTCCTCTCTCTTCTATAGCAGAGAGGCCCAGCCTGTTTAATCTTTACCAACAGCTGCAATCTTTCAGTTCTGGTGCCATTCAACTAAATATTTGTAAGACCAAAACTATTGGCCCCCTTACAAACTACATTGCCAAGCCACCGACTCCATCCCTCTCCTTAGCACCAGTTTGTTGTTTGCAATCTTGGTGTCTTATTAGACCACGGGATGATCTTCCGACCAAATATTCACTCCTTCACCAGGCTTACATCCACCTCGGTAACATCGCCGAACTTCGCCCCTGCCACAGCTCATCTGCAGCTCAAAGCATCATCCATGCCTTTGGTAGCTCCAGACTTGATAACAAGAACTGTCTCCAGGCCGGCTTCCCATCTCCCACCCTCCATAACTTGAACTTATCCAAAGCTCTGCTGCCTGTAACAAAAACAACATCAAATCCTGCTAAACCACCACCCCTGTGCTCGCTGACCTACAGTCACTCCCATTCCGGCAATGTCTCCATTTTAAAATTATCATCCTTGCTTTCAAATCCCTACATGGCCTTGCCCTCCCTGCCTCTGCAAGCTCCACTAGCCCCTCAACACTCCCGAGATCTCTGTGCTCCGCTAATTCTGGCCTCTTACACATCCCTGATTACAACCGCTCCACCATTGGCGGCTGTGCTTTCAGCTGTCTGGTCCCTAAGCTCAGGAATCCCCTCCCTAAACCTCTCTGCTTCTCTAAATCTCCCTCCTCCTTTAATATGCTGCTTTAAACTTACCTCTTTGACGAAGCTTTTGATCATCTTTCCTTATGTGGCCCAGGGTCAGGTTTTGTTCAGAAACGCTCCCATGAATCGCTTTGGTCATTTTACTCTGTTAAAGGCGCTATGTAAATACAAGTTGTTGTTGTTGTATGTACCTTCTGCACTTTCTCCAGTTCTTCTATGTCCTTTTTATATTATGGAGACCATAACTATGCACAGCTCTCTAATTCTGACCTGATCCGGGTCCTATATATGTTTAATACAATTTACAAAGTATTTACAGCCATTCGACTCAAAATGTCCATGTTGGTGTCCAATATTGTTCTATTCCTTTCCCCTCATGTGCTTGTCTCGCTCCCCCTTAATTGTGTCTGTGTTATTCGGATCAACTGCTCCTTGTGTTAGCGAGCTCCACATTCAGACCACTCATTGGTAAAATGTTTTCTCCTAAATTCCCTATTAGATTTATTAATGACTTTCTTAAATATATGACCCCAAGTTCTGGTCTCTCCTGCAAGGGGAAACACCTTCTCTAATCTACCTTATGATACCCTTTCATAATCTCCAAAAACTCTATCTGATTATCCCTCAGTCTTCTCTTTCCTAAATGAAAGAGCCCCAGCCTGTTCAGTCTTTCCTGACAGGTATAACCTCTCAGATCTGGTATCATTCCAGTAAACACTGTTTCTACCTTCGCCAGTCCCGCTGTGTCCTATTTCTAAGATGGAGACCATGTGCACAGTACACCGAGTGTGGTCTAACCAAGGGTCCATACAAATTAAACAGAACTTCTATTCTTTACGACTCTATCCCTCGAGAAATGAACCCCAGTGCTTTCTTTGTTTTATGGCCTTATCAACATGCATTGCAACTTTTAGTGATTTATGTAATTGTACCCTCACATCCCTCTGTTCATGAACCCGGTTAGAACTTATTTTCCAAGGAGTGGTGAACTCCGTATTCTTCCTATTAAAATGCACTACTTCACATTTTTCTATACTGTGGTTCATTTGCCAGTTACATGCCCATTCTGCCAGTTTATTAACGTCTTCCTGGATTTTGTCACAGTCATCCTCTGTATTAAATGTAAAGACCCATTTATTTGGCATCCACAATGTTTAAAATTGCACTTCCGATTCCTGAGTCCGAACTGTTGAAGTAAATGGTGAACAAAAGTGTTGCCAGCACCGATCCTTGTGAAACTCCACTTCCCACCATTGGCCAAATTCAATACTTTTGAATTCTATCGCCTTAGAAATAAACCCCAGTTCATTGTTAGCACTTTAATTGCTTTGCTGACCAGTGATACTGCTTTTAATTATTTGTTCATCAGTAGCCCTAGAGCCCATTGCTCTTCTGCAACCTTCAGTTTCTCATTTTCTAATATATCAGTGATTATAGAATCATGGAATGATACAGCTCAGAAGTAGGCCATTCGGCCCACAGTACCTGTGCTGGCTCTTTGGTAGATCTGTCCAATTAATCCCACTCCTTTCCTTTTTCCCCAGATTTCTTTTATCTCAAGTATTTACTCCAAATCCCCTTAGAAAGTTAGTATTGAATCTGCTTCCACCGCCCTTTCAGACAGCTCATTCCAGATCACAACAACTCGCTGTGTAAAACACAATCCTCCTCATGTTGTGTCAGGTTCTTTTGCCAATCACATTATATCTGTGTCCTCTGGTTTCCGAACCCACTGCCACTGGAAACAGTTGCTCCTTAATTACTCTATTAAATCTAGTTATGCTTTTGAAAACCTCTATGTAATCTCCTCTTAAACGTCTCTGCCCTAATCAGATCAACCCAGCTTCTCCAGTCTCTCCATATAACTGAAGTCCCTTGTCCCTGGTACCATTCTAGTAAATCTTTTCTGCACACGCTCCAGGGCCTTGACATTTTCCTAAAGTGTCGTGCCCATAATTAGACACAATACTCCACCTGAAGCCTAATCAGTGCTTTATAAAATGTTCGCACAACTTCCTTGCTTTTGTACTCTACTGCTTATTAATAAAGTGAAGTATCCCGTATGCTATATTAACATATACTTCTCAAATTGTGCAGCCGCCTTCATACATGCCTAGGTCCCTCTGTTCCTGCACTCCCTTTATAGATGTCCCATTGAGATCACATTGCCTCTTCTTATTATTCACTTCACAATTCTCTGTGTTAAATAGAATCTGCCAAGTGCCTGCCTAATTGAATCGGAGTTTGGTGTATGTTGTAAGCAAAGGGATTGGATTGGGAAAGAAACGCCATCAGTGAAGTGTAGGATCATGTGGGGGACGTATCTGAAACTCTCAAACCATCCAGCCTGAGGAACAGTTTATAACGGTCAAGACCCAGCCGAATTTTCTTGGCCTTTAGGGTCTTGCTTTCGGCTCCAATTTATTTTATTCTGTTAATGCAAAATATGCCAGTAAACTCAGTAAGGAGATAACTTTATATGAAGGAATGAGGGTCAGTTAGAAGGTGTTGCATGAATGACTTTTTAACTGAAGTTCAGCCATGATTGTATTGAATGGCGGAGCAGGCACGAAGGGCCGAATGGCCTACTCCTGCTCCTATTTCTTATGTTCTCTTGTTGACCAGTCAGTCTACGTCCGCCTGAAGTCTGTTACTATCCTTCTCATTGTGTGCTACATTTCTGAGTTTCGATGCCCTGTAAACCCAACTCTAGGTCATTGAAATATATCACAGAGAGCACTGGTCCTAATAGCGACCCCTGGGGGCACCACTGTATACTTCACTCCAGTCTGAAAACAACCCGTCACCATTACTCTCTGCTTTCTGACCATTAGCCAATTTGGTATCCATGCTGTCCTGGTCAATTAATCCCATGGGCTACAATTACATGACCAGGTATGTCACGTGGTTTTTGTCAAATGACTGTTGAAAGTCCATATAGACAACATCAACCGCACTACCCTCATGAAACTTCTATTTTCCGACAAAACTGCATCTCCTCGCATTCATCGATGTTAAACTTCACTTGTCAATTAACTGCGCAGCCTGTATGTCTTCTAATGTCTATTTTGAGATGTCATTGTGAGAAATGTCTATTCAATAATTGAAGCAAAGCAACAGTGTATTGAATAAAAAACAATAATAATTAATAAAGGCAGACATCTACAACTTGTGTGGTTTTGGATGTTAATCAGAATATCTGAGCATTTATTGCAGAGTAATCTCCTGGCTTGTCACTTTGTACCAGTGCTTTTCAAAGAAGTTGGGGAAGATATTATTTATTTCAAATAACAGAACTGCTCTCCTGTTTGATTCAGCCTCACTTTGTGACTTTCGATATCTTTATATGCATCGGACATTCTAAACTCCTCCCCACAACACCGAATATCGTCAGCTCCTCCACAACCCATCTAATATCCTCAGATCCTCTGCACCCCACCTAATATCCTCAGCTCCTCCTCACCCCACCGAATATCCTCAGCTCCTCCCCACCCCTCCTAATATCTTCAGCTCTTCCCCACCCCACCTAATATCCTCAGCTCCTCCCCACGCCACCTAATATCCGCAGCTCCTCCCCACCCCACATAATATCCTCAGCTCCTCCACACACCACCTAATATCCTCATCTCCCCACCTCACCTAATAGCCTCAGCTCCTCCCCACCCCACCTAATATCCTAAGCTCCTCCACACCCCACCTAATAACCTCAGCTCCTCCTCACCCCAACAAATATCCTCATCTCCTCCCCACCCCAACAAATATCCTCAGCTCCTCCCCACCCCACCTAATATCCTCAGCTCCTCCCCACTCAACCTAATAATCTCAGCACCTCCCCACCCCACCTAATATCCTCAGCTCCTCCCCACACCACCGAATACCATCAGCTCCTCCCCACCCAACCTAATATCTTCAGCTCCTCCCCACAACACATAATATCCTCAGCTCCCCACAACCCCACCTAATATCCCCAGCTCCTCCCCACCCCTCACAATATCCTCAGCTCCTCCCCAAACCACCTAATGTCCTCAGCTCCTCCCCACCCCACATAATATCCTCAGCTGCTCCCCACCCCAGCTAATATCATCAGCTCCTCCAAACCCCACCTAATATCCTCAGCTCCTCCCCACCCCACCTAATGTCCTCAGCTCCTCCCCACCCCACCTAATATCCTGAGCTCCTCCCCACCCCACCTAATATCCTGAGCTCCTCCCCACCCCACCTAATATCCTGAGCTCCTCCCCACCCCACCTAATATCCTCAGCTCCTCCCCACCCCACCTAATGTCCTCAGCTCCTCCCCACCCCACCTAATATCCTCAACTCCTCCCCACCCCACCTAATATCCTCAGCTCCTCCCCACCCCACCTAATGTCCTCAGCTCCTCCCCACACCACCAAATGTCCTCCGCTCCTCCACACCCCACCTAATATCCTGAGCTCCTCCACACCCCACCTAATATCCTCAGCTCCTCCCCACCCCACCTAATACTCTCAGCTCCTCCCCACCCCACCCAATAACCTCAGCTGCTCCCCACACCACCTAATGTCCTCAGCTCCTCCCCACATCACCTAATGTCCTCAGCTCCTCCCCACCCCACCTATTATCCTCAGCTCCTCCCTACCCCACCTAATATCCTCAGCTCCTCCCCACACCTCCTAATATCCTCAGCTACTCCCCACCCCACCAAATATCCTCTGCTCCTCCTCACCCCACCTAATATCCTCAGCTCCTCCCCACCCCACCTAATATCCACAGCTCAGCCCCACCGCACCTAATATCCTCTGCTCCTCCCCACCCCACATAATATCCTCAGCTCCTCCCCACCCCACCTAATATCCTCAGCTCCTCCCCACACCTCCTAATATCCTCAGCTCCTCCCCACACCACCTAATATCCTCAGCTCCTCCCCACCCCACCTAATATCCTCAGCTCCTCCCCACCCCACCTAATATCCTCAGCTCCTCCCCACACAACCTAATATCCTCAGCTCCTCCCCACCCCACCTAATATCCTCAGCTCCTCCCCACCCCACCTAATATCCTCAGCTCCTCCTCACCCCACATAATATCCTCAGCTCCTCCCCACACTATCCAATATCCTCAGCTCCTCCCACTCCACATAATATCCTCAGCTCCTTCACACCCCACCTAAAATCTTCCTCTCCTCCCTCCCCCCTAATATCCTCAGCTCCTCCCCACCTCACCTAATATCTTCAGCTCCTCCACACCCCACCTAATATCCTCAGCTCCTCCCCAACCCACCTAATATCTTCAGCTCCTCCCCACCCCACCTAATATCCTCAACTCCTCCCTACCCCCCTAATATCCGCAGATATTCCACACCCCTACTAAAGTCCTCAGCTCCACTCCACCTCACCTAATATTCTCAGCTCCTCCCCACCCCACCTAATATCCTCAGCTCCTCCCCTCCAGCACATAACTGAAGAGATCGCAATGTCTCTGAAGAATGGACTCAGTCGGGAGTATTTTTGTGTACTTTACGGGAATTTTCTGAGGGTATTTTCCCTGTTATGGAATCGCCCTGTGCAAATATGTGAAATTCTGGTTTGTTAAAACTCCAGAGTACGCATGACAGTTGGCTGTGACAAAAGAACTGTCAGTCATCCAGAATGTATAGGTTCGCACAACAGTCCTGGAAAACGGAAGGTGGCCATTGAACTTTTGAACTTGATTTAAAGGCCACTCTAATATTCAAAGCACTTCTCACCTCTATTTCAGAAGAGAAGCAGAACAATGAACACACTGGCCTCAGCCAGCCGAAAAGGAGCCAGTTTTTTCCCAACACAAAGACCGAAAGATATGTTCCAGACTTAGAGCCTTTAATCCAAGATGTATGGGAACGAGGATGACTCATCACAGATTAAGAAACGGAGTGCTTAGAAAAAAATGGATCTTAAAGATTGACAGGAAAAGATAGGGACTACGATAAAGATAGACAATTTTCCACCAATCTCTCTCTCTCTCTCTCTCCCTGCTCCTACAAGATCGAACTAATAAGAAGTACCAGAGAAGCTGACGAGCAGAGCGATCGAAACGGACCACTTGTGGGGGTAAGCATAGTCTCTCAGAAGTGAATCTTTTGGGCTACTCCGATGGTGGGAGCTTCGTTTGCTTCAGGCAGGCGAAGGGATTTATGGGACTGGGTAATTCATTGATAGGGTGGAATTAGAGTCCACCATAGCAACAGGGGAATTACTGCTTGTTATCGTCCCCAGTTTGGACTGTATGTATGCTGATTGTAATCTGGATTATATTCTCCACAGGGATCGTGATTTAGTTAAGTAGTGTATGTTTTAGCCAGTGTATGTTAGACTAAATAAATACAAGTTGATTTTGTTCACCGAAGCATTACTGTCTGTCACATATTTCATTTACACTCTGAATAATAATTGCCGGGTATAGGACTTTTGTATGGTGGGGGCGATTCGAAACGTCGTCTAGCAATTTGGCTAGGATCAAAAACCGCTTACATCTCTTGGCGACCAATGGCTGGACCTGGGATAATGGAGTGTAAAAAAGCCCCTACATCTCTTGGCGACCGTGGCAGGACCTGGGTTAAAGGATTGTAGATCAGTCACAGATAACGCTTTTGGCGAATGATCCCAACTGGAGGAAAGGATTTCTTTCTATGTGTTTAAGAAGGTTAACATCACTAAGAAGCCTTGTTGCATGCTGAGCGTCTGAGTGAGGTAAAGGTGCTGGGAGAGCGGTTGAAGGATATTCAGGTGGCATAGAGAGTCGCCAACACTGGAGGGTTTGATAGAGGTAATCATGGTCCTTGCCAGGAGCAGATCCGGAATTTGACCGATGCTCTATCTAAGGCCAAAGGGATGGTCTGCTTGGTGGCTTCTGGAGTGGCCCGGGTAGATGAGGAAGAGCAGGACGGATATAAGGAGGACTGTAAGGCTGAGGTGGACATTCGACCAACGCCCGAAGTGCTGGGACCAGGACCCATGTCCCCTGTCTGTCAGTGGAAATACGGTGTGCCTGTAGGTGGTCAAGAGCAAGGCTCACTGCAGATTGACTTCTTGCTCCTGTATACGACACCCCAGCTGCAGGCAATGGTCTCTAGCTTGATCAAACTGAAAAGCACAGGGGAACCATCTGTCCATTTTACGAATGTGGAGCAGGTGGGGTAGATCAATAATTGTAACAATGCTGAGAAAGCCAAATTAAGTTTATTGTCCCTGGATAGTAGGTTGTACCAGTCGCTCTCAGCAGTTAACAAGAGGGGGCAGGGTACATTAGAGGGGATAAAGGATGACATCCTAGAGGCTATGGGCCTCAAGGATGGAAGTCCCTTCTCCAGAGTGGAAAGGACACTGCAGTCAGCTGGGCAGGCACCGCAGGCTTTTGCTGACAGGCTTTGGACCATCTACCGGGGTGCCTGTGCGGGGGTGCCCGACCGGGTGCAGCTGTAGGTGGAGCCTAGGTCTCATTGGCTGAGGACCCTGGTGGCAAACAGCCTGCCCAGGATCAAGGCCAAAGCAGAGGGGTGGTTCGATTCCAGGGATCCCCAGACCACAGAAGATAGTGTGATCCGGCAGTTAACTATCTTTTTTATGAATGGTAGGGGTAAGGATGACAAACCAAAGGGCAGAGTACACGAGTTAAAGCCTATTGGAGGCAACGTTAGAAGAGAGTGGCGCCAGGAAGGGGGTATCTCAGGGAAGAAGCAGGGTTGTTGTAGGTGCGGGAGTAAAGAGCACTGGAGGAAAGACTGCCCAGTCTCTGACAAAAGGAGCTGGAAAGGGGATCTTCCAGCACCAGTGCAGAAAGCCGCAGCTGTGGCAGGAAGCAGCACTGATCTGTTCGCGGTATTAGTGGCTGCTCTCTGCGCAGTTTTTCCAGCAGGGCAGGGTAGTGCGGATGCTGCAGTAGGCAGCGTACTCCCATCTGACCCAAACAATCCCGATCCATGACTAGAGGCTTCTCAGCCCGTTTACGTGTGCCCACTAAATTACGATGCTTGGACGAGACCCTGCATGTAAATGGGGGTGGAGGAGGTGCAATGGACCTATTTGCTGGACACTGGAGCTTCATGCAACATTGCTTACGTGCATAACCCGACCACATCACCTCGATCGAGCGGGGTCCCATATAAATTAGTAGGGTTCACTGGGAAGGAACAGGCTGGGTCTTTCTCCATCCCACTATCCATCGATCTGGGTACACTCCATACAGAGTAGAAATGTGTCCTGATGTGGTGGGAGCGGAGGGAATAGGCATTTTGGGGGCAGACTTCATACTGGCCCACAAGATATTGGTGGATTTCCGGAATCACTGTCTTTGGGGGGCATTATGCATGGGAAAGGAGAAGTAGGTGATAGTTATACCACGGAAGCGATGGAAAAGGAACCGTGTGCACGATGAAGCCTAATGTTAGTTATGACATGAATTTTTGGTCACTGCTACCCCGATGGAGAACATAGCAGATGTGCGAGCCAGCCTTGCGGCTTTGGCTACACACAAGCACGACAGTGGGAGGGTAATAGGGGTGGAGGTCAGAGTAGACGGAGAACACATGGCCCGACCACAGAAACAGTACAACTTCCACAGAGAGGTAGAGGCGGATTTAGAGATGGCAGTGGGATCACTTTTTGAGCAGGCTGTGTTGAGAACCATAGCGACACATGTGAACACTCTGATTTGGCCAGTTAGGAAACCAGACAATTCGTTTAAAGCCATTGTGGACTATTGGGTTCTTAACAAGAACATCCCAGCCTGTGTCCCCACCATCGCAGCCGTAGCCGACCTGATCGGGAGTATCCCAGCATCTGCAAAAACATTCACGGTGCTGGACATTTTGAACAGATTCTGCTCAATCTCTCTCAAAAGGGAGGACCAGCATAAGTTCGCATTCACTTTCAAGGGTCAGCAGTACACATGGACCTGCCTTCCCCAAGGGGTTCACAACAGACCTTCTATTTTCCATCAATATATGGCCAAATGTGTAAAAGGGTTCAGCAGGACACAGCAGCTTGTGCAGTATGTGGACGACCTGCTTTTGTTCTCCAACGAGGGGGAGGAGCATGGCCCCCTACTGGCTGAGCTGCTGCTAATGGGAGCTGGGTTCAAAGTTAATCCCAAGAAAGCACAGACTGGCCAGCTGGAAGTAAAATTCCTCGGGCTGGCCGTGCGTGCTGGGGAGAGGGCCATCAATGAGGGAAGGAGGAAGGCGGTAGCGGAGCTACCTACCCGACCATGGTAACCAGGATAAGATCCTTCCTGAGACTCACTGGGTACTGCAGGGATTTCATAGAGGACTGATCTGCTACGGCAGCTGCTCTCCTTTGGCTCCTCCACAAGGGAGTGGGCTGGGAGTGGGATGAGCACTGCATGGCAGCTTTTAGTCGGCTGAAGGTTGATCTGTGGACCGCACCGGCTTTAGGAGCGATTGATGGATGAAAGGAGTTATTTTGGAACGTAGCTGCCACAGGGGACAGTTTGAGCGCAGTGCTACTCCAGGAGTGGCATGGCAAGCTGAGGCCTGTGGTATACTCATCAAGAATCCTCACAGATGTAGAGAGGGTGTGCTCCAATTGTGAGAGGCATCTGCTTGCCACATATTGGACCGTGAGGAGATCACAAATCTTCACGGGTGCGTCCTGGTAACTCTCTTAACCCATCATATGCCCACTCAGATTGCACTGGTCTCGCTAGACGTACTCCTATCTAGTTATCCAGCCAGCTAAACACTCATTCAAATAATTGCTCAAGAAGCAGTTTGCTGTTTTGAAGCTTTACTTGAATAAATTTCTGAAACTGTAAACAAAGACAAAATATGTTTTGTACATAGTGCTGAGCACTACACATTAGATGTTACATAAGATATAAACATGTTGCGACAACAGAATAGACTAATTGTATAACTAAATAGCACTGAAGCTAAACATCGGTAGCTAACAGCTATTACTCTTATAGACAAAGTATTGTCAAAATGCTACACATACAAGGTTGTTATCATGTTACTAAACAAGGATATTCACAGACATTGCGTCTTGCCTAGCATATAAGAAGGATGCAACAGGATTGAGAATCCCTCATGTGGCTTTCTTCATAACTCAGCAGAACACTCCCTGGAATACTATTTCCGGGTCAAACAGATACAAGGTCAAATAACACCCTGCTATACAATAACACTGCTATACACTAGCTACCACTAGAGGGTGCTATCTGCAAGTAATAAGTCCAGAAAACTCCCCATCGAGGGTCGTTAACTCACTCTCCCATCCTGGCTGGGATGGGACTTCACGATGACGGCCATAGGCCATTCATATCATTTTGACTGAGTGTCCTTCATCAAGATAACATCTCCTTCTTTGAGATCTGCCACTTGCATCAGCTCTGCAGTGTGTTGAGGTGCTCCCGTCGCCGCCTGCCCCAAAACGTGTCTGCCAGACTCTGAACCCGTTTACATTCTTCCTTGAAGAGTTCTCTTTTCCCAAACTCTCCTGGAGGACAAGGGGAAACACCAGTCTTCTGGGTCAAAAGCATGGCCGGAGTGAGGATGAGGGGCGATTCCGGGTCTGATGATATGGGGATGAGGGGCCTTACATTCATCATGGTGGTGACCTCAGCCATCAGTTTGGTCAAGACTTCATGTGTGAGGCACGACGATCTACCTTGGAGAGGCATACAGTTTAGGATGTGGCGGGCAATGCCGATCATACGCTCCCATGTGCCACACATGTGGGATGAGTGAGGTGGGTTGAATACCCAGGTACATTTCTGCTCTTGAATATACATCGCCACACTCTCTGAGCTGGAACTTGATACATCCATCTGCATCTCTCTGCAAGTGTCAACAATGTTAGTGCCGCAATCCGAGTGTATTTGCTTTGCCGGGCCTCTGATTGAGAAAAACTTTCTCAGAGCATTTATGAAGCTGGAGACGCTCATTGTTTCAATAACCTCGATGTGTACAGCTCTTGTGGACATACATGAGTAAATCGCCGCCCACCTTTTGCTGTTGGCATATCCTCCTCTTGTGCGGCATGAGACCACATCCCTTGGCCCGAAGACGTCTACACCTACGTAGGTGAAATGTGGTGCTAGTTGTAGCTGCTCGGTTGGCAGATCTGCCATCTTTTGGTGCTCTGTCTTCCCACGGAGTTTCTTGCAGGTGACATATTTGAAAAGCGTGCCGCTGATACATCTCTTAGCTCCAAACAAACAGAGTCCGTCTGCTCTGATGGCACTTTCGGTGAAATGTCTGCCATGGTGCTTCACAGCCTCATGATGATGACGCACAAGCAGAGTAGCCAGGTGATGACGACCTTGCATGAGGATGGGGTTGGTTTCATTCATTCCTAGCTGAGACTGCGATATGCGTCCCCCAACTCTGAGAAGTCTGTCGGTGTCGACGATAGGATGCAGCTTCCATAGCCTGCTGTGAGAGGGTAGGCTGTGTTGTGCGGCTATTCACTTCAACTCTTCTGAGTAACACTCGTGTTGGACGCTCTTCATCAGGAGGATTTTGGCTCTCTTGAGCTCCTCTTCAGAGGGACTCTTACGACAGATGTTACACCCATGGCAGCTCCTCTCTTGTGTAGACTGGGAGAAGGGATGAGTTAAGCGCGTTAAGTGGGCTACTGTCATCATGAGAGTGTTCCCTTTGGAGAGACGCTCGAAGCATTTGGTGCTCATCGAGACCTTAGAGGTTTGAGTAACGTCGCTGTGACTTGTGGGCGTTTCTCAGAGTCTGAAACAGGGTTGAGGAGGTCGTATGAATCATAGAGTTCAGAGGAGTGCTGCGACTGATCCTGAAGAGAAGCAGGTCCTGACAGCCATGTCGTGCTGCTGAGAAGGGACGCTGTTACAGATCTAGACCCATGGTCAGCTGGGTTCAGGTCTGTAGGGACGTACCCCCACTGGTTGGGTGGTGTGAACTGCCGAATACATTGGACCCTGTTGTTTATGTTTACGGAGAACAGTCTACTTTGGTTATGGATTTATCCTAGCATTACTTTGCTGTCTGTATAACACTTGATGCTGTCGAACTTCAGATCCATCTCCTCTACTATGAACTCTGCAATCTTGTAATGATATCTGTTTGTCTTGCCTGTATTTATTTTGCACTCATGTATATTACCCTCCCCCTCACTGTGTATAGTTTCACTTCCTCTTTCCTGACTAAGTTGGAAGGTTCCAGGTCATGGCTCTTGGCTCCGCCCCTGACTTCTCTTACATAAAGATCCCCGGTTCTGTATGACTCATTCCTGTGAGCCAGTCAGTGTGTTGAGATGTTAGCTCTGATTTTAGTGATTAAAAGCCAACTTGTTAAATTATATAACTTCTAGTTTTGTGGTTATTGAAGGCACATCAATTTTAATCACTAAAGAATACGAGGATGGATCGACTCCTAAAACCAGAGCGTCTGGACTTGGATCCACATTTTGCTGAAGAATCAAATCAATTTGGACACTGGCTCAAATGCTTCGAACTCTTCACGAGGGCCTCATCCGCTAGCGAGGTAGATAAACTGAGTCTACTGACTACTCGCGTTAGTCATCAGATTTATTCGTTCATCCGGGGCGCCACCTCTTACATGGAGGCCATCACTATCCTGAAGGCCCAATACCAGAGGCCAGTAAACGAAGTGGACGCCAGACATCTGCTGGCTACACGCAGGCAGCGACCTGAGGAATCATTGGACGATTTCTTACAGGGCCTAAAGGAATTGGTCCGGGACTGTAACTGCAAGGCCGTGACGGCCAATGTGTACTCTGACGAATTGGTCCGCGATTCCTTCATCACGTGCCTCAAATCAAATTATATCCGGCAGAGACTGCTGGAGAAGGAGGTCCTGGACTTAAAAAAGGCAGTGGCCACTGCGCGATCGCTGGACATGGCCCAGAAAAACTCAGACTCTTATTCTTCCGGCCATGTGGCCCTCACCGCCTCGTGCACGCCGAGTGGGCCGCCATCTTGGAATCAGCCATCTTCCCCTTCCAGGTCTCAGACCAGCTCCACACCGCCGGGGTACCCACACAGAAGTTCACCCAGGAGTCCTACTACAGTGGCAATGTCTCGAGGCCCGAAATGCTACTTCTGCGGCCAGGCCAAGTACCCCAGAAAACGATGCCCAGCGAAGGACGCTACATGCTTCAAATGTAAGAAAAAGCGGCATTTTAGCAAAGTCTGCAGGGGGAATCCGATTTCCAACTCCGTCACCGCCTCGTGCATGCCGTGCGGGCCGCCATCTTGGGATCCACCATCATTTCCCGACTCAACGGTCGCCCAGGGCCCAACAGTGGCTTCGATCACGGTGGATCAATCCAGGCCACACCCGTTGACAAAATCCATGATGGACATACAGTTAAATGGGAATTTAACGAAATGTTTAATTGACTGTGGGAGTACCGAGAGTTTTATCCTCCCTAGCCTGGTACGGAGCACTCATTAACGTTAACCCTACACGGAGCAGAATTGGTATGGCTGCTAAGCCCCACACTTCGGACATTTTGGGCTACTGTGTGGTAACAATGACTGTAAAAGGCACAGACTACAAGGATTTTAAACTCCTCGTGATGCCAGAACTCTGTGTTAATGTAATCTTGGGCCTGGACTTCCAGTGCCTCCACGAAAGTGTCGCACTAGCGTATGGTGGGTCCCAGCCACCACTCACAGTCTGTGGCCTATCAAACTTAAAAATCAGCCCACCCTCTTTATTCGCTAATCTTGCTCCAAACTGTAGGCCCATAGCAACCAAAAGTAGACGGTACAGTCTGGAAGACAGACACTTTATCAAGGCGGAAGTGGACAGAATCCTGCGGGAAAGCATTATTGAATGCAATACCAGTCCGTGGCGTGCCCAAGTAGTCATAGTTAAAAATAGCGAAAAGAAACGGATGGTAATTGACTACAGCCAGCCTGTTAATATTTATACCCAGCTGGACGCCTACCCTTTACCCAGCATATCAGAAATGGTCAACCAGATTGCGCAATACCGAGTCTTCTCGACTATCGACCTCAAATCCGCGTATCACCAGCTCCCCATTAGAACGGAGGACCGCCCATACACCGCCTTTGAGGCGAACGGACGCCTCTACCATTTTCTCAGAGTGCCCTTCGGGGTAACAAATGGGGTCTCGGTCTTCCAACGTGAGATGGACCGCATGGTTGACGAGAATAAACTACAAGCTACCTACCCCTATCTGAACAATGTCACTATCTGCGGGCACAACCAGCAAGACCACAATCTAAATCTTGCGAGATTTTTAAAAACGGCCCTAAAGCTTAATCTAACCTACAACGAAGACAAATGTGTCTTCAACACAACCCGTCTCTGTATCCTCGGCTGTGTGGTGGAAGATGGGGTAATTGGACCGGACCCTGACCGATTATGCCCCCTAAAGGAACTGCCCCTGCCACACAATCCCAATGCTTTAAAAAGGTGCCTGGGATTTTGTTCGTACTATGCCCAATGGGTGCCCAATTACTCTGATAAGGCCCGACCCCTCATTATATCGACGTCCTTCCCACTATCAGCTGAAGCTCAGGAGGTTTTCACCAGTATCAAACAGGACATTGAAAGGGCTGCACTGTGTGCAGTGGACGAAAGCATTCCCTTTCAAGTCGAAAGCGATGCATCAGACTTTGCCTTAGCTGCGACCCTCAAGCAGGCTGGGACACCTGTGGCCTTCCTCTCCCGAACCCTTCAGGGACCTGAACTCAGGTACTTTTCTGTCGAGAAGGAGGCACAGGCTATAGTGGAGGCAGTGCGGCACTGGAGACACTACCTAGCCGGCAAACCTTTCACCCTGCTCACCGACCAGTGGTCGGTGGCTTTCATGTTTAATAACAAACAAAGGGGGAAAATCAAGAATGACAAAATACTCAGGTGGAGGATCGAACTATCCACGTTCGACTATGATATTATGTACAGGCCGGGAGCCCTTAATGAACCCCCAGACGCCCTATCACGGGGAATGTGTGCCAGCATACATATGGACAAATTACAGGGTCTCCACAACGACCTCTGTCACCTAGGGGTCACCCGACTATACCATTTTATAAAGTCCTACAATCTGCCCCACTCCATCGAGGAGGTCAGGGCAATGACCAGAGCCTGCCGCATCTGTGCGGAATGCAAGCCTCGTTTCTACAGGCCTGACCATGCACACCTTATCAAAGCCACACGGCCATTTGAGCGCCTAAGTCTGGACTTCAAGGGACCCCTTCCCTCTGCCAACTGTAATGTATACTTCCCCAATATCATCGATGAATATTCCCGCTTACCCTTCACCATTCCCTGCCCAGACATGACCAGTGCCACTGTCAAGTGTCTCTGTAATCTATTCTGCATGTTTGGCATGCCGAACTACACACACAGCGATAGGGGGACGTCGTTTATGAGTGACGAACAGTGCCAGTTCTTGCTCTCAAAGGGGACAACCACTAGCAGAACCACTAGCTACAACCCCGGGGTAATGGGCAAGTGGAAAGGGAGAATGCTACTGTTTGGAAGGCTGTCACGTTTGCCTTAAAGTCAAAAGGCCTTCCGACCTCCCGCTGGCAGGAAGTCCTCCCAGACGTGCTCCACTCCATAAGGTCTCTGTTATGTACAGCCACTAACGCTACCCCTCACGAAAAGATGTTCGTTTTCCCCCGGAAATCCACCTCGGGCATATCTCTACCCGCGTGGCTGACGTCTCCGGGGAAAGTACTATTGCGGAAGCACGTGAGAGGCCATAAAACGGACTCCCTTGTGGAAAAGGTACAGCTCCTCCATGCAAACCCTCAGTACGCCTATATCGAATACTCTGACGGGCGAGAGGACACAGTTTCCATAAAAGACCTCGCTCCCTTGGGGAGCGGAGAGAACGATGGGAGACTACCCGATGAAGACCTACACCAAAAAGAGACAGGACGCCCAGAGGTATCAATACCCAACTTTAACCTGGAGGACACTGCAGATAACCTGGAAGACACTGCGGAGGCCCAGACAGCGGAGGAACTAGAATCCACTCCCCTAGAGGCACCCCAACCGGCTTTGTGCCGATCACTGAGAACCGCAAAACCTCCTGACAGACTCACTTATACCAACTTTTAAGAAACATCACCTCGATGGACCAAATCTAAAGAAGGGGTGAATGTAAGGAAATCTGTTTGTCTTGCCTGTAATCGTTTTGCACTCATGTATATTACCCTCCCCCACACGGTGTATAGTTTCACTTCCTCTTTCCTGACTAATTTGGAAGGTTTCAGGTCTTGGCTCTTGGCTCCGCCCCTGACTTCTCTTACATAAAGATCCCCGGATCTGTATGACTCATTCCTGTGAGCCAGTCGGTGTGTTGAGATGTTAGCTCTGATCTTAGTGATTAAAAGCCAACTTGTTAAAGTCTATAACTTCTAGTTTTGTATTTATTGAAGGCACATCAAAACTCAACTGCTCATACTGCTGGGCACAGTTCCAATCTGGGTATGGTGAGGTCTGGCTGGGGTGCCAACTTAGCCTTTACAAAGACGAAGCCGACTTTGCTTTGCCCATCTTGAGTGGTGACCTTCAGATAACCCACACCTGCAATGGCCTTAGCGGATGCATCTGCAAAGACACAAACCTCTTTGAATTGGGCATTTGAGGGAGAGAAGGACATACAGGAGCGAGGTATTTGTATCTCCTTTATGTCTTGAAGTGAGTCTCTCCATCTGTCCCACTCTGCATCCATCTCTTCAGGAAGGGGTGTATCCCACTCTTCAGCGAGTATGGAGAGTTCCCTGAGGAGCAGCCTGCCTTGTATGGAGACAGGGGCGAAGAAGCCGAGAGGGTCGTATAGGCTGTTGACTGTGGAGAGCACTCCTCTACGTGTGTAGGGTTTCTTGTCATCTAAGACTTGGAACGTGAACGTGTCTGTTGCTATGTTCCAAGACACTCCTAGGCTACATTGTAGGGGGAGGTCGTCAGTAAAGAGGTCTAGATCCTTGACGTCCTTAGCACGATCTTCAGGGGGGAATGCCTCCATTGCTGCTGGTATGTTAGAGGCTATCTTGTCTTGCCTGAGGTTGGATAGTTCAAGTAGTTCCTGAGCTCGTCCAAGGGTACTAATGTCTCTGCTTTGGTCGGGAATGACTTCAGTGCATCGTCGACGGAGAACTCTCATTCGTTGAACCCTCTCACATCACTGCCAAAGTCATCTCCTTCTTCCTTGGCAGCCCTCCTTAGTCCGTATATGGCGACAGCAGGGGCCGGGCTATTCCCGAAGAAATGGACACGCATTCTGTAGTCCACAATGTCTCTGTTGGGGTCGTTGTTGTGACACAACAATAAGCGGAGGAAGTCTCTGTGGTCTTCTCTCACCACAAAGCAATGAAACATGTGCTGGATATCGGCAGTGATGGCGACAGGCTCTTTCCTGAATTTCATGAGTACCCCCCAGAGGCTGTTGTTGAGATCGGGCCCTGTGAGGAGTACATCGTTGTGGGAGACTCCCTGATATGGTGCACTGGATTCAAACACCACGCGGATCTGTTCCGGCTTTGTGGGGTGATAGACTCCGAAGGAGGGGAGGTACGAGCACTCTTGGCCTTACTGGAGTGGAGGAGCTATCTCTGCATGATCGTTGACAAGCATTTCCTTGACAAACTCTAGGAAGTGTGCTTTCATCTTTGGCTTCTTTTCTAGTGTGCGACATAGTGGGTTTAGTCAATTATAGGCATATTCCCTGCTGTTCAGCATCCGTCCTCTGGGGTTCTGAAAGGGTAAGCGTACAACCCAGCTGCTAGAGCTGTCACGAGAGACCTCATTGTCCATAATCTGGAGGAATCTCATGTCGTCGATCGAGGAGCAAGTTTGTGGACATTGGCGGTGCGACAGAAGACTGACTGACCCGGGTTCTCTCCAGTGAGCAGTATCTATGTGCTGTTTGTGGAGATCAGCGCTGGGGGGTTCTGAGGCTGGGCCGTATGACCGAACTTCTCTGTCACTCGGATCTGACTACTGCATGGGGTAAGGTAGCTTGGACGACCATTCTCCAAGATGGAAGTCTTGAGTGTGCTCACCTGAGATGGCTTGTGAGCACCCTTGAGGCACACGTCTCCAACAACTACCCAGCCAAGGTCTAGCCTTTGTGCGAAAAGGGCATCATGTGTACCGTTGATCTGTTTCCTTATCTTATGTACCCTCAGGATGTCCCTTCCTAACAAAAGCAGTATGTCTGCGTCTGGATCAAGAGGTGTGATCTTGTCTGCAATGAGTCTCAGATGACAGTTGTGATGAGCTGCATTCGGAGTGGGAATCTCAGAACGGTTGTCGGGGACTTGATTACATCCGATGTGTGTAGGAAGAGGGAAACTAATTTTCCCATGGGCTGACTCAACAACATAACCACAGGCTCTCCTGCCGGCTGTCTCTGAAAGTCCCGCACACATCTTCAACGTGTAAGGGGACGGAGTTCCTTTGACCTTGAAGATGTCGAAGAACTCGGATCTTGCTGGAGAATGATTGCTTTGTTCGTCTATTATGGCATACATCTTTTCAGATTCCTGGTGACATATTAATGAGGCATATCTTGGAGCATGCTCTTGCGCTCACTCCTTCTCCACACACCTCGGTGCATCTGGATATAATCTCTGGACCGGCAGCTCCCTCTCTCTCCCCGCCGTGCTTTGAGGCGGGAGGAGACGACCCTGACTTCCAAGGAGCTGGGCCTGGGTGGAGTGGGGAAATGTGCCAATCATTTTCACATTCTGTGCATTTTGCATCTACCCTGCAGTACTTGGCGAGATGGATCGTGGAAGAGCAGCGCTTGCAACATATAGAGTTCTCTTTGAGATAATGTTTTCGATCTTCCAGGGACATCTCCCTGAATCCTCAGCACTTCTTTAATTGATGGGGCTTGTTGTGGATGGGGCAATGTTTGCTCATATCCTCAGATTTCTTCTGATCCCTTGTGTTCTTGGTTGAAGACACTTGCACTTTGTGGACAGATATTGGTGTCTTCCCATGTCTGTCAAACATATCTCTCCTGGCAAGTGCTGTGTGGGAGGAGAAGAGTTTGAAGCTGGGGTCGGTCCTGGCTTTGGCTTCTTTACGGATGAAGTTGGCAAACATAGAGAATGGAGGGAAGGTAACGTTGTGCTTTAGCTTGAACTCTGACCCGAACGATATCCACTTCTCCTGCAGATTGAATGGAAGGTTCTCAATGATGGGACTTACCCCTCTGGAAGTGTCTAAGTACGATAGGCCGGGTAGATAGCCGTCCTGCTTTGTAGCTTCGAGTTCCGACAGCCTCGCCCAAGCCATCTTCAAACCCGCTGGCGGATGTCCCACATTGACCGCTTTTACCCTGCGTGCCTGTCCAGTGGACTCTGGGCCAAGCCATTTGATAAGGAGGTCGAGCTCTTCTCCTGCAGACAGGTCTAAACCCGATATGACACCGTGGAAGGAGGACTTCCAAGCCCGATAATTCTCTGGCCTGTCATCAAACGTGGTTAACTCTGTAGTCATCAGCTGGCTGCGTGCAATGTATTTGGCAAGGTCGTAGGTGGTGGGACCTGCGCCAGGGTTGCCTTGAATAGGGGCTCTGATGGGGGTCTCAAGGAAATGAAAGGGTGTTTGCTGCTGACTTTCTCTCTTCAGCATTCTATTCCTCTGCACCGTGTCTTCTGTTTTGCAGGGGGGGATCCTGCGACTTGAGGCACACTGTCTATTTTGACCTTGGTTGGCCACTTGGGGCATGTTATATGAAGTGATTGCATCTGTAGAGATGTGCGGGTCTTCATCCCTCTCTCTCGTAAACTGTATGTCGGCTTGGTCACTCACGTAATCTCTGGTGCGCTGTCGTCGACTCTGCCACGGAACAGGATTTAAAGGTTAGTTCGCTGTCTCGGGATCAGCTTCCTCTAAAATTGCCTCTAATACTTGTGCCTCAGCTAATGCAGCATCTATCGCTTTTACTTGCTGCAGTGCTTCTAATGTGGCTTGGAGACGGGCCTGTTCAGCCTGGCGTCCAACCTGTTGCTGGGCCTGGTCAGCTAGAAGTTCAGCTTGGAAACGGGGCTGTTCAGCTTGGCAACGGGCCAGTTCAGCTTGGAGATGGGCCTGGTGAGCTTGGAGTTCAGCTTTGAGATGGGCCTCTTCTACTTTATTTCCCTCTCTGGCTGAGCTGCTTCTAGCTTAGCCCGTGCTTTGGCGACGGCCATGCTTACCCCAGAACCACCTGATGACCGTGAACCAGCTTGTGATCTAGAACCAGCTGATGACCGTGAACCAGCTGATGACCGTGAACCAGCTTGCGATATGTAGTAACCGGAGCTTATAGACCGAATGTCACATTCTACAGTTTCATCTAACTGTTTAAGGTCTTCTACTCGCTGAGTAGCATTTTCGGTATTATCTTCTGACATGTTGATGTGAGGTAAGTGTGGTGCACAAGGTGAAGTCTTAAGCTGGCTCTGTCGTGAAGTTCTACTCTGAGTTCCTGCAGCTCAACTCTTCACAGCTAGCCGTATTGCTGCCTTTTCACTGTACTGGTCTCGCTAGACGTGCTCCTATCTGTTTATCCAGCCAGCTAAACACACATTCAAATAATTCCTCGAGAGTGTGACACCATCCACTTTCGAACAAAGTAAGATAGTTCTGAGTATTTTTTAAATAATGGGAATCTATTAACTGTTGAGGAGCAAAGGGTTCATGAGTCCCAGTTCACAAATCTTTATTAGATGGTAGACATGGTGCAAAATACATTTGATGAAGCCCCGCATAAGAGACTATTAGCTAATTTTGAAACTTATTTTAATTAAGGCAAATTATTGACCGAAGAGGAAATTGGCTGTGCGACTGGAGACAAAGTTTATAGCTAATGATCAGGTACATTAATTGGCAGCATATGACGAGTGCTGTCTCTGAGGGATCACTTTTGGGGCCTCAACTATTCATCAATTTCATTAACGACTTGCTTGATGGGATTCAGAGACTCACATCCAAGATTGACGATGACAAAAAAGATTCGCAGGTTTATAAGCAGTTTGGATGGAAGCAAGACACTCGAACAGATATTCATAGATTAATTGAATGGGCAAATCTTTGGCAAATTGATTTAAATATTAGCATGTGTGACTTCATCCACGACGGATCTAAATAGGGGTATTAAGAATACACTCCATATAATGTTAATCCAGAAGCAGTTGAGATCCAAATAGACTTAAGGGTCCCTGTACATATATCATTAAATGGTCATGGATTGGTAAAGCAATGATTCAAAAAGGCTAATTGAAATGTGATACTTATATCTGTAGGATTACAATATAAGAGGGAGACATTATGCCACAGCTATGCAAAGCACTGGTTAGACCACACCTGCGGTAGTGTGTTCAATGCTTGGCATCACACCTTAGGAATGTAGTATTAGGTATAAAAAGTGAAGCGTAGATTTACCAGAAGGATACATAGAGACCAACAGACAAATTACAATGGGAGGTTGCACAAACTATGCTTATATTCCCTGGAATTTAGAAGTTTAAGATTCAAGCCTTTCCGGAGGGAAGTTAGTGTGGCAGAAATGTGTAACACACTTCCACAACCAGCAGTTAAAGCTGGATCAATTCGCAAGTAGAGATTGATAGATGTTTTTTATCCGAAGGTTTTAAGAGATTTGGAGCAAAGGGATGCAAATGGAGTTCGATCACAGATTAAATTGAATGGCGAAAAGGCTCAAGGGTTTAAAAGGCCGACTCCTGTTGTTATTCTCATTGTTAAAGGACCATAGCACGAATGCAGAGATGAGTATTGCGTTTTAAAAGCAACACCAAACAGGGATTTGAACACTGGACCCTCAGATTAAATGCAAGATGCTGCACCGACTGAGCTCGCCAGGCTCTTGCTAACTAAATCTCACAAAAGTACTTTCATTGGCTGCAGTGCATCATTGCACCTCCTTACAAAGTCAATTTTCTTGTCCATAATCCAGCCTGTACAGCGCATTTCTCCCACAAATCCAGACTGACTTCCTCAATCCGCCATCACTTCAGAAATATTATCACTCCCACAAACGACATGCACTTTAGATGTGACAAGAGCCGTCGCCCAGATATCTGTATTAGATCTTCAACTTTTCTCCGTATTTATGATTGACTTCGATGGAGCAATAGAGCGCTGTAGATCGAATTTTCAAGATCGCACTAAGTTAGGCGGTCCGTTCATAGTGCAAATAGGAAATGGAGGTAACCAATGGGACAGAGACAGACGACGTAAGCCTGCAAAACAAAAGCAAATCGAGTTCACTGTGCACAAGTGTGACACCATGCACTGTGGAACAAAGTAAGAGAGTGCTGAGTATTTTCTAAATAATGCAAAGCTATTAACTGTTGAGGAGCAAAGAGGTTTATGAGTCCCAGTTCAAAAATCATTATTAGCTAGTAGCCATGGAGCAAAAGACAATTGATAAAGTCCCGTATAAAGAACTTTTAGCTAAATTTGAAACACATGTAAATGAACGCAAGCTATTGACCTGGTTAGCAAATTGATTGCTCGACAGGAGAGACCATTTACAGATAATGGTCAAGTACATTAATTGGCAGCATATGACGTATGGTGTCTCTGCGGGATCACTTTTGGGGCCTCAACTATTCACGGATTTTATTAACGACTTACTTGATTTGATTGGGAGATATATTCCAAGTTTGACCATGACAAAAAAGATAGGTGGCATTATAAGCAGTTTAGATGGAAGCAAGACATTTGACCAGATATTCATAGATCAAGTGAATGGGCAAATCTTTGGCAAATTGATTTAAATATTAGCAAGTATGACGTCACCAACTACGGATCTAAATAGGGGCGTTTAGAATAAACTCCATATAATGTAAAGCTGGAAAAAGTTGAGATCCAAATAGACTGAAGGTTCCCTGAACATATATCATTAAATGGTCATGGGCAGGTACAGAAAAGATTCAAAAAGGCTAATTGAAAGGTGATACTCATATTTGTAGGATTACAATATAAGAGGGAGAAATCATGCCACAGCTATACAAAGCACTGGTTAGACCACAGCTGTGGTAGTGTGTTCAGCTCTGGGCATCACACCTTAGGAATGTAGTATTAGGTATAAAAAGTGAAGCATAGATTTACCAGAAGGATACATAGAGTCCAAGGGACAAATTAGATTGGGAGATGGCACAAACTAGGGTTATATTCCCTGGAATTTAAAAGTTTAAGTGGTGATTTGAGTGAAGTATTCACGATATTAAGTGGAACTGATAGTGTTGAAAGATCCAGCTTGTTCGCAATGAATTCTGGGATACTTGACTATGGTAACACCTCTTTACCCATAGTGTAGGTTTAGCTGACTGAAGCTCATTTGCAGACTGCTAGACGCCACTTTACTTAACAAACTTCGGAATGGTTTTTTTCACAGCCTCAGTTGAACCATTGCCTAAGCACCACCTGCCCTCCCAGGAGATGAGGGTACAATTAACCACCAAAATTGTTCCAGTTACAGGGTACATGAATCACTGCGGCCTTTAAGCCATCCTGCTTTGTCAACATTTAAGGATAAACAAGTTTTCTCAAACTATAAACTATGCCAACAACGGGGAAGAGATAACAGCAGGAATGTGGGGAGTAGGGTGAAACGACTAACATCTGTGACTGGCACGGTCAGAGGGTACCAGAGTTCAAGGGGTGGGCCCGACAGTTGAGTGACTAACCACATAAAACAAAAAAGAATTGCTGTTGTGACACTCTTTCTACGTGTACGCCCCATTATGTAGTCGGTGGTCATTGCTTAAATAATTGTACAACTTGAGTGAACAACTCCTTGTCCGCCGAGCGTGCACCCTTAGCTTGAGGAAGCTGAGTGGATCTCCGTTGAGCGCAAGTCTTTTGGTTGTTTTAATAAATTCTGTAGTTGTCCTCAATTCCATCTCCGTCTGGAGTTGCTCCAAATTAGAATCTAATAGTTTCTGTCGGAAGTGGGATACTGCAGGTAAGGACTATGGGAATTCCAACACTGGAATTGACGGCTGAGGCGAGAACCGTGTCGTGTCCTAAGGGAAGAAGCCACAGTAAGTATTTTAGGAGGAACAAGGACTCGCTCGTTCACCAGTGTGGCTAAAACCGTGTATGGGCCAGTCAGTATTAAATTACCCACATAGTAAATTATTCCTCATGGAGACCGCGGACTGACGGAATTGATTAGACATAAGTGTGTATTTCCAATTTAGAGTATAAGGTGATACCTTTGTGCCGATAAAATATAAGGTAGATTATAACAATATACGTAACAATTAATACGGGTCACATGTATGATGAGTGGAGACTTCTTTCACCGAACAGTCCAGCTATGGCCACCAGTGTCATTTTCGTACAACGGGTCCGAGAGGCTAATTTGAAATTTCAAAATGAGATGATTAAAAACGGTGGAAAGAAACAAGCCCAGTAGTTAACCAAATAAAGTGGTGGGAGGAACAATGGACGGCAAACAAGTTAATTATGGGGCGGCTTTCTTTGCTAGTTGGATGGAACAGATGGGGCCCATAATCATGGAAAAGCGGGGGGAGTCTGGCCCCGTTACAAGAATTCTTGAGACCCGTGCAGGAGACTATAGTCCAATTCAGTAGTCTCCTGCACCTCAAGCCACCAGGGACTGAGAATTTGGACGACATAAAAAGCTGAGGTGAAATTGTTGAGGCTCTACAAAAGGAGACTCGAGACATGTCGACCTTACATCCCGTGCCCCGGTCGGGGATCATAGAGTTTCAACGAGTCGAGGCCACACAACCACGTGACCTCCCGAATACAGTCGTATTTACCCCCTCCTTATTGCTTCAGTCTGGGGCTCAAAAATCCAATTCCCTGGCCCCCGTCCGAGTTAATCAGGCAGCAGGAGATCAGTGGACGAGGTACGATGGGCGAGGCACAGTCTTTTACGCCCCAGAGATCCAGCGTCATCTCTCTCATTCTTGACCTCAAAAGACACAATGCTAATGTAGGAGTATTGGCAAAAATACGAGGTGCTGCTCGGCACTTTAATTTGTCCAAGAAGACATAAAAGCTATTATCGAGGTGAAATGCCCCTCTATGGTTTATGGGTCGTTGGGACACCATGCCCTAAATGCCCCTGCCACAGTGGCAGAGTATGAGTTCCAATTCGATGGTTTGAAAAGATGGGTTCAGATCAGAATAGGCAACGGCACCGCTACCTGGACGGGGCTCACCGCCCTGCTCCAGAGTCCCGGGGGAAACCCCAATGTGTACATTGATCGAGTAATCGAGTAGTATGAACACTGGGGCCAGACAAATGACATTCCCGCTAATCACGACTACCCACGGTTTGTAGAGAGTCTACTCCAGGGATTGGAAATTCCCTACCAAACTGCCATCCGAATGGGGGCCAGCACCCAGGCCATGGAAGCTGGAAACCGGAAGTAGGCTGGTCGACGTTTTAGGCTCCACCAGGCGGACCTTTACCCCACCAGTGAAGGTCCCACCCCAAATTCTCTGCCGTGGCCCACCATAGTGGCCGCGGGCATTAAAACCGAGCCTGTAGCAGTCATATAAGAGGCTCGACTCTGTTACAATTGTAACGCACCGGGCCACCTGGCTAAGGATTGCACACATCCGAGAGTTAAGTGTACCAATTGCGGCCGGACAGGGCAGCTACAGGCCGACTGCTACGAACAGGGTGGAGGTAAAGAGGGGCAGGGACCGACCCAACCCGCTTCAGGCCCTCAGCGACAAACCAAGAGAGGCTTGTCAATCCAAGAGATGGAGGCGCTCCGAGCCTTCCTCGCCAGCTACTAGGATGAGCCAGTCTCCGTGGTCGGGGAGCCGGGGTCCAAAGGCCCGTCTCTAAATGTACAGTTTGGAGGCCGACTGTACTGTGCCCCTTTAGACACGGGAGCCTCGGTGTCGATAACTGACACAGAATTTCCCACCTTAGATCCAAGCATTCAGATAACCAGTGTTAGTGGAGAAAGGGTGGTCTTCCATCGGAGTGTTCCACTTCCCCTGCAGCTGTCACCAGGAGGTCATACCTGGTGGATCACCCTGTGGGTAGGTCCCAACGGTGAGTGCCTGCTCTTAGGTATGGATATTCTCCAATAGATAGAGGCAAATATGCTCCTAAGGGATCATCTTTAGACTTAGGGGGGCCCCGAGGGAGGAGATTTCCCTTCCAGGGATATAAATCCCGAAAATGCAGAGTACAAGCCCTCTGCCCGGTAAAGCGCGCATGGATGGAGGAAGGATCATGGGGGAGAGTTTGGGAGGCTCATCCTCTTGCATGGGCCACGCACAAATTAGATTGTGGTAGAGCGGAGATGGACCCAGTGAGGGTCCACGGTCCCTACCACAAGCCCACCGACAATACCTCCTCCAATCAGAAGCACATAGTAGTAGACTTATTAGAAACCGGTATAGTGAAAAAGACCAGCTCCCGTACCAACTCCCCGGTATGGCCAGTGCAGAAACCAGATAGATCCTGGAGAATGACCATTGATTATACGGCACTGAATTGGGTCACTACCAAGATCCATGCCTTAGTGGCGAAACCCGCTATTATTTTAAACGGCCTCCACACAGCCCTGTCAATATTCACGGCACTGGACATCAAAAACGGACATAGGACATGTCCTTTGGATCCCGGATCCCAAAAGTGCTTCACTTTCACTGTCCGGTCCACCCAGTATACTTGGACGCGGTTGCCTCAGGGATTTCACAATGCCACTACTATTTTTCATGAGAGCCTGGAAAAGGCTCTCCAGCCGGCATTAGCAGATTCCCGAATGCAAGATTCTGCCTGTCTTCAATATGTAGATGACATGAGAATTGGCAGTCCCTCGCCCTCAGCTCATCTGGACGCCCTGACGTGTGTCCTGGAGACTTCAGTTCAAGGGGGGTTCAAACTGAATCCGATCAAAGCACAAATTGGGCTTCCTCGGGTTACCTACCTTAGCAGATCATCTCCCCAGAGGGTAGGACCCTGACCCCCGAGAGGGTTCAAGCACTCTTGCAGATGCCGTGACCCGTCACTGTCTCTGGCCTGTGAAGCATGATGGGATTGTTTAACTATTGCTGCACCTACGTAACCGACTTCACCTAATTGGCAAGCCCATTAAACAACCTCCTAAAGGGAGGGCCCCGGGAGAGGCAAGGCTGACTTGGATACCAAAGGCAGTCGAAGCCATTGAGATGGTCAATATCACTTTGGCCAACGCACCTGCTCTAGGTCTCCGGTCCCAGCTAAACCATTCCACCTGTGGAATTGGGTGGGCAATCCGGCGTATACTGTGGTACTGGGGCAATCCCGGAACGAATGAATACGATCGGCAGGATATTACTCGTGCCCGGTGCCGTCCTCCATGTCGGGACAGGCCCCGTGCCTGGCGCCCACTGATTGTGCAGCCTGGGCGGGAGAAGCAATAGTGTCTATGGTAGGTCCCGGGAAGGTAATCTTTCACACCCGCCACAGCCTCATGAAACTTCTTGCAGGTAGCCTGAATACTATTTCCAAACTGAGACGTGCGATATGGGAGACTTGTTTATTGGGTAGGGGGATTCGGATAGAGGTTTTAACAGACACTCGAAGGAATCCAGCATCCTTCATAATCGACGAAGGGACCCTCCATGATTGCACCACTATCTTACATCTCGATAGTCAGGGACCCCTCCTAACCGAACCCATAGCCTACGCCTGCCTAGAGATGTACGTGGATGGGCCCAGTTATTACCATGAGGGCTGACGTGTCGCCAGAAAGGCAGTAGTAGGTCCATCAGGACAGACCCTCACCCAAGGGGCCCAGCTGGCGGAAATCACTACCCTCACTAGAGCCCTTCAATTGGCAGAAGGAACAACCACAAATATCTATAGAGTCAGCCAATATGCCTACTCTGTCGTCCCCGATTACTGCGGCCTGTGGAAGCGGTGGGGATATTTGACTACTTTAGGCAACACTATTAAACATGCGTCCGTGATCGCTGAACGCCTTCGGGCAGCGGACGGCCCCACGCTGGGGGCGGTAGTCAAGATTCGCTCCCACCAGGCAGGGGAGACCCCAGAAATCCAGGGTAACCGAGCCGCCGAATTGTCCGCCCGACTGGCCGTGTTGGCTCGCCCTGTGATGGCTCTTAGTCCTAAGGAAGTAATACGAACTGAAGAGGCTTCCCTGGCCGATGATTTACCAAACGATATGCTCCTAACCGCGTACCTCTCCGAGACCCTGAGAATATACAGTTTTGGGTGCGTGAGGGAGTGTACAAAGACCCTAGTGGGTTTTGGCATCACACCACCCAGTACGTGGTTCCGACGTCCATTCGACATTCATTGATAGAATCTTACCACGAGCCCGCGCATTTGGGAGGTTATAAGCTATATTACATTATAGCTGACACCTGGTGCTGGCCCAGCATGGCCAGAGAGATCCACGAGTATGGGCGACTATGTCTACCTTGCCTCCATACGGGAATTGGGGGTCACATATGATTATGTATAGGGCACGCCCGGCGGCCCAGGTGACCCTGGACGCAATTACAAATGGATTTCACAGGATCCTTACCCCCCAACGGCGGGTATAACCATGTCTTTGTAGTCATCGACCTTTTTACCCGTTGGGTCGAGGCCTACCCCACTAGGAGGAATACAGCCGAAGCAGCTGCAAAAATCCGAGCGATGGAAGTCATTACCCGATGGGGGGTGCCTTACCAGATAGATTCCGTCCAGGGAACCCCCTTCACCGGCAAGGCCATGAAACAGGCTTTAGCCTTCCTGGGGGTTCGACAACGCTTCCAAATCATTTTCCATCCACAATCCTCAGGAATGGTGCAACGGATGAGCCGTACTGTAAAACAGTCTGTGACCAAGGCCATTTTACAGACCGGAAACAGGTGGCACGCAGTCCTACCCGCCATTCTTTGGGGCATACGGGCCACGCCGGCCAAAGGCATTGGATTAACCGCATTTGAACTAATGCCTGGACGAGCTATGATGTTACCCCAAGGGTCGGGGGGACACGTCACAACTCCAGTCAACTCTCCTGACATATCTACGCCTGATCAGTGAGGCCAATCAGGCCAAACACTTTCGGGTTCAGCACTTACAGGAGGCACATGATGCCAAAAGACAAAGGGGAATTTGGGAAGCGCCCCCTCCTTTAGGACAGTGTGTGATGGTTCAGCGACCAGTTCGAGGTACATATGAGCCCCGGTGAGCTGGGACCTTCCAGGTCCTCCTAAATACAGGAACCTCCGTTTGCCTACAGGAAAAATTAGATATAAGATGGAGACACTGGAGCCAGACCAAGCATGTGATGGAGCCCGGGGAAGAGATTTCCCCATCTCTTGGGGACCCTATAATTAAAAGGAAATAATAACGAAATAATACCCTGTCTTTCAATAACTTGGATGTGAATGTAAAAGGTATGATCAGTAAGTTCGCAGATGACACGAAAATTAGTGGGGTGGTAAATAACGAGGCGGGAAGCCTCAGGCAGCAGGACGATAATTATGGGTTGGTCAGATGGGCAGAACAGTGGCAAATGGAATTTAACCCTGAAAAGTGTGAGGTGATGCATTTTGGACGGACTAACAAGGCAAGGGAATACACAATGAATGGTAAGACCCTAGGAAAGACAAAGGATCAGAGGGACCTTGGTGTGCATGTACATAGATCCCTGAAGGCAGCAGAACAGGTGGATAAGGTGGTTAAAAAGGGATATGGGATAATTGCCTTCATTAGCCGAGGCATAGAATATAAGAGCAGGGAGGTTTTGATGGAGCTGTACAAAACGCTGGTTAGGCCACAGCTGGAGTACTGTTTGCAGTTCTGGTCGCCACACTATAGGAAGGATGTGATTGCTTTGGAGAGGGTGCAGACCAGATTTACCAGGATGATACCTGGGTTGGAGCGCTTCAGCTGTGAAAAACACTGGACAGGCTGAGGTTGTTTTCCTTGGAGCAGAGAAGGTTCAGGGGGGACCTGATTGAGGTATACAAAATTATGAGCGGCATAGATAGGATGGATAGAAAGGAACTTTTCCCCTTAGTAGAGGGGTCAATAACAAGGGGGCATAGATTAAAGGTACGGGGCAGGAGGTTTAGAGGAGATTTGAGGAAAATCTTTTTCACCCAGAGGTTGGTTGGAATCTGGAACTCAATGCCTGAAAGGAAGGTAGAGGCAGGAATCCTCACAACATTCAAGAAGCATTTGGACGAGCTTTTGAAATGCCATAGCATACAAGGCTACGGACCAAAGGCTGGAAAATGGGATTAGATTAGATAGGGCTTGATGGCCGGCGCGAACGCGATGGGCCAAGGGCCTCTTTCTGTGCTGTACAACTCTATGACTCTATGATTCTATGACTCTATTTTCTCTCCTATATTTGATCAGGACCGGATTTCGAAGAACTAAGTCAATTATTCAGGTCGCTATTTTAACTGTCTCTTTCTTACAGATGTGCGGGCCCAACATCAGTACTGCCACCACTTCCGGGGATGTTGATCTTTCGATGGTCCGGTTTCTCGACTTACCCAGAGATCCTGTGAACTCTCACTACTATACGACCCTAACCTCCCTGGGGGACTCACCCCTTGACTCTAGAGTTCCGATTATCTCCCTTTTGTGGTAGGACTACCGGACCCTCGTTCTACATCCCAACAAAAGACAGAATATTTTATTTACCCTACTTTGTGCAGAGGAGATAGACCGGTTCCGCGACACAGCTGCTCTTTGGGAACCACTGGTTTCGGGACTGGAGGAACTTCCCGGCGGGATACCACCCCCTTTTATAGGCCCTCCTACCTCTGAAGGAGGACAGTGCAACCTGTCTTCACACATTCCCATCCAACGGCTGATAACCCTCACTGGATTACGTTAAGTCAGCTAAGTCACATTGAGCCACTGTCACAAGGCCACCGCCTCCACCTCAACGCCATGAATGAAGTAGCCTTAACCCCGCTGCAATCCTTGCACACACTGCGAATAGCAGGACACACTGAAAGGGGGTCGGAGACAGACAGAGGGTCAGAGGGAGAGAGAGAGAGCCTGTTAGTTACCACAAACTAGTGCCAAGACTCGTAAAGGAACTGGACTCCTTTAGCCTGGCGGTGGTGTAGGTTAACGACGGGGTGGCTTATCTTGGGAAAGATAAGGTTACTGTTTAGCAAACAAAAACACCTACCACGGCGCTGAGGTTCTGCGTTGACCAGCCAGGAACTCCCTTTCTTTGTCAGATGACCACTGGTCCACACAAAACACACAAGGGTGTCTGTACCAGTAAAATCACAGGAAGGAAGGACAGGATATGCTGGCAGAATAATGCAGGGCATTGGGACCCCTTATGTACGCCTAACCTAAAGAGATGTCAAACTTTCGGGATTACAGAACAATACGAGGGGCCCGGGCTACCACCTATGATTGGCTGCTACTGGGGTGACCCCACCACACCCACGCCCCCAGTGTTTTCCATGACACCATCCTCCCCGGAGTGAGAAGCACTCACCTGCCCCTCTCCCATGACGGAGGGACCTGCTAGTGGGCTGGTGTTCACACGGACTGGGGCTATATTGTATGGTAACTTGCGTCATGAATTAGTGTCAGTGGTGCTGAACCTGATTAGCACTGCCCTGCCTGCTTAGTGTTCACCAAAAACTCAACAGTTATACCAGCGCCTTCTAACACAGGTATTGAAACAAGTCGTGGATCATAGCAGAGGCAGATACAGACAGAAAAGCCGGCGGGTTTGGTGACATAAGAGGTCTTTAGTTAATGATGCAGCGACGGTCTTTAACACCGGCACATTGTTTGTTAACACCACTGATCTGTCTACCATAGATCAGAAGGTCCGGGATCTGGGTTCCCACATTAAAGCCATCTTACAAGAGCAGAATATGAATGTGGGCCAAGAGTTAAAGGAGGACCAGATATCAAATCTATACCTCCAGGATATAGCTACTGTGTTAGAAACGCACGCGCAGACTATAAATACGATAATTAAAGAGGAATACAATGCCTCACAGCCGGCAGCAGCAAACGATGCTTGCAGTACATATGGGAATTGGAGAGTGGAACAAACCCGAGAAAACTTGGAGCAGAAACAGGCGGGGGAGGTCCCCCTGTGGATTACCAACCAACAGTTAAAAGGGACACTGACTCGCGGACATGCTGGGGCGGGTATGCATAAATGTCTCTTATGTAGCCTCAATATGACAGTTTGTCAATTCCGAGCCTTGGTATGGGTATACCCCACGCATGTCGAATGCAACCCAGACGCGGGGGGTTCCTGCGTTTAGTTTTGGTCATCCAGGTGATGGCAGCGGAGACACAAGGGCGGGAGGTATATCAGGTACAAAATGTAGGTATACAAAGATGGCATACATATATCTTATCACAATATGTTACCTTACGCAGTGATGGTGAAAGGAAACCGGATGGGTACCAAGCTGGAAGGATGTGTCACCAGACATGCCACCATCATGTGCCCGCATGCAATCAGCCAAAGCCCGCAAGCTCAATGTGTTTTCATTAACACTGGCATGGAGTTTTACTGCACCATGGAGTCATTGGACGCAGCCTCATAGCCCACCTAGATGACAGAGGCTGGTAAAGGTGAATACTGTGTCATGAAAAACTTGGAGACATTTGAACATGCCAATCTAACTTGCGACATCCCCAGTAAGCGTTCTGCTTCACACCAGCAGTTCTGGTACGGATTGGACACGAGGAGCTGGTGGACACACACCAGTTTAATATTGCCTCTCTTCAAGTGTCTCAAGACATCAAGTATGGATTGTGGAACTACATCAACACATTGGGTATTCTATGCCCCCACTGCCCGAACACCTGAGGCAGTTACGGAAAGAGATACGGCTCTCCCAAAAGGTTTACTATACTCTGCAACAAAGGAACATGGATATGAAGAAAGACATCGATGCGAACAAAGTGAGCACATGGGTAGATGACAGTTGGGAATAAATATACAGATGCATCCATGGATCCGACTGAAATCACATTTATTAGTCCTGGTGCAGTTCGTAATTGTCCTGACCTTGTTATTTATGACACGCAGGAAATGTAAATGGACTCAGGCGAAACAAATTGTTAAACCAAAAGTTAAAACTGCTTATGTTGGTACTGCCCCTACTCCATAATTCGGTGAGATTTAAGGTAGTCATGGAAAAGGATAGAGATGGACCAGAGATAAATGTTCTATATTGGGGGAAGGCCGATTTTAATATGATAAGGCAGGATCTGACCAAAGTGGACTGGGATCAGCTCCTTGTAGGAAAATCCACATCGGAGCAATGGGAGTCTTTCAGAAAGGAAATTGAGAGAGTACAATGGCAACATGTTCCCGTAAAGGTCAAGGGTGGGACCAACAAACCCAGGGAACCATGGATGTCAAGGGATATACGAGAATGCATTCGGAAAAAGGGGGGCTTTTGGCAGATACAAAGGACTAAAGACAGAGGAAGCCCTAGAGGAGTATAAAAAGTGCAGGAAGATATTAAAAAAGAAATTAGGAGAGCGAGGAGGAGTCATGAAATAACACTGGCGAGCAAAGTAAAGGAAAATCCTAAGGTGTTTTCTAATTATATTACGGGCAAGAAGATAACTAGGGAAAGAGAAGGGCCCATTAGGGACCAAAGTGGCAATCTGTGTGTGGAGCCAGAAGATGTAGGTGGGGTTTTAAAAGAGTTTTTTGCATCTGTTTTCACTATGGAGAAGGAAGATATAGACATAGAAATCAGGCAGGGGGACCGTGATATACTTGAACAAATTAGCATCCAGAGGGAGGAGGTACTAGCGGTTTTAGCAGGCTTAAAAGTGGATAAATCCCCAGGCCCGGACGAGATGTATCCCAGGCTGCTGTGTGAGGCAAAGGAGGAGATTGCACGTGCTCTGACACAAATTTTTAGAACCTCTCTGGGCACAGGGGATGTGCCAGAGGACTGGAGACCAGCTAACGTAGTACCATTATTCAAGAAGGGTAGTAGGGATAAACCTGGGAATTACAGGCCAGTGAGCCTAACATCAGTGGTAGGGAAATTATTGGAAAAAATTCTGAGGGACAGAATTAGTCTCCACTTGGAGAGGCAAGGATTAATCAGGGATAGTCAGCATGGCTTTGTTAAGGAAAGATCATGTCTGACCAATTTGATTGAATTTTTCGATGGGGTGACTAGGTGTGTGAATGAGGGTAGTGCAGTGGATGTGGTATACATGGATTTCAGTAAGCCTTTCGATAAAGCCCCGCATAGGAGACAGGTCAAGATGGTAAGAGCCCATGGGATCCCGGGTGCCTTGGCACATTGGATCCAAAACTGGCTGAGTGGCAGAAGGCAGCGGGTGATGGTCGAATGTGGTTTTTCTAACTGGAAGCCTGTGTCCAGTGGGGTACCGCAGGAATTGGTGCTGGGTCCCTTGCTGTTTGTGGCCTACATTAATGATTTGGATGTGAATGTAAAATGAATCATCTGTAAGTTCGCAGCTGACAGGAAAATTTGTGGTGTGGTAAATAGTGAGGAGGGTAGCCTCAGCCTGCAGGACGATATAGATGGGTTGGTCAGATGGGCGGAACAGTGGCAAATGCAATTTAACCATGAAAAGTGTGAGATGATGCATTTTGGAGGTACTAAAAAGGCAAGGGATACTCAATGAATGGTAAGACCCTAGGAAAGACAGAGGATCAGACGGACCTTGGTGTGCATGTACATAGATCTATGAAGGCAGCAGAACAGGTGGATAAGGTGGTTAAAAAGGCATAAGGACACTTTCCTTCATTAGCTGAGGCATAGAATATAAGAGCAGGGAGGTTATGATGGAGCTATGCAAAACGCTGTTTAGGTCAGAGCTGGAATATTGTGTGCAGTTCTGGTCGCCAGACTATAGGAAGGATGTGCTTGCTTTGGAGAGGGTGCAGATGAGATTCACCAGGATGTTGCCTGGGCTGGAGCGCTTCAGCTATGAAGAAAGTCTGTACAGGCTGGGGTTGTTTTCCTTGAAGCGGAGAAGGCTGAGCGGGGACCTGATTGAGGTGTACAAAATTATGAGCGGCATAGATATGGTAGATAGAAGGGAACTTTTACCCTTAGTAGTGGGGTCACTAACAAGGGGGCATAGATTAAAGGTAAGGGGCAGAAGGTTTACAAGGCTACGGACCAAATGCTGGAAAATGGGATTAGATTAGACAGGGCTTGATGGACGGCTCGGACGCGATGGGCCTAAGGCCTCTTTCTGTGCTGTATAACTCTATGACTCTATGACTCCAAGCGTTTCAGGTGATGACTTTAACAAGTTGTTGGAAAAATCATTTGTATGAATAATGAAGCAAACGTATAATCAATCAGGGGTTGCCTAAATATTCGCTTCACTCATCTTAGGCATATCTGGTGCTTCGACGGGTGGCCACCCCGATAGGATTCACACCAGACCATATGCAACAATTGTGCGGCCTACTTGGAATAGCCAAAGGCCTGGGGGGGGGGTGGTGGTAGTATAGAACAAATGGGGGGGATTATAGGAAAACCTTCATCATTCGTGCTATTTGATTTGGGAAATCGTATATGCATTTCTGACATACTATAAACCCACCAGCTTATCACACTATCCTAGCATAGAGAGCACACCCTCCAACCCCGCTTTAAGGGTCCTTTCCGGGGTTTGGAAGGGGGACTGAAAGGTCCAGCTTGTTCCCAATGAATGCTGGGATACTTGACTGTGTTAACACTCTATTTAGCCACAGTTTAGGTTTAGCTGACTGAAGCACATTGGCAGACTGGAAGACGCCATTTACTTATCAAACTTCGGAATGTGTGTGTTCACAGCCTCAGTAGAGCCATTGTCTGAACACGGCCTGTCTTCCCAGGAGATAATGGTACAATTAACATCGAACATTATTCCAGTCACAGGGTACACGCATTACTGCGGCCTTGTAGCCATCCTGCTTGTTCGACAGTTAAGGCTAAAATATGCTTTCTCAAACTATAAACTATGCCGAAAGCGGGGAAGAGATAACAGCAGGACTGTGGGGAGTAGGATGAAACTACTAATATCTGTGTGAGAGGGTGACGGTCAGTTCCTTCAGTAATGCCTAGATGGCACCTTCACTTGTTTGTTTCCCTTTGTTAATTGTTACTTGTTTCTCCTGTTTATTACTTAACTGTCTTTCATCTGGTTAATTGGTTTCACCTGTTTTTGTTTGTATTTAAGTTCTGTGGTTTCTTCCCTTTGATTTCGGTCTTGACAAGGTGCTGACAGGTTGCTTAATCTTGACAAGATGCTCAGTTTGGACAAGCCGGTTGCCCTGTGGTAGCTTGTCTTGAGCTCAGTCTTGACAAGCCGGTTGCCTCATGGTAGCTTGTCCTGAGTTCCTACCTTGACAAGCCGTTTGCCTATGTGGTAGCTTGTCTTGAGCTCCGATGTTTCGTAACTGTTTACCTGTGTGATTCTAGTAAAGTACTGTTATTTAAGGCTGCATATCTGCTTCTCGCCTCATCTGTCTGCACTTGGGTCCAGAATCAGCCTTGCCCGGACAGCACTGCCCCATGTTTACACGGCCCCGCAACAGCAACCCTGACAGTAGGACTGAGCCAGTATGGACACAGCAGCGATGGAGGAATTTCGTTCTATTCTCGTCCATTAAGGTGCTTTCCTCGCCCTTCTTGCATCCCTTTGGAATATAATCCATTGAGCGTGCTAACTCTGGAAAACAATGGCTCTGTCGCTTACAAAGATTATGATCATATGATCGCCAAGACATGTACCTGCCGCTAGTGGATGAGGAGGATGATTTTGTCTTGAAATTTCTGAACATCTGCAGTTCATGATCAGCCGGAATGGGAAAGATCACTGCTTGAAAAGCCAAGAAAATTCGCTATGTGTACTAATGCAGACTTTTTCATTTTTGACTTCTAGTTCTAAATGTCCAGGGGGGTGTATGTTTGGCTACTGTTGTACACGTGTGACTGGGACTTCGGGTTCATCAAGTTTGAGCCTTTTAAGTATTTCCCCCCTTGGGTATCCATACCACTATATTACCTGTTTGATTCTAGCAAAGTACTGTTATGTAAGACTGCATATCTGCTTCTTGCCTTGTCTATCTGCACTTGGGTCCAGAACCAGCCTCGCCCGGACAGCACGGCCCCGTGTTTACACAGCCCCGCGACAGCAACCCTGACACTGTGTAATAGCAACATACTGCGGATGCTGGTCAGAGGGTACCCGAGTTCAAGGGGTGGGTCCAACATTTGAGTGACTAACCACATAAACCAATAAAGAGTAACTGCTGTGACAGTTTGTATATGTATGCCCCCATTCTTTAGTAGGTGGGTGTTGCTTATAGAATTGTATAACTTGAATGAACCGTTACTTGTCCCTCGAGAGTGCACACCTAGCTTGAGGATGCTGGGTGGCTCTCCCTTGTGCACAAGTCATTTGGTTGTTTTCATAAATTCTCAACTTGATCTCAATTCCGTCTCTGTCTCGGGTTCCTCCAAATTCGAATCTCACACCATTGCAATGTTCTATTGCACTGCAACTGACGATAATATTGCAGGGAAATTTCATTGCAATGCTCTATTGCATTGCAAATTCCTATTACATTGCAAAGTGAAATTCCATTGCAATGTTTTCTTCATTGCAAATGACGATCATATTGCAAGACGATATTCCATTTCAATGTTCTATTGTATTGCAAATCACTATTGTGTTGCAAAGTGATGTTCCATTGCAAAGTCCTATTGCATTGCAAATGATGATCATATTTCCAAGCGATATTCCATTGCAATGTGCTTTTGCATTGCAAATGACGATCATATTGCAAAGCGATATTCAATTGTTATCTGCTATTATATTGCAAATGTCCATTTTAGTGCAAAGTGTTTTTCCATTGCAATGTGCAATTGCATTGCAATTGACTATTATATTGCAAAGTGATATTTCATTGCAATGTTCTATTGAATTGCAAATGACATTCATATTGCAAACTGATATTCCATTGCAATATTCCATTTCACTGCAATGGCTATTCTGTTACAAAGAAATATTCTATTGCAATGTTCTATTACATTGCACATGATGATTGTATTGCAATGATATTCCATTGCAATTTTCTGTTTCATTGCAAATGACTATTATGTTGCAAACTGCAATTTCATTGCTATGTGCTGTTGCATTGCAAAGGAATATAATTGTTATAAATCTCATCCTCAAGAAACTACTTATGAAATAATGCTGGACGGCCAGCTGGTGGCGCCGTCCAAGGAGTATAAATACTCGGTCGTTGGACCCAGCTTGCCGGGGACATTTTGTAAAGACAAGGAGCCACTGGATACAACTAGACTTCCATGTTCTGAAACAAGTTGATTAAAGCCTCGCTTTATGCTCAAACCAAGTGCATAGTGAGTTTCATTACCTCAATTTAATCAACTTGATATCGACTCCACGCTTTGGGTGATTTTGGGATCAGCCAGCTACGACTCGAACCGTAAAAGGGAACTCAGACAAGTAATCGGTCCAGCATGGAGGAACTACTCAGCCCCACCCGTCTTGACCTGGACCCGAATTCACTTACAGCTGCTAAGGTATCGAAACATTGGTATCGTACTTTCAGAAACTTCCTCAGGGTGTGTGGTGAAAATGTTCCTGATAAATTAGAGATACTTGCTAATTATGTATCCCCTCATGTGTTTGACTATATCGAAGACTGTGTCAACTATGATGCCGCTATACAAATACTACAGCAGCTATTTGTCAAGTCCCCAAATTGAAATTGTTTCTCGGCATGTACTGGCCACAACTCAACAACAACCCGGGGAATCACTTGATGAATTCCTTCAGAAACTTTGGAGGCCCAGCAAGGATTGTAATCTTAAAGCTGTTACAGCTGAGCAGTACCAGGAGGAGTTAATTTGTGATTCCTTTAGTAATGGGATTGTGTCTCCCTTCATACGTCAGCATCTGTTGGAGAATAAAACCTGCAATTACAGGCTGCCTATGACCAGGCATGTTCTCTGGACTTAACAAAGAGGAATGCAGACACCTATCCTTCACCACGTGCACGGGCTGCTGCTATCTCTTTTAGTGACTCTTTCAATAGGCCTCGGGCAGAAGCCCTCACGGATGACGACTTCAAACCGGCTGATGACAACCCTACCCTAGACACCTACACTGATGAGGACCCTGCCCTAGCAGCATCTTGGCAATCTGGAAGGAAGTGTTCCTTCTGTAGAGGTCTGTTCCATTATAGCAAATATTGTCCTGCTCGTAATGCGACCTGCAACATTTGCAGCAAGAAAGGTCACTTTTCTAAGTTTTGCCTAGTCAAGAGCCGCTGTTAGTAAGAAAGGCCACTTTTCTAAGGTATACAGGTCGAGAGCTCCTGTTAGTTTTGTAGCTACTATCTATAAAACTGCTCCTCCCCCAAGAGCCACTACTATGGTTACAGCTGCAATCTATAAAACTGCTCCACCCCAAGAATCACTACGAAGGTTACAGCTGTCAAGGGTAAAACTGCCCCTCCTCCCATCACAGCTGTTTTTCCCCAAAGTTTGCCCCATGCAGCCACGAAGGTTTCGGTAAATGGAAACATTTTGAGAGCACTAATCCACTCATGCAGATCTGACAGCTTTATTAGTGAGCGGGCTGTCAGTAAGTTAAAACTGCGTATTTACCCCTCGGACAGGGAAATTGCAATGGCTCTGCCGACTCTGACCACCAATTCTTCCAGCTTTTGTCTTGTCCACCTTATTCTCAATGGCTGCACTTATTTCTCCACCCAGCTCGGGGTGCTCAAGAATCTATGCAGTGATGTGCTCCTGGGGCAGGATTTCCAGAAACAACACAAAAGACTCACTTTCGAGTTTGGCGGGTCAAATGCGGAGCTTACTATTTCCAAAGTACCGTATTCTGCGCTTTCGGCAGCTTCGCTCGACGAGCCCTCCTTCTTTGCTAATCTTTCCCCCCGATGTAAGCCCATAGTCACTAAATCATGACGTTTCAGCCAAGATGATCGAGCCTTTAACGAGGCAGAAATCTCTCGCCTTCTAGCTGACGGTATAATTGAGCCATGTTCGTCTTCCTGGTGGGCTCAAGTCATCATTTTTAAAAATCCTCTGAAGCAACAGAAGAACAATCTTTGCATTGATTACTCGCAAAATATTAACCAGTATACCGACCTGCGTGCCCACCCACTGCCACGCATCGATGACATGGTCAATAATTTTGCCAACTACAAGGTATTTCAACTTTTGATTTAAAGAGCGCATATCATCAAGTACCGTTAAAGGACTCTGACAAAATGTATACTGCCTTTGAGGCCAATGGTTGGCTTTAACCAAATTGTCACCTTCCATTTGAGGTCACCAATGGGGTGGCCGTCTTTCAATGGCTAATGGATAGTCTAGTCAAACAGAAGAACTTAACGGAGACTTTTCCATATCTGGATAATATCACCATTGCTTGTCGTGACCAGAAGGAGAAAGATGCCAACCTCCAGAAATTTTTTGACGTTCTCCGTCGTCACAACTTAACCTTAAGTGCGTCCAAATCTGTGAAATCAGTACCATCAGTCAACATCCTTGGCTACTGGGTGGGCAATGGTGTCATCAAACCAGATCCGGAGCGACTTCGTCCGCTTCTGGAGCTCCCTCCCCCTAAGAATCTCGACTCTCTTCGTCGGGCACTCGGCATGTTCGCCTATTATGCAAAATGGATGCCCCACTTCTCCAAAAAGATCCAGCCCCTGCTTCACGCAAAGTCTTTTCCATTGGAGGCAATGGCTATTTCAGCTTTCAACCTCCTCAAGCGGCAATTGGAAAAAGCCGTGCTTCGTTCCATTGACGAAAATCTTCCTTTTGTGTTCGAGTGCGATGCATCATATGTGGCGATCTCGGCTACCTTGAATGAAGGTGGTTGACCCGTTGCATTTCTGTCCAGAACTTTGCAGGGTAGCGATCTCCATTGTCCTCCTGCCGAGAAGGAGGCTACGGCCATTATCGAAGCAGTATGTAAATGGAGTCATTTTCTCGCACGTCGCCATTTCTCACTTATAACCGATCAGCGCTCCATGGCCTTTATGCTGGATAACCGGAAATGCACTAAGATCAAGAATAACAAAATACAACTCTGGAGGATGGAATTGGCTGCCTTTGGATACACCATACATTATCGATCCGGAAAAGAGAATGTGGCCCCGGATACCCTCACGCGGGCATTCTGCTCTTCTCTTTCAACTTCGAATCTGGCAGATTTTCATACTGACTTATGCCATCCTGGCATTACCCGTATGTTGCACTTTGTGTAATCTAAAAATCTCCCATTTTCTACAGAAGATGTGAAAAGAACGAGCACCTGCTGTAAAATTTGTGTGGAGTTAAAACAGCAATTCTTCCGTCCATCTGATGGCTCACTCATACACACTATGCAGCCTATGCAGCGACTCAGAATTCACTTTAAAGGGCCATTGCCTTCCACGATGTGGAACACCTACTTACTGACTATGGTGGACGAATATTCATGCTTTCCCTTTGCTTTCCCCTGTACCAACATGCGTACTTCCACAGTGATCAAATGCCTTGATCAAATCTGTTCCCTTTGCGGTTCAGGCAATTTCATCCACTCTGAGCGGGGTCCCTCCTTCATGTCAAGTGAACTCAGAAGTTATCTCTACCAACGAGGAATTGCCACAAGTAAAACAACACCGTACTATCCCATTGTTAACGGACTAGTTGAGAGATACAACGCTGTCATGTGGAATGCTTTCCATCTTGTGCGAGGTCATGCAATCTACCAGACCAGCAGTGGGAAACAATGATCCCAGACGCGTTGCATTCCATCAGGTCTCTCCTTTCTACTTCTACCAATGACTCACCTCATGAGCGATTATTCAGCTTTAATCATCACTCCACCCATGGGACGTCTCTAACGTCATGTTTGGCAGCTCCTGGCCCCGTGCTGCTCTGAAGATTTGTACGATCGTTGGAAACCGATCCGCTAGTCGACGAGATAGAACTTACGGATGTAAACCCCACGTAAGCCCAAGTGCGGTATCTGGATTGCTGGGTATTCACCGTGTCACTCCAGGACCTGGCGCCGTGTCTGGCCAGTTCTGCAGACCTGACTGATGGAGGGTCCTGCAGGGATGAGGCCAAAACTCTGTGCACCCCCAAGGATGATGCCCTACCTGGGACATCGAGGGTTCTGCCGGCTGCCCCGCTGGACCCACACGGGGAGCCGAGCATTCCCCGTGGGATGGCCACCCCGGGCCAGGAAGCTGGTCAATCTCCAGCAAACCAATGGGATGAAGCCATTTCTGTGCCTGTGGGGACCCACACCCAGAGTCACGATCTCCCCAGCCTCCCTCGGGTCGATCAGAGCAACACGGGCCCTGTCGATCCAGCGGCATGTATCAAGTGGCCCAGGGACCAAGACACAGTCTGAGGAGATGTGCCTTCTGGCCATAAACAAAAATGTAAAAGACTGCGGCTATTCGTGGTCCACCTACTCCATTAACAGGAAGTCTTCGGACTTCCAAATCTTTTAGGCAGGAAGAATGATATAAATCTCATCATGAAGCAACTACTTATGAAATAACGCTGGACGGCCAGCCGCTGGAGCCGTCCAAGGAGTATAAATACTCAGTCGTTGGCCCCAGCTTTCCAGCGACATTTAGTAATACAAGGAGATAGAGGAATACAACTAGATTTCCATGTTCTGAAACAAATTGATTAAAGCCTTGCTTTATGCTCAAACCAACTGCGTACTGAGTTTTATTATGTCAATAATGTTGCAAGTTAAAATTCCATTGCAATGTCTATTGCATTGCAAATGAATATTATATTGGAAAGTGATATTCCATTGCCATGTTCTCTTGCATTGCAAATGACTATTATATTGCAAAGTGATATTCCATTGCAATGTTCTACTACATTGCAAATGGCGATCATATTGCAAAACGATATTGCATTGCATTATGCAATTGCATTTCAAATGACTATTATATGCCAAGTGATATTCCATTGCAATGTTCTATTGCATTGCAAATGACTATTATATTGCAAAACGATATTCCATTGCATTATGCCGTTGCATTGCAAATTCCTATTATGTTGCAAAGTGATATTCCACTGCAATGTTTGTTCATTGTAAATGATGATCACATTGCAAGGCGATATTCCATTTCATTGTGCTAGTGCAGTGTAAATGACTATTATATTGCAAAGTATTTTTCTATTGCAATGTGCAATTTCATTGCAAATTACATTTTTGTTGCAAACTGATATTCCAATGCAATGTTCCATTGCACTGCAATGACTATTCTGTTGTAAAGAAATATTCTATTCTAATGTCCTACTGCATTTCAAATGCCGATTGTTTTGCATTGATATTCAATTGCAATATTGTGCTGCAGTGCTATATACCTACTATGTTGCAAAGTGCTATTCCAACACAAAATGCTATTGCATTGCAAATGAATATATTATTGCAACTTAAAATTCCATTGCAATCTTCTATTGCATTCCAAATGACGATCATATTACAAAGTAATATTGCATTGCAATGTTCTATTGCAATGTTCTATTGCAATGCAAATAACGATCACATTTCAAGGTAAAACTCGATTGCAATGTGCAATTGCATTGCAACAGACTACAATATTGCAAAGTGATGTTCCATTGCAATGTTCTATTGCATTGCAAATGACGTTTACATTGTAGCATTATTCAACTGCAATGTGGTATTGCATTGCAAATTAAATTAATATTGCAAGTTGACATTGCAAAGCGACATTCCTATTTCCATTGGAAATGACTAGTATATTGCAAAGTTATATGCCAATGCAATTATAAAGTGCATTGCAAATGACGGTGTTATAGCAAGTCGATCATCCATTGCAAATGAGTATTATATTTCGAGGTAATATTCCACTGCAATGTTCCATTAAATTGCAAATGACTATTGTATCGCAAAGTGAGATTCCAATGCAATTTTATATTGTATTGCAAATGACGATCATCTTACAAGGTGACATTCCATTTCAATTTGTTTTGCATTGCAAATCACTATCGTATTGCAAACTGATATTCCATTGCAAAGTGCTATTGCATTGCAAATGACTATTACATTGCAAAGTGATATTCCACTTCAATGTACTATCGCATTGCAAATGACGATCATATTACAAAGTGATATTCCATTGCAATGTTCTATTGCATTGCAAACCACGATGTTTTTGCAGCAATATTCCATTGCAGTGCTCTACTGCATTGCACGGAGTACTGTATTGCAAAGCTATATTCAGCTGCAATGTTCTATTGCATTGCAAGTGAATATTATACTGGAAGTTAATAGTCCATTCCAATGTGCTATTACATTGAAAATGAATATCATATTGCAAAGTGATAATCCATTGCAATGCACAATCTTTTTCTGAGTGGCAGGCAGTGACTAGTGGGGTACCGCAGGGATCGGTGCTTGGAATCCAGCTATTCACAATATATATTAATGATCTAGACAAGGGGATTAGATGTAACATCTCCAAATTTGCAGATGACACAAAGCTGGGTGGGCATGTGTGCTGCGAGGAAGATGCTGAGAATGACAGGATGATTTGGACAGGTTGGGTGATTGGTCAGAAGCATGGCAGATGCAATATAATGTGGATAAATGTGAGGTTATCCACTTTGGTGGCAAAAACAGGAAGGCAGATTATTATCTGAATAGCAATAGATTGGGTGAAGGGGAAGTGCAAAGAGACCTGGGTGTCCTTGTGCACCAGTCACTGAACGTAAGCGTGCAGGTGCAGCAGGCGGTTAAGAAGGCAAATGTTATGTTGGCCTTTGTAGCGAGAGGAACAAGGATGTCTTGCTGCAGTTGTAAGGGCCTTGGTGAGACCACATCTTGAGTATTGTGTGCAGTTTTGGTCGCCTTATATGAGGAAGGATGTTCTTGCCATGGTAGGAATTCAGTGAAGATTCACCAGGCTGATACCAGGGATGGGAGGAATGAAGTATGAGGAGAGATTGAGTTGATTGGGCCTGTACTCGCTGGAGTTTAGAAGACTGAGAGGAGATCTCATTGAAACTTATAAAATTCTGACAGGACTGGACAGACTAGATGCAGGAAGGATGTTCCCAATGGTCGGGGAGTCCAGAACCAGGGGTCACGGTCTAAGGATAAAGGATATGCCATTTAGGACAGAAATGAGGAGGAATTGCTTCACCCAGACAGTGGTGAACCAGTGGAATTCTCTACCACAGAAGGCATAAAGGCCAATTCATTAAATATATTCAAGAAGGAGTTGGATATATTTCTTAAGGCTAATGGGATCAAGGGGTATGGGGAGAAAGCAGGGACTGGGTACTGAATTTGGATGATCAGCCATGATCACATTGAATGGCGGAGCGGGCTCGAGAGGCCGAATAGCCTACTGCTGCTGCTATCTTCTATGTTTCTATGTTTATATAGCAAACTAATATTCTATTGCAATATCCGATTGCATTGCAAATGATGATTATATTGGAGTGACATTCCATTGCATTTTTCTATTGCATTGCAAATGAGTACTATATTGCAAAGTGTTATTCCGTTGCAATATCTTATTGCAATGCAAATGAAGATCATTTTGCAATGCGATATTCCATTGCAATTCGCTATTTCAATTCAAATGACTAATATAATGCGAAGTGATATTCCATTGCAATGTGCTACTGCACTGCAAATGACTATTGTATTGCAAAGTGATATTCCATTGCAATGTTCTATTGCATTGCCATTTTCTATTGCATTGCAATTGACTATTGTATTGCAAAGCATTTATCCTTTGCAATGTTCTGTTGCATTGAAAATGACTACTATGTTGCAAAGTGATATTCCATTGCAGTATCTTTTGCATTGCAAATGATGATCATATTGCAAATCAATATTCCATTGCAATGTGCCATTGCACTTCAAATGTCAAATGTATTGCAGTAATAATCCATTCCATTGTTCTATTGCATTGCAAATGACGATCACATTGCAGGGCAATATTCCTATTGCAATGTGCTATTGCATTTCAACTGACTATTATATTGCAAGGTGATATTCGATTGCAATGTTCTATTGTATTGATGTGGTCCAGACACTAAGCATCATTGGCTTGTTCTCTCCACACAGATGCGGCCGGACCTGCTGTGATTTCCAGCAAAAAAAATGTTTTTTGTCTTTTTTTTTGTTTTTCATACAGACCCCAGCATCTGCAACATTTGATCCCTTGTGACCCCACCTCATTGTTCTTTGATGTAATGTTTTCCTGACTGACCTGTTTGGACACCATTTACACCTTTGATTGCTGTGATTATCTCTCTGCCGAGGTGTGATAAATGTCAGTTAGAAAGATTACCTGTAAACATCTGACATTATTCTCTGACTATATAAGCTGTGTTTCTATGCATCTCTCCACTTCACCTGATAAAGGAGCAGCGCTCTGAAAGCTTGTGATTGCAAATAAATCTGTTGGACTATAACCTGGTGTTGTGTGATTTATTACTATTGAATTGAAAATGATGATTATTTTGCAGTCATATTCCATTGCAATGTACAATTGCATGGCAAATGACTATTATATTGCAGAGTGATATTTCATTGCAATGTTCTATTGCATTGCAAATGATGATTATCTTGCAGCGATATTCTGTTGCAATGTTGTATTGCATTGCAAATTAAATTAATATTGCAAGTTGATATTGCAAAGCAACATTCCTTTGCAATGCTCTATTGCATTGGAAATGACTAGTATGCTGCAAAGTTATAGGCCAATGCAATTTTAAAGTGCATTGCAAATGACGATCTCATTGCAAGTCGATTATCCTTTTCAATGTGCTATTGCATTGCAAATGACTATTATATTGCAAAGTGTTATTCCACTTCAATGTTCTATCGTATTGCAAATGACGATCATATTACAAAGCAATATTCCATTGCATTGTTCTATTGCATTGCAAACCATGATTGTATTGCAGTAATTTTCCATTGCAATGCTCTACTTCATTGCAAGGTCTACTATATTGCAAAGCTATTTTCAATTGCAATGTTCTTTTGCATTTCAAGTGACTATTATATTGGATGTTAATAGTCCATTGCAATGTGCTATTGCATTGAAAATGCATATCATATTGCAGAGTGATAATCCATTGCAATGCACAATTGCATTGCAATGAATATATTGCAAAATAATATTACATTGCAATATCCTACTGCATTGTAAATGACGATTATATTGGAGTGATATTCCATTGCAATTTTATATTGCATTGCAAATGAGCACTTTATTGTAAAGTGATATTCTGTTGCAATATTTTAGAGCAATGCAAATGACAATCATTTTGCAAAGCGATATTCCATTGCAAATCACTATTGCAATTCAAATGACTATTATATTGCGAAGTGATATTCCATTGCAATCTGCTACTGCAATGCAAATGGTTATTGTATTGCAAAGTGGTATTCCATTGCAATGTATTTTGCACTGCAAATGATGGTCATAATGCAAAGCAATGTTCCATTGCAATCTGCTACTTCACTACAATTGTCAAATAAATTGCAGTGATAATGCATTGAAATGTTCTGTTGCATTGCAAATGACGAGCACATTGCAGGGCAATATTCCATTGCAATGTGCTATTGCATTGCCACTATTATATTGCAAGGTGATACCCATTGCAATGTTCTATTGCATTGAAAATGACAATTATTTTTCAGTGATATTCCATTGCAATGTACAAATGCAAAGCAGATGACTATTATATTGCAGATTGATATTTAATTGCAATGCTCTATTGCATTAAAAATGACGATTATACAGCAGTGACATTCCATTGAAATTTTCTATTGCATTGCAAATGACGATTATGCTGCAAACTAATATTCCAAAGCAAAGTTCCATTGCATTGCAATGACTTTTATAATGCAAAGTGATATTTCATTGCAAATGACGATCAAACAGCAAGGCACTATTCCATTGCAATGTGCTATTGCATTGCAACCGACTATTATATTGCAAGGTGATATTATATTGCAATGTTGTATTGCATTGCAAATGACGATTATATTGCAGTGATATTCCATGGCAATGTGCAATTGCATTGCAAATGACTACTGTATTGCAAAGTGATGTTCCATTGCAAAGCCCTACTGCTTTGCAAATGATGATCATATTGCAATGCGATATTTCATTGCAATGTTCGATTGCATTGTAAATCATTAATATATTGCAAACTGATATCCCATTGCAATGTTCTATTGCATTGCAAATGAATACTATATTACAAAGTGATATTCCATTGCAATGTAATATTGTGAGGTGAGGTGAGGTGAGAGTGATTGCCCTTGACATCAAGGCAGCATTTGATCAAGTGTGGTAGCAAGGAGCCCTAGCAAAACTGAAGTCAATGGGAATCAAGGGGAAAACTCTCCATTGGTTGGAATCATACCTAGCACAAAGGAAGTTGGCTGTGGTTGTTGCAGGTCATTCATCTCAATCACATGACATCATTGCAGGAGTTCCTCAGCGCAGTGTCCTAGGCCCAACCATCTTCAGCTGTTTCATCAATGACCTTCCCTCCATCATAATGTCAGAAGTGGGGATGTTCGCTGATGATTGCACACTGTTCAGCACTATTCGAGACTCATCAGATACTGACCCAGTCCATGTCCATATGCAGCAAGACCTGGACAACATTCAGACTTGGGCTGACAAGTGGCAAGTAACATTTGCACCACACAAGAGCCAGGCAACGACCATCTCCAACAAGCGAGGCTCTAACCATCTCCCCTTGACATTCAATGGCATTATCATCGCAGAATCCCCCACTATCAACATCCTGGGGGTTACCATTGATCAGAAACTGAACTGGACCAGCCATATACATACTGTGGCTACAAGAGCAGGCCAGAGGCTGGGAATTCTGCGGCGAGTGTCTCACCTTCTGACTCCCCAAAGCGTTTCCACCATCTACAAGGCACAAGTCAGGAGTGTGATGGAATGCTCTCCACTTGCCTGGATGAGTGCAGCTCCAACAAAACTCAAGAAGCTTGACACCATTCAGGATAAAGCAGCCCGCTTGATTGGCACTCCATCCACCACCTTCAACATTCACTCCCTCCACGATCGGCACACTGTGGCTGCAGTGTGTACCATCTACAAAATGCACTGCAGCAACTCACTAAAGCTCCTTCAACAGCACCTTCCAAACACATGATCTCTACCACTTAGAAGGACAAGGGCAGCAGATGCATGGGAACTTCACGACCTACAACTTCCCCTCCAAGCCACACAGCATCCTAACTTGGACCTGTATCGCCATTCCTTCACTGTCACTGGGCCAAAATCCTGGAACTCCCTTCCTAACAGCATTGTGGGTGTACCTACACCATATTGACTGCAGCGGTTCAAGAAGGTGGCTCACCACCATCTTCTCAAGGGCAATTAGGGATGGGCATTAAATGCAGACCTAGGCAGCCAGCGATGCCTACATCCCATCAATGAATATTTTTTTTTTTAATGCCGAAAGTATTGCAAAGCGATATTCCATTGCAGTGTGCTAATGCATTTGAAATGACTATTATATTTCTAAGAGATATTCCTTTTCAATGTGCTACTGCACTGCAAGTGGCTACTGTATTGCAAAGTGATATTACATTGCAATGTTCACTTGCATTCCAATGTTCTATTGCATTGCAAATGGCTATTATATTGCAAAGTGATATTCCTTTGCAAAGTTATGTTGCATTGCAAATGATGATCATATTGCAAAGCTGTATTCCATTGCAATGTGCAGTTGCATTACAAATGACGAATATTTTGCAATGATATTCCATTGCAATGTTCTATTGCATTTCAAATGACTGTTATTTTGCAAAGTGATATTCCATTGCAATTTGCTACTGCAATGCAAATGGTTATTGTATTGCAAAGTGGTATTCCATTGCAGTGTATTTTGCATTGCAAATAATGGTCATATTGCAAAGCAATGTTCCATTGCAATCTGCTACTTCACTACAATTGTCAAATAAATTGCAGTGATAATGCATTGCAATGTTCTGTTGCATTGCAAATGACGAGCACATTGCAGGGCAATATTCCATTGCAATGTGCTATTGCATTGCCACTAACTATAATATTGCAAGGTGATACCCATTGCAATGTTCTATTGCATTGAAAATGACAATTATTTTTCAGTGATATTCCATTGCAATGTACAAATTGTGGTAAACCACTGTTAACCTGTATATGCCTGTGTGGTAAACCACTGTTAACCCTGTACAAGTCCAGGCATGTCTCAGCCCATGGCTCCACCCCTAAGCCCGGGTATAAAGGTGACTCACCACCCTTCCCCCGGGAGCTCTTCGGATGGATTTACTAGCAGAGGCATGCTCTAGTTCTTAGCCAATAAAAGCCTACTTCATATAAGTCCATTTCATAGTCTTTGGTATTGTTGATAGCGCATCAATTTTATTGACTAATTTTCAACATGGAGCAAATCTTGAAGCCAGAACGTTTAGACCTGGATCCTCAAGCAGCAGATGCAGCCAATAACTTTGAACACTGGCTGAGCTGTTTTGAAGCCTTCCTGGAGGCCTCCAGCACTACTGTCACTACAGATGATGCGAAACGGCTTGTCTTGAACTCACGGGTGAGCCACCGAGTCTACTCGATCATCCGAGACACCACTATTTACGCGGCTGCCATCGCGACGCTAAAGGAACAATACGTGAGGCCTGTTAATGATGTCTACGCCAGACACCTCCTGGCTACCCGAAAACAGCGCCCCGGGGAATCGGGCGCTGAATATTTACTGCACTGAGAGTCCTCGGCCGGGACTGTAATTGCAAAGTGGTGATGGCCAAGGAATGCACGGAAGACCTGATCCGAGATGCCTACGTATCCGGCATCAGGTCCAACTATACTCGGCAGAGGCTGCTGGAACAGAGGGGGCTCGACCTGCAGAAGACGGTGGCCCTCGCTAACTCGTTAGACGTGGCCCTCCAGTACATGGACGCCTACCCCCCTGACTGGATGGCCACGTGGATGCCATGGGAGCAGCGATCTTGGGATCCGGTAAGGCCACAAGCCGCCAGCAGCCCAACTACAGCTGCAATGACCAGAGGCCAGAATGCTACTTCTGTGGCCAGGCCAAGCACCCCAGGCAGCAATGCCCAGCAAAGGACACGACCTGCTCCAGATGCGGCAAGAAAGGCCACTACGCGAGAGTGTGCAAGGAGAAATTGACCTCCAATTCCAGCAGCGCCGCGTGTGAACCATACAGGCCGCCATTTTGGACCCCACCAACCACGTGTGAGCCGTGCGGGCCGCCATTTTGGACACCACCAGCCGAGTGGGAGCCGCCATCTTGGACAACATCTCGGGACCAGGCCCTCGCCGCGGGCAAATACAACAGCGACCCACCGACTTCGACAATGGCCTCCATCACCCTGGACCAATCTAGGCCCCCATCAACTAGCCAGGTCCATGATGAATGTAAAGGTAAATGGCCATGCCACAAATTGCCTTTTCGACTGAGGAAGCACGGAGAGCTTCATCCACCGCGACATGGTGCGACGCTACTCCCTATAGGTTATGCGCACACGCCACCAGGTCTTTATGGCCTCAAAGTCCCATACGGTGGATGTCGGCAGCTACTGTGTAGCGACTCTGACTGTGAATGGCGTGGAGTACAGAGAGTTTAAATTTCTCGTCCTGCCACAGCTCTGCGCTCCCGTACTGCTAGGATTAGACTTCCAGTGCCATCTGGAGAGCATCACGATGGCATATGGCGGGCCCCTGCCCAAACTTACTGTCTGCAGCCAGCAGAATTTAAACATGGCGCCGCGCAAATATGCAGCCTGTCCAACCTGAAGGTCAAACCCCCCCCGTTGTTCGCTAACCTTGCCAAAGAATGCAAGCCAATTGCTACTAAAAGCAGGCTGTGCAGTGCCGGGGATAGGAGCTTTACTAACTCAGAAGTACAAAGACTCCTGAGAGAAGGGATTATCGAGGGCAGCACCAGCCCATGGCGAGCCCAAGTGGTGGTAGGAAAGACCTGCGAAAAACAGCGCCTGGTTATTGATTACAGCCAGACGATCAATCGATACACGCAATTAGACGCATACCCACTTCCCCGCATATCTGACATGGTCAACCAGATAGCACAATAGCGGGTATTCTCGACGATTGATCTGAAGTCGGCATACCACCAGCTCCCCATCAGGCCTGAGGACTGCCAGTACACGGCCTTCGAGGCTGACGGTCACCTCTACCACTTCCTCCGAGTCCCCTTCGGCGTCACCAACGGGGTCTCGGTCTTCCAAAACGGAGATGGACCGGGTGGTTGACCAGCACACGCTGCAGGCCACCTTCCCCTATCTAGACAACGTCACCATCTGCGGCCATGACCGGCAGCACCATGACGCCAACCTAGAAAAATTCCTCCGTATGGCCCAACGGCTGAATCTGACATACAACAGAGAAAAATGTATGTTCCGCACCACGCGCCTCGCTATTCTTGGCTGCGTTGTGGAAAACGGAGTCATCGGCCTCGACCCCGACTGAATGCACCCCCTCCTGGAACTACCCCCCCCCACTGCCTATAAGCCCTGAAGAGATGCCTAGGATGCTTCTCTTACTACGCCCAGTGGGTGCCCAACTATGCGGACAAAGCCCGGCCCCTCATCAAGTCAACCTCCGTCCCCCTGATGGCAGAGGCCCGTGCGGCCTTCACCCTCATAAAAGAGGACATTGCGAAGGCCACAATGCACGCAGTGGATGAGTCCATCCCTTTCCAAGTGGAGAGCGATGCATCCGAATTTGCCCTAGCCGCAACCCTTAACCAGGCAGGGAGACCCATGGCCTTCTTTTCACGGACCTTCCAGGGCCCCGAAATTCGACAGTCCTCAGTCGAGAAGGAGGCCCAGGCGATAGTGGAGGCTGTACGGCACTGGAGGCATTGCCTGGCCGGTAAACGTTTCGCCCTGCTCACTGACCAACGTTCAGTAGCATTTATGTTTAATAACAGACAAAGGGGGAAAATCAAAAATGATAAGATATTGTGGTGGAGGATCGAGTTATCCCCCTACAACTACGATATCTTATACCGGCCCGGGAAACTTAATGAGCCCCCAGACGCCCTATCCCGTTGGACATGTGCCAACGCACATGTCGATAGGCTGCGGACCCTCCACAATGATCTCTGCCACCCGGGGTTCACCAGGTTCTTCCACTTTATTAAAGCTCGCAACCTGCCTTACTCCATCGAGGAGGTCAGGACCATGACCAGGAACTGCCAGGTCTGCGCCGAATGCAAACCGCATTTTTATAGGCCAGACAGGGCACACCTAATTAAAGCCACCCGCCCCTTCGAACGTCTCAGCTTCGATTTCAAGGGGCCCCTTCCCTCCTCTGACCACAACACCTACTTCCTCAATATTATTGACGAGTACTCCCGTTTCTCCTTCGCCATCCCCTGCCCGGACATGACCAGCGCCACAGTCATCAGGTGCCTCCATGACCTGTTCGCCATATTTGGCTTCCCCAATTACATCCACAGCGACAGGGGCTCGTCGTTCATGAGCGACGAGCTGCGCCAGTACCTGCTCGAGAAGGGCATAGCCATGAGCAGGACTACCAGCTACAACCCCCGGGGTAATGGACAGGTAGAGAGGGAGAATGCAACGGTGTGGAAGACATCCATGCTCGCCCTAAAACCCAAGGGCCTCCCAATCTCCCGCTGGCAAGATGTCCTCCCCGATGCGCTCCACTCCATATGATCACTGCTCTGTACTGCCACAAACGCCACCCCTCACGAGAAGATGTTTGTCTTCTCCAGGAAATCCACCTCGGGGACATCACTAAAGCCATGGCTGACGTCTCCGGGACCCGTCCTGCTCAGGAAACACGTGAGGAGCCATAAGACGGACCCCCTGGTCAAAAAAGGTTCACCTCCTCCACGCCAACCCACAGTACGCCTACGTGGGGTGTCCTGATGGGCGGGAGGACACAGTCTCAATTTGAGACCTCACACCCTCAGGTACCACCCGAAACACCATTGATCACCATCCACTACCTCCACCCACCACCACTACCCACAACGCACCACCGGGGTGTCTACCATGAACTGACGACATGCCGGTGCCATCCCTACCCCGAGAGGACGACATGCCAGTGCTCCGTCCCATGCGAGAAGCGGCCACAGGCAAAGAACCACCGCTACCGGCACCAGGAAGATCATTACAGCAGACAAGACCACCGGAGAGACTTTCGTGTACGAACTTTTGAAACACTTCACCCCGCCGGACTCTTTTTTAAATGAGGGGTGAATGTGGTAAACCACTGTTAACCTGTACATGCCTGTGTGGTAAACCACTGTTAACCCTGTACAAGTCCAGGCATGTCTCAGCCCCTGGCTCCACCCCTAAGCCCGGGTATAAAGGTGACTCACCACCCTTCCCCCGGGAGCTCTTAGGATGGATTCACTAGCAGAGGCATGCTCTAGTTCTTAGTCAATAAAAGCCTACTTCATATAAGTCCATTTTTTAGTCTTTGGTATTGTTGATAGCGCATCACAAATGCAAAGCAGAGGACTATTATATTGCAGATTGATATTTAATTGCAATGCTCTATTGCATTAAAAATGACGATTATACAGCAGTGACATTCCATTGAAATTTTCTATTGCATTGCCAATGACGATTATGCTGCAAACTAATATTCCAAAGCAAAGTTCCATTGCATTGCAATGACTTTTATACTGCAAAAGAATGATCCGGGACTGTAAGCACTCCCGTTTTAAACCGAAAAAGAATGATACGGGACTGTGAGCAACCAAGTGATATTCCATTGCAATGTTCTATTGCATTGCAAATGATGATCAAACAGCAAGGCACTTTTCCATTGCAATGTGCTATTGCATTGCAACCGACTATTATATTGCAAGGTGATATTATATTGCAATGTTGTATTGCATTGCAAATGACGATTATATTGCAGTGATATTCCATGGCAGTGTGCAATTGCATTGCAAATGACTACTGTATTGCAAAGTGATGTTCCATTGCAAAGTCCGACTGCTTTGTAAATGATGAACATATTGCAATGCAATATTTCATTGCAATGTTCTATTGCATTGTAAATCATTAATATATTGCAAACTGATATCCCATTGCAATGTTCTATTGCATTGCTAATGAATACTATATTGCAAAGTGATATTCCATTGCAATGTAATATTGTGAGGTGAGGTGAGGTGAGAGTGACTGCCCTTGACATCAAGGCAGCATTTGATCAAGTGTGGTAGCAAGGAGCCCTAGCAAAATTGAAGTCAATGGGAATCAAGGGGAAAACTCTCCATTGGTTGGAATCATACCTAGCACAAAGGAAGTTGGCTGTGGTTGTTGCAGGTCATTCATCTCAATCACATGACATAATTGCAGGAGTTCCTCAGGGCAGTGTCCTAGTTCCAACCATCTTCAGCTGTTTCATCAATGACCTTCCCTCCATCATAAGGTCAGAAGTGGGGATGTTTGCTGATGATTGCACACTGTTCAGCACCATTCAAGACTCGTCAGATACTGATGCAGTCCGTGTCCATATGCAACAAGACCTGGGCAATATTCAGACTTGGGCAGACAAGTGGCAAGTAACATTCGCACCACACAAGTGCCAGGCAATGACCATCTCCAACACGCGAGAATCTAACCATCTCCCCTTGACATTCAATGGCATGATCATCGCAGAATCCCCCACTATCAACTTCCTGGGGGTTACCATTGATCAGAAACTGAACTGGACCAGCCATATAAATAGTGTGGCTACAAGAGCAGGTCAGAGGCTGGGAATTCTGTGGCGAGTGTCTCACCTCCTGACTCCCCAAAGCCTTTCCACCATCTACAAGGCACAAGTCAGGAATGTGATGGAATACTCCCCACTTGCCTGGACGAGTGCAGCTCCAACAACAGTCAAGAAGCTGGACACCATTAAGGAAAAAGCAGCCCGCTTGATTGTCACTCCATCCGCCACTTTCAACATTCACACCCTCCACCAGCAGCACACTGTGGCTGCAGTGTGTGCCATCTACAAGGTGCACTGCAGCAACTCGCCAAAGCTCCTTCAACAGCACCTGCCAAACACATGACCTCTACCACTTAGAAGGACAAGGGCAGCAGACGCATGGGAACTTCACCACCTACAACTTCCCCTCCAAGCCACACACTGTCCTGACTTGGACCTGTATCACCATTCCTTCACTGTCGCTGGGCCAAAATCCTGAAACTCCCTTCCTAACAGCATTGTGGGTGTACCTACACCATATGGACTGCAGCGGTTCAAGAAGGCGGCTCACCACCATCTTCTCAAGGGCAATTAGGGATGGGTATTAAATGCAGACCTAGCCAGCGATGCCCACATCCCATCAATGAATATTTTTTTTAAAATGCCGACTGTATTGCAAAGCGATATTCCATTGCAGTGTGCTAATGCATTTGAAATGACTATTATATTTCGAAGAGATATTCCTTTTCAATGTGCTACTGCACTGCAAGTGACGACTGTATTGCAAAGTGATATTACATTGCAATGTTCACTTGCATTGCAATGTTCCATTGCATTGCAAATGGCTATTATATTGCAAAGTGATATTCCTCTGCAAAGATATGTTGCATTGCAAATGACAATCATATTGCAAAGCTGTATTCCATTGCAATGTGCAGTTGCATTACAAATGACGAATATTTTGCAGTGATATTCCATTGCAATGTTCTATTGCATTGCAAATGACAATTATATTGCAAAGTGATATTTCATTGCAATGTTCTATTGCATTGCAAATGCCTGTTATTTTGCAAAGTGATATTCCATTGCAATATTCTACTGCATTGCAAGTGACGATTATGCAGCAGTAAAATTCCATTTCAATGTGCAATTACATTGCAAATTACTATTAAAATGCAAAGTGATATTCCATTGCAATGTTCCATTGCATTGCAAATGACGTTCAAATTGCAAGGCAATAATCCTGTGCAATGTGCTTTTGAATTGCAACAGACTATTATATTTCAAGGTGATATTCTATTGCAATGTTCTATTGCATTGCATATGACGATTATATTGCAGTGATATTCCATTGCAATGTGTAATTCCACTGCAAATGACTACTTTATTGCAAAGCGATATTACATTGCAAAGTCCTACTGCTTTGCAAATGATGATCATATTGCAATGCGATATTTCATTGCAATGTTCTGTTGAATTGCAAATCATTATTATATTGCAAACTGATATCCCATTGCAATGCTCTATTGCATTGCAAATGACTATTTTATTGCAAAGTGATATTCCATTGCAATGTCCTACTGTATTGCAATGACTATTATATTTCGAATTGATATTCCACTGCAATATTCTATTGCAATTGGAAATGACGATTATACTGCACTGATATTCCACTTCAATGCCCTGTTGCATTGCAAATGACTATTATATTGCAAAGCGATATTTCATTGCAATATTCTATTGCATTGCAAATGACGATCATATTGGAAAGCGATATACCTTTGCAATGTGCTTTTCTCTTGCATATGACTTTTAAATTACAAGGTAATAGTCCATTGCAATGTCGTATTGCATTGCAAATGACTATTATATTGCAAAGTGATATTCCATTGCAATGTGCTATTGCTTTTCAAATGATTATTATATTGCCAACTGTTATTCCATTGCAATGTTTCATTGCATTGCAATGACTGATATGTTGCAAAGTAATATTCCATTGCAATGTTCCATTGCATTGCAATCACTATTTTATTGCAAAGTGATATTCCATTGCAATGTCCTATTGTTTTGCAAATGACGATCATATTGCAAAACAATATTCCATTGCAATGTGTTATGTCAGTGCAAATGAATATAATATTGCAATTCAATAATCCATTGCAATGTCCTATTACATTGCAAATGACTATTATATTGCAAAGCGATATTCCATTGCAATGTTATATTGCATTGCCAATGATGGTTATACTGCAGTGAAATTCCACTGCAATGTGCAATGTTATTGAAAATGAATACTATGTTGCAAAGTGATATACCATTGCAAAGTGCTATTGCATTGCAATGTTCCGTTGCATTGAAATGCCTAATATATATTTCAATGTTCTATTGCATTGCAAATGACTATTATATTGCAAAGTGATATTCCATTAAAATATGCTATTGCATTGCAAATGACGATTGTATTGCAGTGATATTCCACTGTAATGTTCTATTGCATTGAAAATGACTATTCATTGCTAACTGATATTCCATTACTTGTTGTATTACATTGCAATGACAGTTATTATTCCATTAGAGTGTTCCATTGCATTGTAATGACTATTATATTGCAAAGTGATACTCCATTGCAATGTTCTATTGCATTGCAAATGAATATAATATTGCAAAGTGATATTCCATTTCAATGTTCTATTGCATTGCAAATGATGATCATATTGCAAAGCCATATTCCATTGCAATGTTCCAATGCATTGCAATGACAATTATGTTGCAAAGTCATATTCCATTACCGTGCTCTATTGCATTGCAAAGGACGATTATTATGCAGAGCTATTCCATTGCAAGGTGCTGTTGCATTGCCAATGAATACTATTTTGCAAAGTGATATTCCATTGCAATGTCTTATTCCATTGCAATGTTCTGTTGCATTGTAAATGACTACTATATTGCAAACCGATATTCCAGTGCAATAATCCATTGCATTGCAATGACTATTACATTACAAAGTAACATTCTACTGCAATGTTCCGTCGCATTGCAATGACTATTATATTGCAAATTGGTATTTCATTCCAAAGAACTATTGTATTGCGAATGACAATTATATAGCAAAGTGATACTCCATTGCAATGCTCTATTGCATTGCAAATGTCAATTATATTGCAATGGGATATTCCATGGCAACGTGCTATTGCATTGCAAATGATTATCATATTGCAAAGAGATATTCCATTGGAATGTGCTATTGCATTGCAAATTACTATTATATTGCAATGTGATATTCCACTGCAATGTTCTATTGAATTGCAAATGACGATTATATTGCAGTGATATTCCATTGCATTGCAACTGACGAATATATGGCAGTGATATTCATTGCTATATTGCAAAGTGATATTCCAATGCAAAGTGCTATTGCATTGCAAATGACTTTTATATTGCAAACTGATATGGCACTGCAATTTTCCACTGCATTGCAATGACTAATATATATTTCAAATTATAAATTCATTGCCAGGTTCCATTGCATTGCAACGACTGTTATATTGCAAAGTGATACTCATTTTAGTGTTCTATTACATTGCAAATGACGAATATATTGCAGTGATATTACATTGCAATGTTCTATTGCATTGCAAATGACGAATATATTGCAGTGATATTCCATTGCAATGTGCAATTGCATTGCAAATGACTGCTTCAATGCAAAGTGAGGTTCAATTGCAAAGTCCTATTGCATTGCAAATGATGATCAGAGTCAAAGCGATATTCCATTGTAATTTCTATTACATTGCAAATGACTATTATATTGCAAATTTATATTTCATTGCAATGATTGTTTGCATTGCAAATGACGATTCTACTGCAAAGTGTTTTTCCATTGCAATGTTCTATTGCTTTGCAAATGACGATTGTATTGCAGTGATAATCCATTACAATGTACTGTTGCATTGCAAATGACTACTTTGTTGCAAAGTGATATTCCATTGCAACGTCCTATTGCATTGCAATGAAATATAATATTGCAAGTTAAAATTCCATTGCAATGTGCTATTGCATTGCAGATTACTATTATTTTGCAACGCGCTAATCTATTGCAATGTTCTGCATTGCAAATGACGATAATATTGCAAAGCGATATTGTATTGCAATGTGACTTTGTTCTGCAATTGATTATTATGTTGTAAGTTAATAGTCCATTGCAATGTCATATTGCATTGCAAATGACTATTATATTGCAAAATGAAATTCCATTCCAATGCTTTATTGCATTGAAAATGACGATTATATTGCAGTGCTTTTCCATTGCAATGTTCTGTTACATTGCCAATGAACACTAAGTTGCAATGTGATGTTCCATTGCAATGTCTTATTCCATTGCATTGTTCTGTTGCATTGCAAATGACTATTCCCTTAAATTGATATATCATTGCAATGTTTCATTGCGTTGCAAAAAATGTTATGTTGCAAAGTAATATTCCATTGCAAAGCTCTATTGCATTGAAAATGACTATTATCTAGCAAACTGATATTACATTGCAAAATTCCATGGCATTTCAAATGACAATTACATTGTAAAGTGATACTCCATTGCAACGTGCTATTGCATTGCAAATTACTATTATTTTGCAACACGCTAATCCATTGCAATGTTCAACTGCATTGCAAATGACGATAATATTGAAAAGCGATATTATATTGACATGTGATATTTTTCTGCAAAGGACTATTATATTGCAAGTTACTAGTCCATTGCAATGTCATATTGCATTGCTAATGACTATTATACTGCAAACTGATATTCCATTGCAGTGTGCTATTGCATTGCAAATGACGATTATATTGCAAAATGATGTTCCATTGCAATATTCTACTGCATTGCAAATGACGATCATGTTCCAAAGTGATATTCCATTGCAATGTTCTATTGCATTGTTAATAACTATTATAATTCAAACCGATATTCCAGTGCAGTGTTCCATTGCATTGCAATGACTAGTATATTGCAAATTAATATTCCATTGCAATGTTCCATTGCATTGCAATGTCTATTATATTGCAATACTTCATTCCAAACTTCAATTGCATTGCAAATGACGAATATATTGCAGTGAGACTCCAGTGCAATGTTCTATTGCATTGCAAATATCAATTCTATTGCAAAGTGATATTCCATAGCAATGTGCCATTGCATTGCAAATTACTGTTACCTTGCAAATTGATATTCCACTGCAATGTTCTATTGCATTGCAAATGACGATCATATTGCAGTGATATTCCATTGCAATGTGCAATTGCATTGGAAATGACTGCTACAATGCAAAGTGAGGTTCATTTGCAAAGTCCTATTGCATTGCAAATGACGATCAGAAGTCAAAGCGGTATTAAATTGTAATTTTCTCTTAAATTGCAAATGAGTATTATATTGCAAACTGATATTGCATTGCAATGTTCCATTGCATTGCAATGACAATTACATTGCAAATTTATATTCCATTGCTATGTTTGATTGCATCGCAAATGACGTTTATATTGCAAAGTGATCTTCCATTGCAATGGTCTATTGCAGTGCAAATGACAATGATAGTGCCGTGATAATCCATTAAAATGTTCTGTTGCATTGCAAATGTCTACTATGTTGCAAAGTGATATTTCATTGCAACGTCCTATTGCATTGCCAATTAATATAATATTGCAAGTTAAAATTACATTGCAATGCTCTACTGCATTTCAAATGACAATTATATTGAATAGTGATATTCCATTGCAATGTGCTATTGCATTGCAGATAACTATTATTTTGCAAAGCGCTAATCCATTGTAATGTTCTACGGCATTGCAATTGACAATCATATTGCAAACTGATATTATATTATAATGTGATATTATTTTGCAAATGACTATTATGTTGCAAGTTAATAATCCATTGCAATGTCATACTTCATTACAAATGACTATTATACTGCTAAGTGATATTCCATTGCAATATGCTATTGCATTGCAAATGACGATTATATTGCAAAGTGATATTCCACTGCAATGTTCTATTGCATTGCAAATGACGATTTATTAGAAAGCGATATTCCATTGCAATGTTCTATTGCATTGCAAATGACGATTATAATGCCAACTGATTTTCCAGTGCAATGTTCCATTGCATTGCAGTTACTAGTATATTACAAAGTAATATTCTGTTGCTATGTTCCATTGCTTTGCCATGACTATTATATTGCAAAGTGATATTTCATTCCAAAGTTCTTTTGAATTGCAAATTACGATTATATTGCAAAGTGATACTCCTTGCAATTTTCTATTGCATTGCAAATGTCAATTATATTGGAACGTGATATTCCATTGCATTGTTGCAAATGACGATCAATTTGCATTGCAAACGACTGTCATATTGCAAAGTGATATTCCATTGCAATGTTCTATTGTATTGCAAATTACTATTATTTTGCAAAGTGATATTCCATGTCAATGAGCATTTGCATTGCAAATGTCTGCTACAATGCAAAATGAGGTTCAATTGCCAAGTCCTATTGCACTGTAATGATGGTCAGGAGGCAAAGCGATATTCCATTTTATTTTTAAATTACATTGCAAATTGCTATTATATAGCAAAGTGATATTCCTTTGCAAAGTTCCACTGCATTGCAATGACTATTACATTGAAAAGTTATGTTCCATTGCAATGTTTGATTGCATTGCAAATGACTTTTATATTGCAAAGTGATATTCCATTGCCATGTTCTATTGCATTGCAAATGACGATCATACTACAAAGTGATATTCCCTTGCAAAGTCCTATTTCATTGCAAGTGACGGTTATATTGCAAAGTGATACTACATTGCAATGTGCTACTGCATTACAAATGTCAATTATATTGCAAATTGATATTCCATTGCAATGTGCTATTGCATTGCAAATTACGATTATGTTGCAGTGATATTCAATTCCAATGTGCAATTGAATTGCAAATGACAGCTACAATGTGAAGTGAGGTGCAATTGCAATGTCATATTGCATTGCAAATAATGATCAGAAGTGAAAGCGATAAACATAGAAACATAGAAGAAAGGAGCAGGAGTAGGCCATTCGGCCCCTCGAGCCTGCTCCGGCATTCAATGTGATCATGGTTGATCATCCAAATTCAGTACCCTGTCCCTGCTTTCTCCCCAATACCCTTGATCCCTTTAGCCTTAAGCAATATATCCAACTCCTTCTTGAATATATGTAAGAAGTCACACAACACCAGGTTATAGTCCAACAGTTTTATTTGAAATCACAAGCTTTCGGAGCGCTGATCCTTCATCAGGTGAAGTGGAGAGATGTATAAAGGCTCAGCTTATATAGTCAGAGAATAATGCTAGATGATTACAGGTAATCTTTCTAACTGCCATTTATCACACCTCGGCAGAGAGATAATCACAGCAATCAAAGGTGTGAATGGTGTCCAAACAGGTCAGTCAGGAAAACATTACATCAAAGAACAATGTGGTGGGGTCACAAGGGGTCAAATGTTGCAGATGCTGGGGTCTGTAAGGAAAACAAAAAACAGACAAATAAACATTGTTTTTTGCTAGAAATCACAGCAGGTCCAGCCGCACCTGTGTAGAGAGGACAAATCAATGGCGACTCGAGTCTGGATGACCCTATGTCAGGTGGAGTTACATGTAGCGTAAGATGAACCCAAGATCCCGGTTGAGGCCGTCCTCATGAGTGCAGAACTTGTCTATCAGTTTCTGCTCTAGGATTTTGCATTGTCATGTGTCTCGAAGGCCGCCTTGGAGAATGCTTACCCGAAGATCGGAGGCTGAATGTCCTTGACTGCTGAAGTGTTCCCCGACTGGTAGGAAACACTCCTGCCTGGTGATTGTTGCGTGGTGTCCATCCATCCGTTGTCGCAGTGTCTGCATGGTCTGGCCGATGTACCATGCACCGGGGCAACCTTTACTGCAACGTATGAGGTAGACAATGTTGGCCGAGTCACATGAGTATGTACCATGTACCTGGTGGGTGGTGTCCTCACGTGTGATGATGTTATCTGTGTTGATGCTCTGGCATGTCTTGCAGAGTTTGCTGTGGCAGTGTTGTGTGGTGTCTTGGTCGCTGTTCTCCTGAAAGCTGGGTAATTTGCTGCGAACGATGGTCTGTTTGAGTTTAGGTGGCTGTTTGAAGGTGAGTAGTGCAGGCGTGGGGATGGACTTAGCGAGGTGTTCATCGTCATCGATGACATGGTGAAGGCTGCAAAGTGCATGGCATAGTTTCTCCGCTCTGCGGAAGTACTGGACGACGAAGGGTACTCTGTTGGTTGTGTCCCATGTTTGTCTTCTGAGGAGTTCTGTGCTATTTTTTGCTGTGGCCTGTCGGAACTGTTAATCGACGAGTCGAGCGTCATATCCTGTTCTTACGAGGGCGTCTTTCAGCATCTGTAGGTGTCCATCACGTTCCTCCTCGGCTGAGCAGATCCTGTGTATTTGCAGGGCTTGTCCATAGGTGATGGCTTCATTAATGTGGTTAGGGTTGAAGCTGGAGAACTGGAGCATCCTGAGGTTGTCCGTGGGCTTTCATTGTTTCTAAAACGCTATGGGTCGTCCTGAGGTGGAGAAAGGCGCTCAGGCAATGCAAGTCTGAGAAAAGCGTGCGAGCCTGAGGGGAAACAGTGCAAGAGGACAACAAATAAAATCGGGAGAACCGGTGCTAGCGAGTCAGTGAGAGCGGAGAAAGAGAGCCTGAGGAAAGAAAGAAAGAAACAACGGTAGAAAAAAGAAAGATAACCGTTTCAAACGAGAATATGTGAGAAATCAGCCAATTGTGGGAATAAAATTCAGAGCATAGCCGGCACATTTTGATCTTCCTTCTATCGCTCACTCATTTGAACTATTCCTGCCGCATTGAGCCTGACATTTACCATAATGATAAGAGGAGAGAACAATAGGGAAAGTTTTGCCCTCCTGATCACACGTTCTCAGACTAATGGAATGAAAATCACAAGTGACCCTCATCCTGAACACAGAGCCCAGCTCACCACCTGCATATACAGAATGGACCTTCTCTTATCCTTGCCTGAATGAAACTTTCACTGTCTGGATAGGTTGGATTGAAAAAAATATTCGTTTTATGTTATTCGGATTGGAGCACAGGAGCAGATGGGAGCTGCTGTTTCACCGCAAGTTTGGATGGGCGAACGGTGAAACGGCGGAGGGATGGTGGGTCGAAAATGGCAGCACAGGGGGTCACGGTCGATAGATTGTAAAAAATGTTAGAAACAAAAATGTAAAAGTGGTGGATATCTGAATAAGTGAGACGCAGCAGGTGTGGAGAAGAGTGAGTGAACCGGCTGAATTCAATTGGTTGGGTGACGGTGTTGGCAGCGCTCGGTGCTGGGTTCAGGACAATTATGGACCAGAGGAAATTCTGCAAATCTATCTTAATAACAACTGAAGGGAAAGGTTAATAGGGACCCATGAAGAAAATACAGAGCAAACCGCCTTGACTGCATGGTTTATTGTTGTTGATAAAGCGGCGAAATTGATGAAAGCCGCAATATTTGTCAACGTTGGGATTTAAACCGGCGGCTTTACAGAGGCTGGAACCATGAATCTAGCGGCTTAGACCGGACGGCCACGCTACCACATAACTATACTGCGATTCTGATACTAGTGAAAGATCCAGCTTGTTCCCAATGAATTCTGGGATACTTGAAGATGTTAACCCTCTCAAAGAACGGGATTGTAAGAAATAGCTTTTAGATTCAAGGATGGGTTTTAATTAATGCTGAGAACAGAGAGTGACAACATGCTGCTGGGAACAGATAGCAGAAAGGCAAGCAAGGTCGAATTTCAAGCATCAAAGACAAATAGAAGTGATAAGAGAATCGTAAAATGCAAGGAAACCTGCACATTTGCAGACTGCGGGACGCCACTTCACGAATTAAACTTCGGAATGTGTGTTCACAGCCCTCAGTAGAACCATTGTCTAAGCACGGTCGGTCCTCACAGGAAATAAGGGTACAAATTAACAACTAACATTGCACTAATCGCAGAATAGATGAATCACTGTGGGCTTTGTATGCACCCTGCTTGTTCGACAGTTCAGGATAAGATATTTTTTCTCAAGCAATAAACTATGCCTGCAATGGGGAAGAGATAACAGCAGGAATAAGGTGAGTAGGATGAAACACTAACATCTGTGCCTTGCATGGGCACCCCTGATTTCAAGGGGTGGGCCCGAGAGTTGAGTGACCAACCACATAAACCAATTAAGAGTAATTGTTGTGATGCTGTTTGTACGTGTACGCCCCCATTCTGTAGTAGGTGGGCATTGCTTATAGTATTGTATAACTTGAATGAACCAATTAATTGGCCTTTGAGAGTGCACCACTCGCTTGAGGAAGCTGAGGCGCTCCCTTGTGCATAAGTCTTTTAATTGCTTTAATAAATGCTGAACTTGTCCTCAATTCTGTCTCCGTCTGTGGTTTCTCCAATTTCGAATCTAGCAGTTGGTGTCAGAAGTGGGACACTGCAGGTAAGAACCATAAGAGATAAAAGACACTAGAATTGACGGTTGAAGCGAGAACCGCGTCCTGTCGTAAGGAAAGACGTCAGAGTAAGGCTTCTAGGAGGAACACAGACTCGCTCGTCCGCCATCGGGGCTTAAAACCATGTTTGAGCCAGTCAGTATTAAATTACCCACATAGTAAATTATTCCTCCTGGAGGCCACGGACTGACGGATTTGATTAGACATAAATGTATAATTCTGATTTAGAGCATAAGGTGATACATTTGTGCCGATAAAGGATAAGATTGAATATAAGAATATAGGTAACAATTAATACGGGTCACATGGGTGAAGAGGGGAGACCTCTTTCACCGGGCGTTCTGGCTTTGGCCACCAGTGTCACTGTCATTCAACGGGTCCGAGAAGTTAATTTGAAATTTCAAAGTGAGATGATTGAAAAGGGGTGGAAAGGAACAAGCCCAGTAGTTGACCAAATAAAGTGGTGGGCGGAACAAAAGGATGTCAAACAATCTTATTATGACAAAGGGATCACCCGAAACGTTGACTGTATTTTCTCTCCACCGATGTTGCATGGCCTGCTGAGTTTTTCCAGCAGTTTCTGTTTTATTTTGGATATCCATCATCTGCAGTATTTTGCTATCAAGCTAATTATGGAGCGGTTTTGTGTGCTAGTTGGATGGATCAGATGGGACCCATAATTGGGGACAAGGGGGGCAGACCGGCCTCATTACAAGGATTTTTTAGACATGGGCAGGAGGCTAAAGTCGAAGTCAGTACTCTCCTGAATATCAGGCCAGCAGAGACTGAGAATCTAGACGACTTAGGTAGCTGGGGTGACATTGTCGAGCCTCTACAAAAAGAGACTCGAGATACGTCGAACTTAAATCTCGGCCCCGTTCGGGGACCATAGAGGTTCAACGAGTCGAGACCACCCAACCCACGTGCCCCCCCGAATACACTCGTATCTACGCCCCCCTTTACCGCTTCCGTCTGGTGCTGAAAAATCCAATCCCGTGGCCCCCGTCCGAGTTAACCAGGCAGTAGGGGCACAAAACCCAGAGATAGGTGGACAGGGTACGATGGGCGAGGCACAGGCTTTTACGCCCCAGGAGAGATCCAGCGTCATCCTTCTCATTCCCGAACTCAAATGACACAACCCTAACGTCGAAATATGGGCAAGAATACGAAGCGCTGCTCGGCACTTTAATTTGTCCATACAAGACATAAAATATAATATCGAGGTGAAATATCCCTCTTTGTTTTATCGGGCGTTGTGACAGCATGTCCTAAAATCCCCAGCCATGGCGGTGGAGTTTAAGATCCAATTCGATGGTTTGAAAACTTGGGTTCAGACCGCACTGGGCAATGGCACCGCTACGTGGATGGGGCTCACCGCCCTGTGCCAGAGTCCTGCAGAAAACCCCGATGTACATTGTTCCATTAATTGAGCAGTATGTACACTGGGGCCAGACAAATGACATTCCTGCTAATCACGATGTGCCACGGATTATAGATAATCTATCCGGGGACTGGAAAGGCCCTACCAAACCGCCCTCCGAATGGAGGCCAACCCTCAGGTCACAGAAGCTGGAATCCGGGAGTGGGCTGGTCGAATTTTTGGGCTCCACCAGGCGGATCTTTATGCCACCCGTCAAGGTCCCACCCCAACTTCTCTGCCCTGGTCCACGAAAGCGACCATGGGCATTATAACAGAGCCTATAGCAGTCATACAAGAGGCTCAACTCTGCTACAGTTGTAACGCACCAGGCCACTTGGTTAAGGATTGCACCCAGCCGGGAGTGAAGTGCACCAATTGTGGGCGGACAGGGCATCAACAGGCCGACTGTAACCGGGGCTGATACCGACCGACCCGCTTCAGGCCCTCAAGGACCAACCAAGAGAGGCTTGTCAAACCAAGAGTTGGAGGCGCACCGAGCCCTCCTCGTCAGCTACCAGGACGAGCCGGTCTCCCTGGTCTTGGAGCCGGGGTCCACACGCCCGTGTCTAAATATACTGTTAGGAGGCCGGCAGCACTGTGTCCTTTTAGACACGGGAGCCTCGGTGTCGATAACCGACACAGGATTTCCCACCTTAGATCAAAGCATTCAGGTTAGTGGAGAAAGTGTGGTCCTCCATCGGAGTGTTCCACTTCCCCTGCAACTGTCGCCAGGAGGTCATACCTGTTGGGTTACCCTGTGGGTAGGTCCCAACAGTGAGGGACAGCTCTTAGGTATGGACATCCTCCATCAGATAGAGGCAAACTTTGTCCTAAGGGCTCATCTATTGGAAGTGGGGGGACCCAAGGGTGGAGATTTCCATTCCAGGAATATAAAGCCCGACAATGTAGAGTAAAAGCCCTCCGTCTGCTAAAGCACGCATCGGCGCAGGAAGGAACATACGGGAGAGTTTGTGAGATTTGCTCTCTTACATGGGCGGAGGAAGGACCATGGGGGAGATTTTGTGAGACTTACCCTCTCACATGGGCGGAGGAAAGCCCATGGGGGAGAGGTTGTGAGACTTACCCTCTCACATGGGCCGAGGAAGGACTCTGGGGCAGAGTTTGTGAGACTTACCCTCTCACATGGGCCGAGGAAGGACCATGGGTGAGTGTTTCTGAGACTTAACATCTCACATGGGCCACCCACAAATTACCCTGTGGTAGAGCGGATATGGACCCAATTAAGGTCCACGGTCCCTACCACGAGGTCCACCAGCAATACCCCGTCCGAACAGAAGCCCAACGGGCCATCGAGTCCATAGTAGTAGACTTATTAGAAACCGGTTTGTGACAAAGACCTGTTCCCGTACCAACTCGCTGGTATGGCCAGTGCTGAAACCAGATGGATGCTGGAGAATGATCATTGATTATATGGCTCTGAATCGGGTCACTCTCAAGCTCCATGACTTAGTAGCGAATCCCGCCACTATTCTAAACTGCCTCCACCCAGCCCTGTCCATATTCACGGCACTGGACATCCAAAATGGATTTTGGACATGTCCTTTGAATCCCGGGTCCGAAGAGCGTTTCGCTTTCACTTTCGCGTCCACCCAGTGTACTTGGACCTGGTTGCCTCAGGGATTTCACAATGCCTCTACTATTTTTCACGAGAGCCTGGAGAAGGCTCCCCATGCAGGCATTAGCACATACCCGAAAGCAAGATTCTGCCTGTATTCAATATATAGATGACATTCTCATTCGTAGCCCCTCGCCCTCAGCTCATCTGGACGCCCTGATGTGTCTCTGATATGGCTTTAGTTCTAGGGGGGTTCAAACTGAATCTGATCAAAGCTCAAATTGGGATTCCTCGGGTTCCTAACTTGGTCAGATCATCTCCCCTGAGGGTGGGACCGTGACCACCGAAAGTTTTCCAGCACTCTTGCAGATGCCGCGACCCATCACCGTCTCTGTCCTGCGAAGCGTGATGGGATTGTTTAACTATTGACGTACCTACCTAGCCGACTTCACCTAATTGGCAAGCCCTGTAAACGACCTCCTAAAGGGAGGGCTCCAGGGAGAGGCAAGGCTGAATTGGACACCAGAGGCAATTGAAAGCTTTGAGATGGTCAAAATCAGTTTGGCCAACACATCTGCCCTGGGTCTCCCGGACCCAGCTAAACCATTCTGTATAATGCGGTAGTGGGATAATCCCGGAACGAATGAATACGACCGATAGGATATTACTCCTGCCCGATACCATCCTCCATGATGGGACAGGCCTCATGTCTGGTGGCCACTGATTGTGCAGCCTGGGCGGTAGAAGCAAAAGAGTCTATGGTAGGTCCCGGGAAGGTAATCCTTCACAACCGCCAGAGCCTCATGACACTGCTTGCAGGTAGCCTGAATACTATTTCCAACCAGAAATGTGCGAGCTGGGAGGCTTGTATATGAGGTAGGGAGGTTCGGATCGAGGTGCTAACCGAGCCTCGAGCGAACCCAGCATCCTTCCTAATCGACGAAGGGACCCCCCATGACTGCACCACTATCTTACATATCGATTGTCAGGGACCCATAGCCGAGACCTGCCTAGAGATATACGGGAATGGGTCCAGCTATTACCACGAAGGTCGACGGGTCACCGGATGGGCAGTAGTAGGTCCGTCAGGACAGACCCTCACCCAAGGGGCCCTGGGGATGGGAGGAGCCCAGCTGGCTGAAATCACCGCCCTCACTAGGCCATTCAATTGGCAGAAGGAACAACCGCCAATATCTATAACGGCAGCAAATATGCCTACTCGGTCATCCACGACCACCACCGCCTGTGGCAGCGGCGGAGATATTTGACTACTTTAGGCAACACTATTTAACATGCTTCCACGATCGTCGAACTCCTTCGGGCAGTGGACGGCCCCACGCTGGGGGCGGTAGTCAAGATTCACGCCCAGCAGGCAGGGGAGACCCCAGAAATCCATGGTAACCGAGCCACTGATTTGCGCGCCTGACGGGCCGTGTTGGCTCTCCCTGTGATGGCCCTTAGTCCCAAGGAAGTATTACGAACTAAAGAGGCTTCCCCGGCCGACGATTTAATGAATGATATGCTCCTAACCGGATACTTTTCTGAGTCCGCTGAGAATATACAGTGTTGGGTGCGTGAAGGAGCGTACAAAGACCCTAGTGTGTTTTGTCATCACACGACCGAGTACGTGGTTCCTACATCGATTCGACGTGCCCTGATACAATCTTACCATGAGCCTGCGCATTTGGGAGGGTATAAGTTATATTACATTATAGCTGCCACCTGGTGGTGGCCCAGCATGGCCAGAGAGATCCACGAGTATGGGCGACTATGTCTACCTTGCCTCCAAACATGAATCGGGGGTAACATTCGAGTACATATGTGGCATGTCCGGCGGCTCAGGTGAAGCTGGACGCACTTACAAATGGATTTCGCAGGACCCCTACCCCGCAGCGGCGGGTATAACCATGTCTTAGTAATCATCGACCTTTTACCTTTTGGGTCGAGGCCTTCCCCACTAGGAAGAATACAGCCGAAGTAGCTGCAAAAATCCTAGCGATGGAAGTCATTCCCCGTTGGGGGGTGCCTTACCAGATAGATTCTGACCAGGGAACCCACTTCACCGGCAAGGCCATGAAACAGGCTTTAGCCCTCCTGGGGTTTCGACAACGGTTCCACATCCCTTACCATCCACAATTCTCAGGAATGGTGCAACGGATGAGCCGTACTGTAAAACAGTCTGTGACTAAGGCCATTTTACAGACCGGAGAAGGGTGGCATGCAGTCCTCCCCACCATTCTTTGGGGCATACGAGCCACGCCAGCCACAGGCACTGGCTTAACCCCTTTCGAACTAATGCCAGGACGAGCTATGGTGTTACCCCAAGACGCACCCCCTCAGGGTACGGGGGACACTTCCCAATTCCAGACAACTCTCCAGACATATCTATGCCTGATCAGTGAGGACAATCAGGCCAAACACTTTCAGGTTCAACACTTACAGGAGGCAGATGATGCCAAGAGACAAAGGGGAATTTGGGATGTGCCTCCTCGGGTAGGACAGTGACTGGTGGTTCAGCGACCGGTTCGAGGTACCTTTGAGCTACGGTGGGATGGGCCCTTCCAGATCCTCCTAAGTACAGGAACCTCGTTTGCCTACAGGAAAAATTGAATGAAATATGGAAACACTGGAGCCAGATCAAGCCAGTGATAGAGCCCGGGGAAGAGATTTCCCCATCTCTTGGGGACATTATGATTAAAAGGAAATAATAACGAGTATTGACTTGTCTTTTCTCCCCTATATTTGATCAGGACCGGATTTCGAAGGACTAATCGATTCTTCGGGTCGCTATTTTACCTATATCTTTCTTACAGATGTGCGGGTGTAACCTATTTACGGCCACCATTCCAGGGATCTCGACCTTTCGACGATCCAGTTTATCGACTTAACCGTGAACTCTCACTACTATACGACTCCAACCTTCCTCGGAACTCAACCCTTGACTCTAGAGTTCCGATTATCTCCCTTTTCTGGTAAGATTACTGGAGCCCTCGTTCTACATCCCAACAGAACTCAGAATCTTTTATTTACCCTACCACGCACAGAGGAGGTAGGCTGGTTGCGAGACACAGCTGCTCTTTGGGAACCGCTGGTTTCGGGACTGGAGGAGCTTCACGAGGGGATATCCAGTCCCTTTTATAGACCCTCCTGCCTCTGAAGGAGGACAGTGCAAAATGACTTCAAACATTCCCGTCCGACAGCTGCTAACCATCACCGAATTTCGATAATCAGGTAAGTTACATTGAGCCACTGTCACAAGGCCACCACCTCCGCCTCAACGTCACGTATGATGTAGCTTTAACCCCGCTCCGACCCTTGTGCCCACGGCTAATAATAGGACAGACCGAAAGAGGGCTGGAGACAGACAGAGGGTCAGAGGGAGAGAGAGAGAAATCCTGCTAGTTAGCACAAGCTAGTGCCGAGATTGCTAAATGGACTGGACTCCTTATGCCTGGTGGTGGTATAGGATAACGATGGGGTGGCTTATCTTGGGAATGATAGGGTTACTGTTCAGCGAACAAACGACACCTACCACAGCGCTGTGGTTCTGCGCTGACTGGCTGGGAGCCCCCTTTTTCTGTGAGTTGGCCACTGGTCCAGTGTAAACACACAAGGGGGTCTGTACCAGTAAAATCACAGGAAGGAAGGACAGGATAGGTTGCCAGAATAATGCGGGGCGTTCGGACCCCTTATGTATGCCTACCGTAGAGAGATGACAAACTTTCGGGATTACACCTGAACCAGAGGGGAACCAATATCCTTACGGGGAGGTTTGCTAGCACTGCTGGGGGGGGGTTTAAGCTAACTTGACAGGGGGAAGGGGTACAGAGTGGAGCTATAGCAGGGGGTGATTTACAGCCAAATACAGAGGAAAAAGCAAGGCAGAGCAAATATGTGAAAGCAAAAGGGAATATGGCAGGGCTGGAAGGCAATTATTTTAATGCAAGGAGTCTTGCTAATAAGGTGGATGAACTGAAGTTGTTGTTGAACACATGGGAGTACGATATTGTTGCCATCACGGAGACATGGTTGAGGGAGGGTCAGGACTGGCAGCTCAATATTCCGGGGTATAGAATCTTCAGGCAAGACAGAGGGGGGTGTAAAAGGGGAGGGGGTGTTGCAATATTAATTAAGGAGTCAATTACTGCTGTAAGGAGGGATGATATATTAGCGGGTTCCTCTAATGAGGCCATATGGGTAGAACTTAAAAACAAAAAGGGGGCAAGCACTTTGCTGGGAGTGTACTATAGGCCCCCAAACAGTCAGGGGGAGACAGAGGAACAGATATGTAGGCAAATCTCAGAAAAGTGCGAAAATAATAGGGTAATAATAGTGGGGGATTTCAACTTCCCCAATATTAATTGGGATAGTCAGAGTATAAAAGGCTTAGAGGGTGCAGAATTCTTAAAGTGCATCCAGGAGAGCTTTTTGAGCCAACATGTAGAAAGCCGTACAAGAGAGGGGGCGGTACTGGACCTAATTCTGGGGAATGTAGCCGGGCAAGTGGTGGAAGTGTCAGTAGGAGAGCATTTTGGCGACAGTGACCATAATTCGGTGAGATTTAAGGTGGTCATGGAAAAAGACAAAGACGGCCCGGAAATAAATGTTCTAAATTGGGGGAAGGCCGATTTTAATATGATAAGGCAGGATCTGGCCAAAGTGGACTGGGAGCAGCTACTTATAGGAAAATCCACATCAAAACAGTGGGAGACTTTCAGAAGGGAAATAGAGAGAGTACAACGCCAACATGTTACTGTAAAGGTCAAGGGTGGGACCAACAAGCAAAGGGATCCTTGGATGACAAGGGATATACAAAAATACATCAGAAATAAAAGGGGGGCTTTTGGCAGTTACAAAAGACTAAAGACGGAGGAAGCCCTAGTGGAGTATAAAAAGTGCAGGGGCATACTTAAAAAAGAAATTAGGAGGGCGAGGAGGGGCCATGAAATAACACTGGCGAGCAAAATAAAGGAAAATCCTAAGATGTTTTATAAGTATATTAAGGGCAAGAGGATAACCAGGGAAAGGGTAGGGACCATTAGGGACCAAAGTGGCAATCTGTGTGCAGAGCCAGAGGATGTAGGCGGGGTTTTAAATGAATTTTTTGCATCTGTGTTCACTATGGAGAGAGACGATGCAGACATAGAAATCTGGCAAGGGGACTGTGACATACTTGAACATATTAGCATCGAGAGGGAGGAGGTACTAGCGGTTTTAGCAGGCCAAAAAAGTGGATAAATCCCCAGGCCCGGACGAGATGTATCCCAGGCTGTTGTGTGAGGCAAAGGAGGAGATTGCAGGGGCTCTGACACAAATTTTCAGAACCACTCTGGCCACAGGGGATGTACCAGAGGACTGGAGAACAGCTAACGTAGTACCATTATTCAAGAAGGGTAGCAGGGATAAACCAGGGAATTACAGGCCAGTGAGTCTTACATCTGCGGTAGGGAAATTATTGGAAAAAATTCTGAGGGACAAAATTAGTCACCACTTGGAGAGGCAAGGTTTAATCGGGGATAGTCAGCATGGCTTTGTCAAGGGTAAATCATGTCTGACCAATCTGATTGAATTTTTTGAGGGGGTGACTAGGTGTGTGGATGAGGGAAATGCTGTGGATGTGGTTTACATGGACTTCCGTAAAGCTTTTGACAAAGTCCTGCATAGGAGACTGGTCAAGAATGTAAGAGCCCATGGGATCCAGGGTGCCTTGGCGCGTTGGATCCTAAACTGGATGAGTGGCAGGACGCAGAGGGTGATGGTCGAAGGTTGCTTTTGTGACTGGAAGCCTGTGTCCAGTGGGGTACCTCAGGGATCGGTGCTGGGTTCCTTGCTGTTTGTGATCTGCATAAATGATTTGGATGAGAATGTAAAAGGTATGATCAGTAAGTTCGCAGATGACACGAAAATTGGTGGGGTGGTAAATTGCGAGGAGGAACGCCTCAGGCTACAGGACGATATAAACGGGTTGGTCAGATGGAGAGAAAAGTGGCAAATGGAATTTAACTCTGAAAAGTGCGAGGTGATGCATTTTGGACGGACAAATAAGGCAAGGGAATACACAATGTGTGGTAGGACACTAGGAAGTACACAGGGTCAGAGAGACCTTGGTGTACATGTACATAGATCCCTGAAGGCAGGGGAACAGGTAGATAAGGTGGTTAAAAAGGCATATGGGATACTTGCCTTCATTCGCCGAGGCATAGAATATAAGAGCAGGGAGGTTATGATGGAGCTGTACAAAACGCTGGTGAGGCCACAGTTGGAGTATTGTGTGCAGTTCTGGTCGCCTCACTATAGGAAGGATGTGATTGCTTTGGAGAGGGTGCAGAGAAGATTCACCAGGATGTTACCTGGGATGGAGCGCCTCAGCTATGCAGAAAGGCTAAACAGGCTGGGGTTGTTTTCCTTGGAGCAAAGAAGGCTGAGGGGGGACCTGATTGATGTGTACAAAATGATGAGGGACCTAGATAGGGTAGATACAGAGGAACTTTTCCCCTTAGAAGTGGGGTCAATAACAAGGGGGCATAGATTCAGGGTAAGGTGCAGGAGATTTAGAGGGGATTTGAGGAGGAACTTTTTCACCCAGAGGGTGGTTGGAATCTGGAACTCACTGCCTGAAAGGGTGGTAGAGGCAGGAACCCTCACAACATTCAAGAAGCATTTGGATGAGCACTTGAAATGCCATTACATACAAGGCTATGGACCAAATGCTGGAAAATGGGATTAGACTGGACAGGGATTGATGGACGGCGCAGACACGATGGGCCGAAGGGCCTCTTTCTGTGCTGTAAAACTCTATGACTCTATGACTCTATTCACAGTCTGTCCCTCTCAGTGCACACAACACCCCAGATAACCTGCACAATTCATGAAACAATAGCAATCTACCACGTGTCTATTCACAGACTGTCCCGCTCAGTGCACACAATACCCCAGATAACCTGCACAATTCATGAAACAAAAGCAATCTACCTCCTGTCTATTCACAGTCTGTCCCTCTCTCAATGCACACAATACCTCAGATAACCTGCACAATTCATGATACAATAGCAACCTACCTCCTGTCTATTCACAGTCTGTCCCTCTCTCAGCGCACAAAATACTCCAGATAACCTGCACAATTCATGAAACAATAGCAATCTACCTTTTGTCTATTCACAGTCTGTCCCTCTCTCAGTGAACACAATACCCCAGATAACCTGCACAACTCATGAAACAATAGCAATCTGCCTCCTGTCGATTCACCGTCTGTCCCTCTCAGTGAACACAATACCCCAGATAACCTGCACAATTCATGAAACAATAGCAATCTACCTCCTGTCTATTCACAGTCTGTCCCTCTCTCAGTGCACACAATACCCCAGATAACGGGCACAATTCATGAAACAATAGCAATCTACCTCCTGTCTATTCACAGTCTGTCCCTCTCTCAGTGCACACAATACCCCAGATAACCTGCACAATTCATGAAACAATAGCAATCTGCCTCCTGTCTATTCACAGTCTGTCCCTCTCTCAGTGCACACAATACCACGGACAACATGCACAATTCATGAAACCATAGCAATCTACCTCCTGTCTATTCACAGTCTGTCCCTCTCTCAGTGCACGCAATACTCCAGATAACCTGCACAATTGATGAAACAATAGCAATCTACCTCCTGTCTACTCACAGTCTGTCCCTCTCAGTGCACACAATACCCCAGATAACCTGCACAATTCATGAAACAATAGCAATCTACCTCCTGTCTATTCACAGTCTGTCCCTCTCTCAGCGCACACAATTCTCCAGATAACCTGCACAATTCATGAAACAATAGCAATCTACCTTTTGTCTATTCACAGTCTGTCCCACTCTCAGTGCGCACAATACCCCAGATAACCTGGACAATTCATGAAACAATAGCAATCTACCTCCTGTCTATTCACAGTCTGTCACTCTCTCAGTGCACACAATAACCCAGATAACCTGCACAATTCATGAAACAATAGCAATCTACCTCCTGACTATTCACAGTCTGTCCCTCTCAGTGCACACAATACCCCAGATAATCTGCACAATTCATGAAACAATAGCAATTTACCTCCTGTATATTCAGTCTGTCCCTCTCAGTGCACACAATACCCCAGATAACCTGCACAATTCATGAAACAAGAGCAATCTACCTCCTGACTATTCACAGTCTGTCCCTCTCAGTGCACACAATACCCCAGATAACCTGCACAATTCATGAAACAATAGTAATCTGCCTCCTGTCTATTCACAGTCTGTCCCACTCAGTGCAAACAATACCCCAGATAACTTGCACAATTCATGAAAAAATAGCAATCTACCTCCTGTCTATTCACAGTCTGTCCATCTCAGTGCACACAATACCCAAGATAACCTGCACAATTCATGAAACAATAGCAATCTACCTCCTCTCTATTCACATCCTGTCCCTCTTTCAGTGCACACAATACCTCGGTTAACCTGCACAATTCATGAAACAATAGCAATCTACCTCCTGTCTATTCACAGTCTGTCCCTCTCAGTGCACGCAACACCCCAGTTAACCTGCAGAATTCATGAAACAAGAGCAATCTACCTCCTGTCTATTCACAGTCTGTCCCTCTCTCAGTGCACACAATACCTCAGATAACCTGCACAATTCATGAAACAATAGCAATCTACCTCCGGTCTATTCACAGTCTGTCCCTCTCTCAGTGTGGACAATACCCTAGAAAACTGCACAATTCATGAAACAATAGCAATCTACCTCCTATCTATTCACAGTCTCTCCCTCTCTCAGTGCACGCAATACCCCAGATAACCTGCACAATTCATGAAACAATAGCAATCTGCCTCCTGTCTATTCACAGTCTGTCCCACTCAGTGCAAACAATACCCCAGATAACCTGCACAATTCATGAAACAATAGCAATCTACCTCCTCTCTATTCACATCCTGTCCCTCTTTCAGTGCACACAATACCCCGGTTAACCTGCAGAATTCCTGAAACAATAGCAATCTACCTCCTGTCTATTCACAGTCTGTCCCTCTCAATGCACACAATACCCCAGTTAACCTGCACAATTCATGAAACAATAGCAATCTACCCCCTGTCTATTCACAGTCTGTCCCTCTCAGTGCACACAATACCCCAGATAATCTGCACAATTCATGAAACAATAGCAATCTACCTCCGGTCTATTCACAGTCTGGCCCTCTCTCAGTCACACAATACCCCAGATAACCTGCCCAGACACTGAGACATTTGCAGTGAATCTTTTGTTAAGGGAGGGAAAGGATAAGGGTGCTGATTCCTGAGCTCAGTGTCCAGGCAGCTGAAGCACGGCCGCCAATGCTGGAACCGTGTAAACCTTGTATGTGAAAGGGGCATGAATTGGAGGAGCACCATTATCTCGGCGGATTTTGTGGCTGGAGGAGGTTACAGAAACAACAAGGGGGCTAGGACATTGAGGAATTCGCAAATAAGAATGAGAATGCTTAAGTCCAGATGTTGCCTGACCGGGAGCCAATGTAACCCATGGCTAATGGGTAAACAGGATTGATGCGAATTTGGATATGGGCAGCAGAGTTTTAAATGAGCTTGCTTATGGAGGGTACAAGGTGGGAGGCCAGCCAGGAGACCATTGGAATAGTCGCGTCCGGATGTAACGAAGAGCACGAATGAGGGTTGCAGCAGCAGCTGAGCTGAGGCAAGGGTGGAGACTGAGAATATGGCAGAGGTGGAAGTAGGCAAACTTTGTGATTGGGAGGATATGGGGTCCTAAGCTCAGTTAATGGTTAAATGGAACGCCGATTTGAACATCTGTCCATTCACAGTCTGTCTCCCTCCCAATTCACACACTGCCCCAGATAACCTGCCCAAGGTCTGATACAATAACCGTGGGACACTTGACCATTCACAATCTGTCCCACTCCCAATTCACACACTGCCCCAGATAACCTGCCTAAGGTCTGATAAACTAACTGTGGGACACTTGACTATTCACAGCCTGTCCCACTCCCAATTCACACAATGCCCCAGATAACCTGCCCAAGGTCTGATACAATAACAGTGGGACACTTGACCATTCACAGTCTGTCCCACTCCCAATTCACACAAAGCCCCAGATAACCTGCACAAGGTCTGATACAATAACAGTGGGACACTTGACCATTCACAGTCTGTCCCACTCCCAATTCACACAATGCCCCAGATAACCTGCACAAGGTCTGATACAATAACAGTGGGACACTTGACCATTCACAGTCTGTCCCACTCCCAATTCACACAATGCCCCAAATAACCTGCCCAAGGTCTGATACAATAATCGCGGGACACTTGACCATTCACAGTCTGTCCCACTCCCAATTCACACAATGCCCCAGATAACCTGCCCAAGGTCTGATACAATAACAGTGGGACACTTGACCATTCACAGTCTGTCCTACTCCCAATTCACACAATGCCCCAGATAACCTGCCCAAGGTCTGATACAATAACAGTGGGACACTTGACCATTCACAGTCTGTCCCTCTCCCAATTCACACACTGCCCCAGATAACATGCCCACGGTCTGATACAATAACAATGGGACACTTGACCATTCACAATCTGTCCCACTTCCAATTCACACACTGCCCCAGATAACCTGCCCACGGTCTGATACAATAACAGTGGGACACTTGACCATTCACAATCTTTCCCTCTCCCAATTCACACACTGCCTCAGATAACCTGCCCAAGGTCTGATACAGTAACAGTGGGACACTTGACCATTCACAGTCTGTCCCACTCCCAATTCACAGAATGCCCCAGATAACCCGCCCAAGGTCTGGTACAGTAACAGTGGGACACTTGACCATTCACAGTCTGTCCCACTCCCAATTCACACAATGCCCCAGATAGCCTGCCCAAGGTCTGATACAGCAACAGTGGGACACTTGACCATTCACAGTCTGTCCCACTCCCAATTCACACAATGCCCCAGATAACCTGCCCCTGGTCTGATACAATAATAGTGGGACACTTGACCATTCACAGTCTGTCACACTCCCAATTCACACACTGCCCCAGATAACCTGCCCCTGGTCTGATACAGTAACAGTGGGACACTTGTCCATTCACAGTCCGTCCCACTGCCAATTAACACACTGCCCCAGATAACCTGCCCCTGGTCTGATAGAGTAACAGTGGGATACTTGACCATTCACAGTCTGTCCCACTCCCAATTCACACACAGCCCCAGGTAACCTGCCCCTGGTCTGATACAGCAACAGTGGGACACTTGACCATTCACAGTCTGTCCCACTCCCAATTCACACAATGCCCCAGATAATCTGCCCAAGGTCTAATAGCATAACTTTGGGACACTGGGCCATTCACAGTCTGTCCCACTCCCAATTCACACAATGCCCCAGATAGCCTGCCCCTGGTCTGATACAGTAACAGTGGGACACTTGACCATTCACAGTCTGTCCCACTCCCAATTCACACAATGCCCCAGATAACCTGCCCAAGGTCTGATAGAATAACTGTGGGACACTGGGCCATTCACAGTCTGTCCCACTCCCAATTCACACAATGCCCCATATAGCCTGCCCAAGGCCTGATACAATAACCGTGGGACACTTGACCATTCACAGTCTGTCCCACTCCCAATTCACACAATGCCCCAGATAACCTGCCCAAGGTCTGATACAATAACAGTGGGACACATGACCATTCACAGTCTGTCCCACTCCCAATTCACACAATGCCCCAGATAACCTGCCCAATTTCTAATACAGCAACAGTGGGACACTTGACCATTCACAGTCTGTCCCACTCCCAATTCACACAATGCCCCAGATAACCTGCCCAAGGTCTGATACAGTAACAGTGGGACACTTGACCATTCACAGTCTGTCCCACTCCCAATTCACACAATGCCCCAGATAACCTGCCCAAGGTCTGATACAGTAACAGTGGGACACTTGACCATTCACAGTCTGTCCCACTCCCAATTCACACAATGCCCCAGATAACCTGCCCCTGGTCTGATACAATTATAGTGGGACACTTGACCATTCACAGTCTGTCCCACTCCCAATTCACACACTGCCCCAGATAACCTGCCCCTGGTCTGATACAGTAACAGTGGGACACTTGACCATTCACAGTCTGTCCCACTCCCAATTAACACACTGCCCCAGATAACCTGCCCCTGGTCTGATACAGTAACAGTGGGACACTTGACCATTCACATTCTGACCCACTCCCAATTCACACAATGCCCCAGATAACCTGCCCCTGGTCTGATACATTAACAGTGGGACACTTGACCTTTAACAGTCTTTCCCACTCCCAATTCACACAATGCCCCAGATAACCTGCCCAAGGTCTGATACAGTAATAGTGGGACACTTGACCATTCACAGTCTGTCCCACTCCCAATTCAGACAATGCCCCAGATAACCTGCCCAAGGTCTGATACAGTAACAGTGGGACACTTGACCATTCACATTCTGTCCCACTCCCAATTCACACAATGCCCCAGATAGCTTGCCCAAGATCTGATACAGCAACAGTGGCACACTTGACCATTCACAGTCTGTCCCACTCCCAATTCACATAATGCCCCAGATAACCTGCCCCTGGTCTGATACAATAATAGTGTGACACTTGACCATTCACCGTCTGTCATACTCCCAATTCACACACTGCCCCAGATAACCTGCCCCTGGTCTGATACAGCAACAGTGGGACACTTGACCATTCACAGTCTGTCCCACTCCCAATTAACACACTGCCCCAGATAACCTGCCCCTGGTCTGATACAGTAACAGTGGGACACTTGACCATTCACAGTCTGACCCACTCCCAATTCACACACTGCCCCAGATAACCTGCCTAAGGTCTGATAAACTAACTGTGGGACACTTGACTATTCACAGCCTGTCCCACTCCCAATTCACACAATGCCCCAGATAACCTGCCCAAGGTCTGATACAATAACAGTGGGACACTTGACCATTCACAGTCTGTCCCACTCCCAATTCACACAAAGCCCCAGATAACCTGCACAAGGTCTGATACAATAACAGTGGGACACTTGACCATTCACAGTCTGTCCCACTCCCAATTCACACAATGCCCCAGATAACCTGCACAAGGTCTGATACAATAACAGTGGGACACTTGACCATTCACAGTCTGTCCCACTCCCAATTCACACAATGCCCCAGATAACCTGCACAAGGTCTGATACAATAACAGTGGGACACTTGACCATTCACAGTCTGTCCCACTCCCAATTCACACAATGCCCCAAATAACCTGCCCAAGGTCTGATACAATAATCGCGGGACACTTGACCATTCACAGTCTGTCCCACTCCCAATTCACACAATGCCCCAGATAACCTGCCCAAGGTCTGATACAATAACAGTGGGACACTTGACCATTCACAGTCTGTCCTACTCCCAATTCACACAATGCCCCAGATAACCTGCCCAAGGTCTGATACAATAACAGTGGGACACTTGACCATTCACAGTCTGTCCCTCTCCCAATTCACACACTGCCCCAGATAACATGCCCACGGTCTGATACAATAACAATGGGACACTTGACCATTCACAATCTGTCCCACTTCCAATTCACACACTGCCCCAGATAACCTGCCCACGGTCTGATACAATAACAGTGGGACACTTGACCATTCACAATCTTTCCCTCTCCCAATTCACACACTGCCTCAGATAACCTGCCCAAGGTCTGATACAGTAACAGTGGGACACTTGACCATTCACAGTCTGTCCCACTCCCAATTCACAGAATGCCCCAGATAACCCGCCCAAGGTCTGGTACAGTAACAGTGGGACACTTGACCATTCACAGTCTGTCCCACTCCCAATTCACACAATGCCCCAGATAGCCTGCCCAAGGTCTGATACAGCAACAGTGGGACACTTGACCATTCACAGTCTGTCCCACTCCCAATTCACACAATGCCCCAGATAACCTGCCCCTGGTCTGATACAATAATAGTGGGACACTTGACCATTCACAGTCTGTCACACTCCCAATTCACACACTGCCCCAGATAACCTGCCCCTGGTCTGATACAGTAACAGTGGGACACTTGTCCATTCACAGTCCGTCCCACTGCCAATTAACACACTGCCCCAGATAACCTGCCCCTGGTCTGATAGAGTAACAGTGGGATACTTGACCATTCACAGTCTGTCCCACTCCCAATTCACACACAGCCCCAGGTAACCTGCCCCTGGTCTGATACAGCAACAGTGGGACACTTGACCATTCACAGTCTGTCCCACTCCCAATTCACACAATGCCCCAGATAATCTGCCCAAGGTCTAATAGCATAACTTTGGGACACTGGGCCATTCACAGTCTGTCCCACTCCCAATTCACACAATGCCCCAGATAGCCTGCCCCTGGTCTGATACAGTAACAGTGGGACACTTGACCATTCACAGTCTGTCCCACTCCCAATTCACACAATGCCCCAGATAACCTGCCCAAGGTCTGATAGAATAACTGTGGGACACTGGGCCATTCACAGTCTGTCCCACTCCCAATTCACACAATGCCCCATATAGCCTGCCCAAGGCCTGATACAATAACCGTGGGACACTTGACCATTCACAGTCTGTCCCACTCCCAATTCACACAATGCCCCAGATAACCTGCCCAAGGTCTGATACAATAACAGTGGGACACATGACCATTCACAGTCTGTCCCACTCCCAATTCACACAATGCCCCAGATAACCTGCCCAATTTCTAATACAGCAACAGTGGGACACTTGACCATTCACAGTCTGTCCCACTCCCAATTCACACAATGCCCCAGATAACCTGCCCAAGGTCTGATACAGTAACAGTGGGACACTTGACCATTCACAGTCTGTCCCACTCCCAATTCACACAATGCCCCAGATAACCTGCCCAAGGTCTGATACAGTAACAGTGGGACACTTGACCATTCACAGTCTGTCCCACTCCCAATTCACACAATGCCCCAGATAACCTGCCCCTGGTCTGATACAATTATAGTGGGACACTTGACCATTCACAGTCTGTCCCACTCCCAATTCACACACTGCCCCAGATAACCTGCCCCTGGTCTGATACAGTAACAGTGGGACACTTGACCATTCACAGTCTGTCCCACTCCCAATTAACACACTGCCCCAGATAACCTGCCCCTGGTCTGATACAGTAACAGTGGGACACTTGACCATTCACATTCTGACCCACTCCCAATTCACACAATGCCCCAGATAACCTGCCCCTGGTCTGATACATTAACAGTGGGACACTTGACCTTTAACAGTCTTTCCCACTCCCAATTCACACAATGCCCCAGATAACCTGCCCAAGGTCTGATACAGTAATAGTGGGACACTTGACCATTCACAGTCTGTCCCACTCCCAATTCAGACAATGCCCCAGATAACCTGCCCAAGGTCTGATACAGTAACAGTGGGACACTTGACCATTCACATTCTGTCCCACTCCCAATTCACACAATGCCCCAGATAGCTTGCCCAAGATCTGATACAGCAACAGTGGCACACTTGACCATTCACAGTCTGTCCCACTCCCAATTCACATAATGCCCCAGATAACCTGCCCCTGGTCTGATACAATAATAGTGTGACACTTGACCATTCACCGTCTGTCATACTCCCAATTCACACACTGCCCCAGATAACCTGCCCCTGGTCTGATACAGCAACAGTGGGACACTTGACCATTCACAGTCTGTCCCACTCCCAATTAACACACTGCCCCAGATAACCTGCCCCTGGTCTGATACAGTAACAGTGGGACACTTGACCATTCACAGTCTGACCCACTCCCAATTCACACACTGCCCCAGATAACCTGCCTAAGGTCTGATAAACTAACTGTGGGACACTTGACTATTCACAGCCTGTCCCACTCCCAATTCACACAATGCCCCAGATAACCTGCCCAAGGTCTGATACAATAACAGTGGGACACTTGACCATTCACAGTCTGTCCCACTCCCAATTCACACAAAGCCCCAGATAACCTGCACAAGGTCTGATACAATAACAGTGGGACACTTGACCATTCACAGTCTGTCCCACTCCCAATTCACACAATGCCCCAGATAACCTGCACAAGGTCTGATACAATAACAGTGGGACACTTGACCATTCACAGTCTGTCCCACTCCCAATTCACACAATGCCCCAAATAACCTGCCCAAGGTCTGATACAATAATCGCGGGACACTTGACCATTCACAGTCTGTCCCACTCCCAATTCACACAATGCCCCAGATAACCTGCCCAAGGTCTGATACAATAACAGTGGGACACTTGACCATTCACAGTCTGTCCTACTCCCAATTCACACAATGCCCCAGATAACCTGCCCAAGGTCTGATACAATAACAGTGGGACACTTGACCATTCACAGTCTGTCCCTCTCCCAATTCACACACTGCCCCAGATAACATGCCCACGGTCTGATACAATAACAATGGGACACTTGACCATTCACAATCTGTCCCACTTCCAATTCACACACTGCCCCAGATAACCTGCCCACGGTCTGATACAATAACAGTGGGACACTTGACCATTCACAATCTTTCCCTCTCCCAATTCACACACTGCCTCAGATAACCTGCCCAAGGTCTGATACAGTAACAGTGGGACACTTGACCATTCACAGTCTGTCCCACTCCCAATTCACAGAATGCCCCAGATAACCCGCCCAAGGTCTGGTACAGTAACAGTGGGACACTTGACCATTCACAGTCTGTCCCACTCCCAATTCACACAATGCCCCAGATAGCCTGCCCAAGGTCTGATACAGCAACAGTGGGACACTTGACCATTCACAGTCTGTCCCACTCCCAATTCACACAATGCCCCAGATAACCTGCCCCTGGTCTGATACAATAATAGTGGGACACTTGACCATTCACAGTCTGTCACACTCCCAATTCACACACTGCCCCAGATAACCTGCCCCTGGTCTGATACAGTAACAGTGGGACACTTGTCCATTCACAGTCCGTCCCACTGCCAATTAACACACTGCCCCAGATAACCTGCCCCTGGTCTGATAGAGTAACAGTGGGATACTTGACCATTCACAGTCTGTCCCACTCCCAATTCACACACAGCCCCAGGTAACCTGCCCCTGGTCTGATACAGCAACAGTGGGACACTTGACCATTCACAGTCTGTCCCACTCCCAATTCACACAATGCCCCAGATAATCTGCCCAAGGTCTAATAGCATAACTTTGGGACACTGGGCCATTCACAGTCTGTCCCACTCCCAATTCACACAATGCCCCAGATAGCCTGCCCCTGGTCTGATACAGTAACAGTGGGACACTTGACCATTCACAGTCTGTCCCACTCCCAATTCACACAATGCCCCAGATAACCTGCCCAAGGTCTGATAGAATAACTGTGGGACACTGGGCCATTCACAGTCTGTCCCACTCCCAATTCACACAATGCCCCAGATAGCCTGCCCAAGGCCTGATACAATAACCGTGGGACACTTGACCATTCACAGTCTGTCCCACTCCCAATTCACACAATGCCCCAGATAACCTGCCCAAGGTCTGATACAATAACAGTGGGACACATGACCATTCACAGTCTGTCCCACTCCCAATTCACACAATGCCCCAGATAACCTGCCCAATTTCTAATACAGCAACAGTGGGACACTTGACCATTCACAGTCTGTCCCACTCCCAATTCACACAATGCCCCAGATAACCTGCCCAAGGTCTGATACAGTAACAGTGGGACACTTGACCATTCACAGTCTGTCCCACTCCCAATTCACACAATGCCCCAGATAACCTGCCCAAGGTCTGATACAGTAACAGTGGGACACTTGACCATTCACAGTCTGTCCCACTCCCAATTCACACAATGCCCCATATAACCTGCCCAAGGTCTGATAGAATAACTGTGGGACACTGGGCCATTCACAGTCTGTCCCACTCCCAATTCACACAATGCCCCAGATAGCCTGCCCAAGGCCTGATACAATAACCGTGGGACACTTGACCATTCACAGTCTGTCCCACTCCCAATTCACACAATGCCCCAGATAACCTGCCCAAGGTCTGATACAATAACAGTGGGACACATGACCATTCACAGTCTGTCCCACTCCCAATTCACACAATGCCCCAGATAACCTGCGCAAGGTCTGATAGAGTAACAGTGGGACACTTGACCATTCACAGTCTGTCCCACTCCCAATTCTCACAATGCCCCAGATAACCTGCCCAAGGTCTGATACAATAACAGTGGGACACTTGACCATTCACAGTCTGTCCCACTCCCAATTCACACAATGCCCCAGATAACGTGCCCAAGGTCTGATACAATAACAGTGGGACACTTGACCATTCACAGTCTGTCCCTCTCCAAATTCACACAATGCCCCAGATAACCTGCTCCTGGTCTAATACAGTAACAGTCGGATACTTGACCATTCACAGTCTGTCCCAATCCCAATTCACACAATGCCCCAGATAAACTGCCCCTGGTCTGATAGAGTAACAGCGGAACACTTGCCCATTCAAAGTTTGTCACACTCCCAATTCACACAATGCCCCAGATAACTTGCCCAAGGTCTGATACAGTAACAGTGGGACACTTGACCATTCACAGTCTGTCCAACACCCAATTCACACAATGCCCCAGATAACCTGCCCAAGGTCTGATACAGTAACAGTGGGACACTTGACAATTCACAGTCTGTCCCACTCCCAATTCACACAATGCCCGAGATATCCTGCCCAAGGTCTGATACAGTAACATTGGGACACTTGACCATTCACAACCTGTCCCACTCCCAATTCACACACTGCCCCAGATAACCTGCTCAAGCTCTGATACAATAACCATGGGACACTTGACTATTCACAGCCTGTCCCACTCCCAATTCACACAAAGCCCCAGATAACCTGCCCAAGGTCTGATACAATAACAGTGGGACGCTTGACCATTCACAGTCTGTCCCACTATCAATTCACACACTGCCCCAGATAACCTGCCCACGGTCTGATAAAAAACAGTGGGACACTTGATCATTCACAATCTGTCCCTCTCCCTATTCACACACCGCCCCAGATAACCTGCCCACGGTCTAATACAATAACAATGGGACACTTGACCTTTCCCAATCTGTCCCACTTCCAATTCACACACTGCCCCAGATAACCTGCCCACGGTCTGATACAATAACAGTGGGACACTTGACCATTCACAATCTTTCCCTCTCCCAATTCACTCACTGCCTCAGATAACCTGCCCGAGGCCTCATACAGTAACAGTGGGACACTTGACCATTCACAGTCTGTCCCACTCCCAATTCACACAATGCCCCAGATAACCTGCCCAAGGTCTGATACAGCAACAGTGGGACACTTGACCATTCACAGTCTGTCCCACTCCCAATTCACACAATGCCCCAGATAACCTGCCCCTGGTCTGATACAATTATAGTGGGACACTTGACCATTCACAGTCTGTCCCACTCCCAATTCATACACTGCCCCAGATAACCTGCCCCTGGTCTGATACAGTAACAGTGGGACACTTGACCATTCACAGTCTGTCCCACTCCCAATTAACACACTGCCCCAGATAACCTGCCCCTGGTCTGATACAGTAACAGTGGGACACTTGACCATTCACATTCTGACCCACTCCCAATTCACACAATGCCCCAGATAACCTGCCCCTGGTCTGATACATTAACAGTGGGACACTTGACCTTTAACAGTCTTTCCCACTCCCAATTCACACAATGCCCCAGATAACCTGCCCAAGGTCTGATACAGTAATAGTGGGACACTTGACCATTCACAGTCTGTCCCACTCCCAATTCAGACAATGCCCCAGATAACCTGCCCAAGGTCTGATACAGTAACAGTGGGACACTTGACCATTCACATTCTGTCCCACTCCCAATTCACACAATGCCCCAGATAGCTTGCCCAAGATCTGATACAGCAACAGTGGCACACTTGACCATTCACAGTCTGTCCCACTCCCAATTCACATAATGCCCCAGATAACCTGCCCCTGGTCTGATACAATAATAGTGTGACACTTGACCATTCACCGTCTGTCATACTCCCAATTCACACACTGCCCCAGATAACCTGCCCCTGGTCTGATACAGCAACAGTGGGACACTTGACCATTCACAGTCTGTCCCACTCCCAATTAACACACTGCCCCAGATAACCTGCCCCTGGTCTGATACAGTAACAGTGGGACACTTGACCATTCACAGTCTGACCCACTCCCAATTCACACACTGCCCCAGATAACCTGCCTAAGGTCTGATAAACTAACTGTGGGACACTTGACTATTCACAGCCTGTCCCACTCCCAATTCACACAATGCCCCAGATAACCTGCCCAAGGTCTGATACAATAACAGTGGGACACTTGACCATTCACAGTCTGTCCCACTCCCAATTCACACAAAGCCCCAGATAACCTGCACAAGGTCTGATACAATAACAGTGGGACACTTGACCATTCACAGTCTGTCCCACTCCCAATTCACACAATGCCCCAGATAACCTGCACAAGGTCTGATACAATAACAGTGGGACACTTGACCATTCACAGTCTGTCCCACTCCCAATTCACACAATGCCCCAAATAACCTGCCCAAGGTCTGATACAATAATCGCGGGACACTTGACCATTCACAGTCTGTCCCACTCCCAATTCACACAATGCCCCAGATAACCTGCCCAAGGTCTGATACAATAACAGTGGGACACTTGACCATTCACAGTCTGTCCTACTCCCAATTCACACAATGCCCCAGATAACCTGCCCAAGGTCTGATACAATAACAGTGGGACACTTGACCATTCACAGTCTGTCCCTCTCCCAATTCACACACTGCCCCAGATAACATGCCCACGGTCTGATACAATAACAATGGGACACTTGACCATTCACAATCTGTCCCACTTCCAATTCACACACTGCCCCAGATAACCTGCCCACGGTCTGATACAATAACAGTGGGACACTTGACCATTCACAATCTTTCCCTCTCCCAATTCACACACTGCCTCAGATAACCTGCCCAAGGTCTGATACAGTAACAGTGGGACACTTGACCATTCACAGTCTGTCCCACTCCCAATTCACAGAATGCCCCAGATAACCCGCCCAAGGTCTGGTACAGTAACAGTGGGACACTTGACCATTCACAGTCTGTCCCACTCCCAATTCACACAATGCCCCAGATAGCCTGCCCAAGGTCTGATACAGCAACAGTGGGACACTTGACCATTCACAGTCTGTCCCACTCCCAATTCACACAATGCCCCAGATAACCTGCCCCTGGTCTGATACAATAATAGTGGGACACTTGACCATTCACAGTCTGTCACACTCCCAATTCACACACTGCCCCAGATAACCTGCCCCTGGTCTGATACAGTAACAGTGGGACACTTGTCCATTCACAGTCCGTCCCACTGCCAATTAACACACTGCCCCAGATAACCTGCCCCTGGTCTGATAGAGTAACAGTGGGATACTTGACCATTCACAGTCTGTCCCACTCCCAATTCACACACAGCCCCAGGTAACCTGCCCCTGGTCTGATACAGCAACAGTGGGACACTTGACCATTCACAGTCTGTCCCACTCCCAATTCACACAATGCCCCAGATAATCTGCCCAAGGTCTAATAGCATAACTTTGGGACACTGGGCCATTCACAGTCTGTCCCACTCCCAATTCACACAATGCCCCAGATAGCCTGCCCCTGGTCTGATACAGTAACAGTGGGACACTTGACCATTCACAGTCTGTCCCACTCCCAATTCACACAATGCCCCAGATAACCTGCCCAAGGTCTGATAGAATAACTGTGGGACACTGGGCCATTCACAGTCTGTCCCACTCCCAATTCACACAATGCCCCATATAGCCTGCCCAAGGCCTGATACAATAACCGTGGGACACTTGACCATTCACAGTCTGTCCCACTCCCAATTCACACAATGCCCCAGATAACCTGCCCAAGGTCTGATACAATAACAGTGGGACACATGACCATTCACAGTCTGTCCCACTCCCAATTCACACAATGCCCCAGATAACCTGCCCAATTTCTAATACAGCAACAGTGGGACACTTGACCATTCACAGTCTGTCCCACTCCCAATTCACACAATGCCCCAGATAACCTGCCCAAGGTCTGATACAGTAACAGTGGGACACTTGACCATTCACAGTCTGTCCCACTCCCAATTCACACAATGCCCCAGATAACCTGCCCAAGGTCTGATACAGTAACAGTGGGACACTTGACCATTCACAGTCTGTCCCACTCCCAATTCACACAATGCCCCAGATAACCTGCCCCTGGTCTGATACAATTATAGTGGGACACTTGACCATTCACAGTCTGTCCCACTCCCAATTCACACACTGCCCCAGATAACCTGCCCCTGGTCTGATACAGTAACAGTGGGACACTTGACCATTCACAGTCTGTCCCACTCCCAATTAACACACTGCCCCAGATAACCTGCCCCTGGTCTGATACAGTAACAGTGGGACACTTGACCATTCACATTCTGACCCACTCCCAATTCACACAATGCCCCAGATAACCTGCCCCTGGTCTGATACATTAACAGTGGGACACTTGACCTTTAACAGTCTTTCCCACTCCCAATTCACACAATGCCCCAGATAACCTGCCCAAGGTCTGATACAGTAATAGTGGGACACTTGACCATTCACAGTCTGTCCCACTCCCAATTCAGACAATGCCCCAGATAACCTGCCCAAGGTCTGATACAGTAACAGTGGGACACTTGACCATTCACATTCTGTCCCACTCCCAATTCACACAATGCCCCAGATAGCTTGCCCAAGATCTGATACAGCAACAGTGGCACACTTGACCATTCACAGTCTGTCCCACTCCCAATTCACATAATGCCCCAGATAACCTGCCCCTGGTCTGATACAATAATAGTGTGACACTTGACCATTCACCGTCTGTCATACTCCCAATTCACACACTGCCCCAGATAACCTGCCCCTGGTCTGATACAGCAACAGTGGGACACTTGACCATTCACAGTCTGTCCCACTCCCAATTAACACACTGCCCCAGATAACCTGCCCCTGGTCTGATACAGTAACAGTGGGACACTTGACCATTCACAGTCTGACCCACTCCCAATTCACACACTGCCCCAGATAACCTGCCTAAGGTCTGATAAACTAACTGTGGGACACTTGATTTTCACAGCCTGTCCCACTCCCAATTCACACAATGCCCCAGATAACCTGCCCAAGGTCTGATACAATAACAGTGGGACACTTGACCATTCACAGTCTGTCCCACTCCCAATTCACACAAAGCCCCAGATAACCTGCACAAGGTCTGATACAATAACAGTGGGACACTTGACCATTCACAGTCTGTCCCACTCCCAATTCACACAATGCCCCAGATAACCTGCACAAGGTCTGATACAATAACAGTGGGACACTTGACCATTCACAGTCTGTCCCACTCCCAATTCACACAATGCCCCAAATAACCTGCCCAAGGTCTGATACAATAATCGCGGGACACTTGACCATTCACAGTCTGTCCCACTCCCAATTCACACAATGCCCCAGATAACCTGCCCAAGGTCTGATACAATAACAGTGGGACACTTGACCATTCACAGTCTGTCCTACTCCCAATTCACACAATGCCCCAGATAACCTGCCCAAGGTCTGATACAATAACAGTGGGACACTTGACCATTCACAGTCTGTCCCTCTCCCAATTCACACACTGCCCCAGATAACATGCCCACGGTCTGATACAATAACAATGGGACACTTGACCATTCACAATCTGTCCCACTTCCAATTCACACACTGCCCCAGATAACCTGCCCACGGTCTGATACAATAACAGTGGGACACTTGACCATTCACAATCTTTCCCTCTCCCAATTCACACACTGCCTCAGATAACCTGCCCAAGGTCTGATACAGTAACAGTGGGACACTTGACCATTCACAGTCTGTCCCACTCCCAATTCACAGAATGCCCCAGATAACCCGCCCAAGGTCTGGTACAGTAACAGTGGGACACTTGACCATTCACAGTCTGTCCCACTCCCAATTCACACAATGCCCCAGATAGCCTGCCCAAGGTCTGATACAGCAACAGTGGGACACTTGACCATTCACAGTCTGTCCCACTCCCAATTCACACAATGCCCCAGATAACCTGCCCCTGGTCTGATACAATAATAGTGGGACACTTGACCATTCACAGTCTGTCACACTCCCAATTCACACACTGCCCCAGATAACCTGCCCCTGGTCTGATACAGTAACAGTGGGACACTTGTCCATTCACAGTCCGTCCCACTGCCAATTAACACACTGCCCCAGATAACCTGCCCCTGGTCTGATAGAGTAACAGTGGGATACTTGACCATTCACAGTCTGTCCCACTCCCAATTCACACACAGCCCCAGGTAACCTGCCCCTGGTCTGATACAGCAACAGTGGGACACTTGACCATTCACAGTCTGTCCCACTCCCAATTCACACAATGCCCCAGATAATCTGCCCAAGGTCTAATAGCATAACTTTGGGACACTGGGCCATTCACAGTCTGTCCCACTCCCAATTCACACAATGCCCCAGATAGCCTGCCCCTGGTCTGATACAGTAACAGTGGGACACTTGACCATTCACAGTCTGTCCCACTCCCAATTCACACAATGCCCCAGATAACCTGCCCAAGGTCTGATAGAATAACTGTGGGACACTGGGCCATTCACAGTCTGTCCCACTCCCAATTCACACAATGCCCCAGATAGCCTGCCCAAGGCCTGATACAATAACCGTGGGACACTTGACCATTCACAGTCTGTCCCACTCCCAATTCACACAATGCCCCAGATAACCTGCCCAAGGTCTGATACAATAACAGTGGGACACATGACCATTCACAGTCTGTCCCACTCCCAATTCACACAATGCCCCAGATAACCTGCCCAATTTCTAATACAGCAACAGTGGGACACTTGACCATTCACAGTCTGTCCCACTCCCAATTCACACAATGCCCCAGATAACCTGCCCAAGGTCTGATACAGTAACAGTGGGACACTTGACCATTCACAGTCTGTCCCACTCCCAATTCACACAATGCCCCAGATAACCTGCCCAAGGTCTGATACAGTAACAGTGGGACACTTGACCATTCACAGTCTGTCCCACTCCCAATTCACACAATGCCCCATATAACCTGCCCAAGGTCTGATAGAATAACTGTGGGACACTGGGCCATTCACAGTCTGTCCCACTCCCAATTCACACAATGCCCCAGATAGCCTGCCCAAGGCCTGATACAATAACCGTGGGACACTTGACCATTCACAGTCTGTCCCACTCCCAATTCACACAATGCCCCAGATAACCTGCCCAAGGTCTGATACAATAACAGTGGGACACATGACCATTCACAGTCTGTCCCACTCCCAATTCACACAATGCCCCAGATAACCTGCCCAATTTCTAATACAGCAACAGTGGGACACTTGACCATTCACAGTCTGTCCCACTCCCAATTCACACAATGCCCCAGATAACCTGCCCAAGGTCTGATACAGTAACAGTGGGACACTTGACCATTCACAGTCTGTCCCACTCCCAATTCACACAATGCCCCAGATAACCTGCGCAAGGTCTGATAGAGTAACAGTGGGACACTTGACCATTCACAGTCTGTCCCACTCCCAATTCACACAATGCCCCAGATAACCTGCCCAAGGTCTGATACAATAACAGTGGGACACTTGACCATTCACAGTCTGTCCCACTCCCAATTCACACAATGCCCCAGATAACGTGTCCAAGGTCTGATACAATAACAGTGGGACACTTGACCATTCACAGTCTGTCCCTCTCCAAATTCACACAATGCCCCAGATAACCTGCTCCTGGTCTAATACAGTAACAGTCGGATACTTGACCATTCACAGTCTGTCCCAATCCCAATTCACACAATGCCCCAGATAACCTGCCCCTGGTCTGATACAGTAACAGCGGAACACTTGCCCATTCAAAGTCTGTCACACTCCCAATTCACACAATGCCCCAGATAACTTGCCCAAGGTCTGATACAGTAACAGTGGGACACTTGACCATTCACAGTCTGTCCAACACCCAATTCACACAATGCCCCAGATAACCTGCCCAAGGTCTGATACAGTAACAGTGGGACACTTGACAATTCACAGTCTGTCCCTCTCCCAATTCACACAATGCCCGAGATATCCTGCCCAAGGTCTGATACAGTAACATTGGGACACTTGACCATTCACAACCTGTCCCACTCCCAATTCACACACTGCCCCAGATAACCTGCTCAAGCTCTGATACAATAACCATGGGACACTTGACTATTCACAGCCTGTCCCACTCCCAATTCACACAAAGCCCCAGATAACCTGCCCAAGGTCTGATACAATAACAGTGGGACGCTTGACCATTCACAGTCTGTCCCACTATCAATTCACACACTGCCCCAGATAACCTGCCCACGGTCTGATAAAAAACAGTGGGACACTTGATCATTCACAATCTGTCCCTCTCCCTATTCACACACCGCCCCAGATAACCTGCCCACGGTCTAATACAATAACAATGGGACACTTGACCTTTCCCAATCTGTCCCACTTCCAATTCACACACTGCCCCAGATAACCTGCCCACGGTCTGATACAATAACAGTGGGACACTTGACCATTCACAATCTTTCCCTCTCCCAATTCACTCACTGCCTCAGATAACCTGCCCGAGGCCTCATACAGTAACAGTGGGACACTTGACCATTCACAGTCTGTCCCACTCCCAATTCACACAATGCCCCAGATAACCTGCCCAAGGTCTGATACAGCAACAGTGGGACACTTGACCATTCACAGTCTGTCCCACTCCCAATTCACACAATGCCCCAGATAACCTGCCCCTGGTCTGATACAATTATAGTGGGACACTTGACCATTCACAGTCTGTCCCACTCCCAATTCACACACTGCCCCAGATAACCTGCCCCTGGTCTGATACAGTAACAGTGGGACACTTGACCATTCACAGTCTGTCCCACTCCCAATTAACACACTGCCCCAGATAACCTGCCCCTGGTCTGATACAGTAACAGTGGGACACTTGACCATTCACATTCTGACCCACTCCCAATTCACACAATGCCCCAGATAACCTGCCCCTGGTCTGATACATTAACAGTGGGACACTTGACCTTTAACAGTCTTTCCCACTCCCAATTCACACAATGCCCCAGATAACCTGCCCAAGGTCTGATACAGTAATAGTGGGACACTTGACCATTCACAGTCTGTCCCACTCCCAATTCAGACAATGCCCCAGATAACCTGCCCAAGGTCTGATACAGTAACAGTGGGACACTTGACCATTCACATTCTGTCCCACTCCCAATTCACACAATGCCCCAGATAGCTTGCCCAAGATCTGATACAGCAACAGTGGCACACTTGACCATTCACAGTCTGTCCCACTCCCAATTCACATAATGCCCCAGATAACCTGCCCCTGGTCTGATACAATAATAGTGTGACACTTGACCATTCACCGTCTGTCATACTCCCAATTCACACACTGCCCCAGATAACCTGCCCCTGGTCTGATACAGCAACAGTGGGACACTTGACCATTCACAGTCTGTCCCACTCCCAATTAACACACTGCCCCAGATAACCTGCCCCTGGTCTGATACAGTAACAGTGGGACACTTGACCATTCACAGTCTGACCCACTCCCAATTCACACAATGCCCCAGATAACCTGCCCCTGGTCTGATACAGTAACAGTGGGATACTTGACCATTCACAGTCTGTCCCACTCCCAATTCACACACTGCCCCAGATAACCTGCCCTTGGTCTGATACAGTAACAGTGGGACACTTGACCATTCACAGTCTGTCCCACTCACAATTCACACAATGCCCCAGATAAGCTGCCCAAGGTCTGATAGAATAACTGTGGGACACTGGGCCATTCACAGTCTGTCCCACTCCCAATTCACACAGTGCCCCAGATATCCTGCCCAATGTCTGGTAGAATAACTGTGGGACACTGGCCCATTCAAAGGCTGTCACACTCCCAATTCACACAATGCCCCAGATAGCCTGCCCAAGGTCTGATACAATAAACGTGGGACACTTGACCATTCACGGTCTGTCCCACTCCCAGTTCACACAATGACCCAGATAACCTGCCCAAGTTCTGATACAATAACAGTGGGACACATGACCATTCACAGTCTGTCCCACTCCCAATTCACACAATTCCCCAGATAACCTGCCCAAGTTCTGATACAGTAACTGTGGGAGACTTGACCATTCACAGGCTGTCCCCCTCCCAATTCACACAATGCCCCAGATAACCTGCCCAAGGACTGATACAGTAAAAGTGGGACACTTGACAATTCACAGTCTGTCCCACTGCCAATTCACACAATGCCCCAGATAACCTGCCCAAGGTCTGATACAGTAACAGTGGGACACATGACCACTCACAGTTTGTCCCACTCCCAATTCACACAATGCCCCAGATAACCTGCCCAAGGTCTCAAACATTAACCGTGGGACACTTGACCATTCACAGTCTGTCCCACTCCCAATTCACACCATGCCCCAGATAACATGCTCAAGGTCTGAGACAGTAACAGTGGGACACTTGACCATTCACAGTCTATCCCAGTCCCAATTCACACAATACCCCAGATAACCTGCCCAAGGTCTGATACAGTAACAGTGGGACACTTGACCATTCACAGTATGTCCAACTCCCAATTCACACAATGCCCCAGATAACCTGCCCAAGGTCTGATGCAGTAACAGTGGTACACTTGACCATTCGCAGTCTGTCCCACTCACAATTCACACAATGCCCCAGATAACCTGCCCTTGGTCTGATACAGTAACAGTGGGACACTTGACAATTCACAGTCCGTCCCACTCCCAATTCACACAATGCCCCAGATATCCTGCCCAATGTCTGATACAGTTACATTGGGACACTTGATCATTCACAGTCTGTCCCACTTCCAATTCACACAATGCCCCAGATATCCTGCCCAATGTCTGATACAGTTACATTGGGACACTTGATCATTCGCAGTCTGTCCCACTCCCAATTCACACAATGCCCCAGATAACCTGCCCAATGTCTGATACAGTTACATTGGGACACTTGATCATTCACAGTCTGTCCCACTCCCAATTCACACAATACCCCAGATAACCTGCCCAAAGTCTGATAGAATAACAGTGGGACACTTGACCGTTCACAGTCTATCCCACTCCCAATTCACACAATACCCCAGATAACCTGCCCAAGGTCTGATACAGTAACAGTGGGACACTTGACCGTTCACAGTCTGTCCCACTCCCAATTCACACAATGCCCCAGATATCCTGCCCAAGGTCTGATACAGTAACATTGGGACACTTGACCATTCACAGTCTGTCCAACCCCCAATTCACACAATGCCCCAGATAACATGCCCAAGGTCTGATACAGTAACAGTGGGACACTTGACCATTCACAGTCTATTCCACTCCCAATTCACACAATACCCCAGATAACCTGCCCAAGGTCTGATACAGTAACAGTGGGACACTTGACCGTTCACAGTCTGTCCCACTCCCAATTCACACAATGCCCCAGATATCCTGCCCAAGGTCTGATACAGTAACATTGGGACACTTGACCATTCACTGTCTGTCCCACTCCCAAGTCACACAATGCCGCAGATAACCTGCCCAATGTCTGATACAGTAACAGTGGGACACTTGACCATTCACAGTCTGTCCCACTCCCAAGTCACACAATGCCGCAGATAACCTGCCCAATGTCTGATACAGTAACAGTGGGACACATGACCATTCACAGTCTGTCCCACTCCCAATTCACACAATGCCTCAGATAACCTGCCCAAGGTCGGATACAGTAACAGTGGAACATCCGTCCATTCACAGTCTGCCCCACTCGCAATTCACACAATGCCCCAAATAACCTGCCCAAGGTCTGGTACAATAACAGTGGGACACTTGACCATTCACAGTCTGTCCCACTCCTAATTCACACAATGCCCCAGATAACCTGCCCAAGGTCTGATACACTAACAGTGGGACACTTGACCATTCACAGTCTGTCCCACTCCCAATTCACACAATGCCCCAGATAGCCTGCCCAAGGTCTGGTACAATAACAGTGGGACACTTGACCATTCACAGTCTGTCCCACTCCCAATTCACACAATACCCCAGATAACCTGCCCAAGGTCTGGTACAATAACAGTGGGACACTTGACCATTCACAGTCTGTCCCACTCCCAATTCACACAATGCCCCAGATAGCCTGCCCAAGGTCTGATACAATAACAGTGGGACACTTGACCATTCACAGTCTGTCCCACTCCCTATTCGCACAATGCCCCAGATAACCTGCCCAAGGTCTGATACAGTAACAGTTGGACACTTGACCATTCACAGTCTGTCCCACTCCCAATTCACACACTGCCCCAGATAACCTGCCCAATGTCTGATACAGTAACAGTGGAACATCCGTCCATTCACTGTCTGTCCCACTCCCAGTTCACACAATGCCCCTGATAACCTGCCCATGGTCTGATACAGTAACAGTGGGACACTTGACCATTCACAGTCTGCCCAACTCCCAATTCTCAATATGCCCCAGATAACCTGCCCACAGTCTGCTACAGTAACAGTGGGACACTTGTCCATTCACAGTCTGTCCCACTCCCAATTCACACAATGCCCCAGTGCAGCACGGTGGCATAGTGGTTAGCACTGTTGCCTCACAGCGCCAGGGACCCGGGTTCGAATCCGGCCTCGGGCGACTGTCTGTGTGGAGTTTGCACATTCTGCCCGTGTTTGCGTGGGTTTTCTCCGGGTGCTCCGGTTTCCTCCCACACTCCAAAGATGTGCGGGTTAGCTTGATTGGCTATGATAAATTGATCCTTTGTGCTAGGGGGATTAAATACGTGGGGTTACAGGGATAGGGTGGGATATGTGTTGGTGTAGGGGTTACGGGGATCGGGTGGGATATGTGTCGGTGCAGGCTCGATGGGCCGAAATGGCCTCTATCTGCACTGTGGGGTTTCTGTGATTCTGTGTGACTTCTGTGATAACCTGCCCATGGTCTGATACAATAACAGTGGGACACTTGACCATTCACGATCTGTCCCTCTCCCAATTCACACACTGCCCCAGATAACCTGCCCACGGTCTGATACAATAACAGTGGGACACTTGACCATTCACAATCTTTCCCTCTCCCAATTCACACACTGCCTCAGATAACCTGCCCAAGGTCTGATACAGTAACAGTGGGACACTTGACCATTCACAGTTGCCCCACTCCCAATTCACACAATGCCCCAGATAACCTGCCCAAGGTCTGATACAGTAACAGTGGGACACTGGACCATTCACAGTCTGTCCCACTCCCAATTCACACAAAATGCCCCAGATAACCAGCCCAAGGTCTGATACAGTAACAGTGGGACACTTGACCATTCACAGTCTGTCCCACTCCCAATTCACACAATGCCCCAGATAGCCTGCCCAAGGTCTGATACAGCAACAGTGGGACACTTGACCATTCACAGTCTGTCCCACTCTCAATTCACACAATGCCCCAGATAACCTGCCCCTGGTCTGATACAATAATAGTGGGACACTTGACCATTCACAGTCTCTCACACTCGCAATTCACACACTGCCCCAGATAACCTGCCCCTGGTCTGATACAGTAACAGTGGGACAATTGACCATTCACAGTCTGTCCCACTCCCAATGAACACACTGCCCCAGATAACCTGCCCCTGGTCTGATACAGCAACAGTGGGACACTTGACCATTTACAGTCTGTCCCACTCCCAATTCACACAATGCCCCAGATAACCTGCCCCTGGTCTGATACAGTAACAGTGGGACACTTGACCATTCACAGTCTGTCCCACTGCCAATGCACACAATGCCCCAGATAACCTGCCCAAGGTCTGATACAGTAACAATGGGACACTTGACCATTCACAGTCTGTCCCACTCCCAATTCACACAATGCCCCAAATATCCTGCCCAAGGTCTGATACAGTAACAGTCGGACACTTGACCATTCACAGTCTGTCCCACTCCCAATTCACACAATGCCCCAGATAACCTGCCCAAGGTCTGATAGAATAACAGTGGGACACTTGACCATTCACAGTCTGTCCCACTCCCAATTCACACAATGCCCCAGATATCCTGCCCCTGGACTGATACAGTAACAGTGGAACACTTGACCATTCAAAGTCTGTCACACTCCCAATTCACACAATGCCCCGATAACATGCTCAAGGTCTGATACAATAACAGTGGGACACTTGACCATTCACAGTCTATCACAGTCCCAATTCACACAATGCCCCAGATAACCTGCCCAAGGTCTGATACAGTAACAGTGGGACACATGACCATTCACAGTCTGTCCAACTCCCAATTCACACAATGCCCCAGATAACCTGCCCAAGTTCTGATACAGTAACAGTGGGACACTTGACAATTCACAGTCTGTCCCACTCCCAATTCACACAATGCCCCAGATATCCCGCCCAAGATCTGATTCAGTAACATTGGGACACTTGACCATTCACAATCTGTCCCACTCCCAATTCACACAATGCCCCGATAACATGCTCAAGGTCTGATACAATAACAGTGGGACACTTGACCATTCACAGTCTATCACAGTCCCAATTCACACAATGCCCCAGATAACCTGCCCAAGGTCTGATACAGTAACAGTGGGACACATGACCATTCACAGTCTGTCCAACTCCCAATTCACACAATGCCCCAGATAACCTGCCCAAGTTCTGATACAGTAACAGTGGGACACTTGACAATTCACAGTCTGTCCCACTCCCAATTCACACAATGCCCCAGATATCCCGCCCAAGATCTGATTCAGTAACAGTGGGACACATGACCATTCACAGTCTGTCCAACTCCCAATTCACATACTGCCCCAGATAACCTGCCCAAGGTCTGATACAGTAACAGTAGGACACTTGACCAGTCACAGTCGATCCAACTCCCAATTCACACAATGCCCCAGATAACCTGCCCAAGGACTGATATAGTAACAGTGGGACACTTGACCATTCACAGTCTGTCCCACTCCCAATTCACACAATGCCCCAGATATCCTGCCCAAGGTCCGAAACAGTAACATTGGGACACTTGACCATTCACAGTCTGTCCCAGCCCAATTCACTCAATGCCCCAGATAACCTGCCCCTGGTCTGATACAGTAACAGTGGAACACTTGACCATTCAATGTCTGTCACACTCCCAATTCACACAATGCCCCAGATAACATGCTCAATGTCTGATACAGTAACAGTGGGGGACTTGACCATTCACAGTCTATCCCAGTCCCAATTCACACAATGTCCCAGATAACCTGCCGAAGATCTGATGCAGTAACAGTGGGACACTTGACCATTCATAGTCTGTCCCACTCCCAATTCACACAATGCTCCAGATATCCTGCCCAAGGTCTGATACAGTAACATTGGGACACTTGACCATTCACAGTCTGTCCCACTCCCAATTCACACAATGCCCCAGATAGCCTGCCCAAGGTCTGATACAGCAACAGTGGGACACTTGACCATTCACAGTCTGTCCCACTCCCAATTCACACAATGCCCCAGATAACCTGCCCCTGGTCTGATACAATAATAGTGGGACACTTGACCATTCACAGTCTCTCACACTCGCAATTCACACACTGCCCCAGATAACCTGCCCCTGGTCTGATACAGTAACAGTGGGACAATTGACCATTCACAGTCTGTCCCACTCCCAATGAACACACTGCCCCAGATAACCTGCCCCTGGTCTGATACAGCAACAGTGGGACACTTGACCATTTACAGTCTGTCCCACTCCCAATTCACACAATGCCCCAGATAACCTGCCCCTGGTCTGATACAGTAACAGTGGGACACTTGACCATTCACAGTCTGTCCCACTGCCAATGCACACAATGCCCCAGATAACCTGCCCAAGGTCTGATACAGTAACAATGGGACACTTGACCATTCACAGTCTGTCCCACTCCCAATTCACACAATGCCCCAAATATCCTGCCCAAGGTCTGATACAGTAACAGTCGGACACTTGACCATTCACAGTCTGTCCCACTCCCAATTCACACAATGCCCCAGATAACCTGCCCAAGGTCTGATAGAATAACAGTGGGACACTTGACCATTCACAGTCTGTCCCACTCCCAATTCACACAATGCCCCAGATATCCTGCCCCTGGACTGATACAGTAACAGTGGAACACTTGACCATTCAAAGTCTGTCACACTCCCAATTCACACAATGCCCCGATAACATGCTCAAGGTCTGATACAATAACAGTGGGACACTTGACCATTCACAGTCTATCACAGTCCCAATTCACACAATGCCCCAGATAACCTGCCCAAGGTCTGATACAGTAACAGTGGGACACATGACCATTCACAGTCTGTCCAACTCCCAATTCACACAATGCCCCAGATAACCTGCCCAAGTTCTGATACAGTAACAGTGGGACACTTGACAATTCACAGTCTGTCCCACTCCCAATTCACACAATGCCCCAGATATCCCGCCCAAGATCTGATTCAGTAACATTGGGACACTTGACCATTCACAATCTGTCCCACTCCCAATTCACACAATGCCCCGATAACATGCTCAAGGTCTGATACAATAACAGTGGGACACTTGACCATTCACAGTCTATCACAGTCCCAATTCACACAATGCCCCAGATAACCTGCCCAAGGTCTGATACAGTAACAGTGGGACACATGACCATTCACAGTCTGTCCAACTCCCAATTCACACAATGCCCCAGATAACCTGCCCAAGTTCTGATACAGTAACAGTGGGACACTTGACAATTCACAGTCTGTCCCACTCCCAATTCACACAATGCCCCAGATATCCCGCCCAAGATCTGATTCAGTAACAGTGGGACACATGACCATTCACAGTCTGTCCAACTCCCAATTCACATACTGCCCCAGATAACCTGCCCAAGGTCTGATACAGTAACAGTAGGACACTTGACCAGTCACAGTCGATCCAACTCCCAATTCACACAATGCCCCAGATAACCTGCCCAAGGACTGATATAGTAACAGTGGGACACTTGACCATTCACAGTCTGTCCCACTCCCAATTCACACAATGCCCCAGATATCCTGCCCAAGGTCCGAAACAGTAACATTGGGACACTTGACCATTCACAGTCTGTCCCAGCCCAATTCACTCAATGCCCCAGATAACCTGCCCCTGGTCTGATACAGTAACAGTGGAACACTTGACCATTCAATGTCTGTCACACTCCCAATTCACACAATGCCCCAGATAACATGCTCAATGTCTGATACAGTAACAGTGGGGGACTTGACCATTCACAGTCTATCCCAGTCCCAATTCACACAATGTCCCAGATAACCTGCCGAAGATCTGATGCAGTAACAGTGGGACACTTGACCATTCATAGTCTGTCCCACTCCCAATTCACACAATGCTCCAGATATCCTGCCCAAGGTCTGATACAGTAACATTGGGACACTTGACCATTCACAGTCTGTCCCACTCCCAATTCACACAATGCCCCAGATAACCTGCCCAATGTCTGATACAGAAACAGTGGGACACTTGACCATTCACAGTCTGTCCCACTCCCAATTCACACAATGCCCCAGATAACCTGCCCAAGGTCTGATACAGTAACAGTGGAACATCCGTCCATTCACAGTCTGTCCCACTCCCAATTCACACAATGCCCCAGATAACCTGCCCAAGGACTGATACAATAACAGTGGGACACTGGGCCATTCACAGTCTACCCCACTCCCAATTCACACACTGCCACAAATAACCTGCCCAAGGTCTGATGCAGTAACAGTGGGACACTTGATCATTCACAGTCTGTCCCACTCCCAATTCACACAATGCCCCAGATAACCTGCCCAAGGTCTGATACAGTAACAGTGGATCATCCGTCCATTCACTATCTGTCCCACTCCCAAATCACACAATGCCCCTGTTAACCTGCCCATGGTCTGATACAGTATCAGTGGGTCACTTGACCATTCACAGTCTGTCCCACTCCCAATTCGCAATATGCCCCAGATAACCTGCCCACAGTCTGCTACAGTAACAGTGGGACACTTGACCATTCACAGTCTGTGCCACTCCCAATTCACACAATGCCCCAAATAACCTGCCCAAAATCTGATACAAAACTGTCAGACATTTGATCATTCACACTCTGTCCATATCCCACTAATATCCTGTGCCCTATTTCCCAGTAATTATTAGAATCACGTGAGGATTTGAAACAGTTCTCAGCTACTAACTGAGTTTGAATTTCTACACACACCTCTATCGAAATTGCCAATTAAATCTTGCATTATTTTACTGAATAGTGAAATGGCATTGAGAAGTTGTTTTTATGTCAATACAAATAATACTGAGAACCACTTTCTCTCTATTCTTATTGAAGATGTTCAGCAGAAACACAAGGAAACACTCCGGGTACAAACTGATATACTGAGAGTGAACACTATCCTAATAAAGGAGAAGGTTAAGATTTTCCAGCTGTTTGATCGATATGCTGAGCTAACGCTCATTTATACTGTTCGAGATCGGACTCTTGTAGAACATGAACTGCTGGTAAGAGGCCGAGACCATGAAGAGTGGAGAGAAAAACACCTCCGGAGAGAACTGGACAAAATTCGAACTGATCAGTTGTTCCAGAGCTGTTTTTCCCAGAGAGGCGGTTTGTTCCAGAAAATCGAGGGTATCTTCTGGCGATCCAAGTCTGTGAGTTCAGCAGCAGTGAGCGGAGTCTCGGGGATTGGAAAATCAACAATGGTACAAAAGATTGTTCATGACTGGGCCACTGGGAAAATATACCCAGACTTTCAATTTGTTTTCAGTTTTAAATTCTGGGATTTGAACGCTATTAACTGTAGAATAAACCTGAGGAATCTGATACTGGATCTGTATCCTTACTTTGGGAATATTCATAGGGAGCTCTGGAAGAACCCAGAGGTATTGCTGTTTATATTCGATGGTTTGGATGAATTCAAGGACAGTATCGATTTTGCTGACAATCGGAGAAATACTGAAGCTCAGCACATGTGCACAGATCCTGAAGACTGGTGTGAAGTGTCTGACATTGTGTACAGTTTAATACAGCACAAGCTGCTCCCAGGATGTTCAGTGCTAGTGACCAGCCATCCCACTGCATTACATTTATTGGAAAAGGCTTCGATCAGTGTCTGGGCTGAAATCCTGGGATTTGTTGGTGAAGAGCGGAAGGAATATTTCAACAAGTTTTTTGAAGATCAGACGGTGGCAGCAGCTGTTTTCAAACACGTGGAAGAGAACGAGATCCTGTACACCATGTGCTACAACCCTTCCTACTGCTTGATCCTCGGTCTGTCACTAGGCTCCTTCTTTCAACAAAGAGACAGGAATCAGCAGCGAGTTCCCAAGACCATCACCCAACTATATTCCTACTATATTCACAACATTTTGAAAAACCATGGCCGAGAGATTGAAAGCCCCCGTGATGTGTTACTGAATCTTGGTGAGATGGCCTTCACAGGAGTCTCCGAGAAGAAGATTGCGTTTAGAAATGGAGATTTGATCAAGTACAATCTACAACCTTCCCAGTTCCTATCTGGGTTCATGATAGAACTTTTGGAGAGAGATGAATCTGCCCAGAGCGTGGTGTACACATCCCCGCACCTCACCATCCAAGAGTTTGTAGCCGCACTCTCACAATTCCTGACTCCAGATCCTGGGGACATCCTGAAACTCCTCAGAGAAGCCCACAGCAAGGAAGATGGGCGATTTCAGATATTTCTCAGTTTTGTTGCTGGTCTCTCCTCCCCACAGGCAGCTCGGCCCCTGGAGGAGTTTCTGGGTCCATTTCTTCATCAAACCACCTGCCGAGTGATTGACTGGGTGAAGGAGAAGATTGAAGGACAGATTGGAAACATAGGGAGTAATATTGGTAAAAGGAACCTCCTGAACACATTCCACTACCTGTTTGAGTCTCAGAATAAAGCACTGACTCGGACCACAGTGGGATCTGTGGAAACACTTACATTTAATGGATTGACATTGACCCCGATTGACTGTGCGGTCCTGTCTCACGTCATTGGACTCTGTGATACAATAAAAACACTCGATCTACAGAACTGCAACTTTCAGTGTGAAGGACTCCAGCAGCTGGTACCCGCACTGCACAAATGCCGGGAGCTAAGTTAACTGTTTATTTGTCTCTAACTGTTGGGTGAATTGTAGAACAGTCATGGATTGTGCTGTTGCTCCATAATGTAGGGAAACAAACAGTTCAGTTAAACCAGAGAGAAGCGGATTCAACACAAATGTGACCAATAATAAGAGGATCGGTCAGTTGTTCCCTAAGGACTGGAGAATCTAAAATGGATCCTTGTGAAGAAGTAGGGATTTTACAGCATTTATCGGATCAGCAGATACAGGTGACTGAGAGTCTGATAATTTAATTACAATAAGTCATCTTTAATAAAGCTGGACAGCAGAATGTAAACACAGAATATAATCCGGCAGTAAAGATTAAATTAATTTAAAATGTTTTCCACATCCACCATTTCAACTGGAAACAGGAGAGAAACCCAAGTTTAAATCACTAACAGTTCGATATTTACTCCAATACCGTGCAGGCTGTGTCCTGTCGAGGGGGTAGTTTCCTGGATTGGGAATATTGGGGAATCGGGAATTCTTTCAGCTGTAAATGTTTACAATTATTCACAGTCCTGAACATTGAGTAAAGATTAATATTCAGGATCTTAAACCTGCCGGTGAAAATGTTCCAATCTAACCAGAGTGCAGACACACACCGGCCAGCGGTGGGGCCACTAACACAGCGGGCGGCTCCTGGGTAAACCGGGGGAAGTGAACCCGGGAATTCCCCATAATCCACCCCCTGTGTGAGGCCACACTAGGGGAGGGAACTTCCGAAAATTCCCCCAAAAAACTGTCGGGCCAGTTACACCTGAAATAAATGTAGAGCCAGTTAATGGGAATAAAGTGAGAGACTCCCCTCCCCTATAAACTAGGTGTGCAAGGAGATTTAAAACTTGTAACGGGGCAGGATAAACTCTATTGCTGCTATTGACAAACATTCACTCTAAGCCCTCTGACTCCCACAACTACCTGGAATACACTTCCTCCCAACTCGCTTCCTGTAAGGATGCTGGTCCATTCTCCCAGGTTTTCTGTCCCTGTCGCATCTGCTCCGATGATGCCACCTTCCACACCAGTGCTTCCGACATGTCTTCCTTTTTCCTCAACTGAGTACTCCCCTCTACCGTGGTTGACATGGCTCTTGACCATGTCCTTTCTATTTCCTGCACTTCTGCTCTCACCCCTTCCCAGCCCACCCAGAACTATGATAGGGTTCACCTTGTCCTCACCATTCACCCACCAGCCTCTGCATTCAACGGATCATCCTCCGCCATTTCCATCATGTCCAGCGTGATCCCACCACCAAACACATCTTCCCCTCACCTCCCCTTTCAGCATTCCGAAGGGACCGCTCCCTCCACGACAACCTGGTCCATTCCTCAATCACCCCAACACACATTCCCCTTCCCAGAGCACATTCCTGTGCAAGCACAGGAGATGCAACACCTGCCCTTTTACCTCTTCCCTTCTCATTGTCCAATGCCCAAAACTCTCCTTCCAGGTAAAACAGCGATTTACTTGTACCTCTTGCAATTTAATACACTGTATTCACTGCTCACGATGCAGTCTCCTCTACATTGGGCAGAAATATGCAGATTGGGTGATTGCTTTGTGGAACACCTTCGCTCAGTCTGTAAGTGTGACCCCGAGCTTCTGGTCACCTATCGCTTTAATTCTCTGCTCAACTCCCACTCTGATCTCTCCATTCTCGGCCTCTTACACTCTTCCAACAAAGTACAACATAAGATCGAGGATCAGCACCTCATCTTTCAATTAGGCACTTTACAACCTTCTGGACTCAACATCGAGTTCAACAATTTCAGACTATAAACTCAGCCCCTAGTTTATTTGTTTCATTATTGTTTTTCCTTTTCCTTGTTTTTCTCTCGTATGACAGCTGTTGATGATTCTGTCATTGACATTTACACCTCAACTAGATTCATCTTTTGTTACTTAACTTGTCCCATTACCATCTCCTTTTGCTTGCACCATCATCCCTTTTGTCTTTCAATCTCTCCTGTCTTCCACCCTATCACCGACCTTCCCTTTTGTTCTTTCCTCCGCTCCCCCCACCTTTCCCGGCCCCTACACTTGCTTAAACATCCGTTACATCTGTAACTTGTTCCAGTTCTGATGAAGGGTCCTTGACCTGAAACTTTAACTCTGTTTCTCTCTCTATAGATGCTGCCTGACCTGCTGGGTTTTTCCAGCATTTCCTGTTTTAATTCAGAATAAATTCTCCTTGTTATATAAAATCCTGGGGGACAGATTTTACAGCAGCAGTAAGCGTTTCACAATATAACTCACCCCGGGATATTATACAGATTAATATATTGCTCAGAATATAAAGTACAGGGAATCACCGCTTTATCATTGAATTCTGGGAAAATCACTTTATTCCCATAAAGCCCGGGATCTAAGGTGCAGCAGAAATGAGATAAGTTTCTCCAAACATGACGAGGCGGGTCACTGAGCTCCAGGAAGGTAATTCCGATCATCAGGGATTGAGACAGACTGAGGGACATTTAAAGGCTTCACACAGACAGCACTTTATTTAATAAATACATTAATGGACAGTCCCTGAATATATGGGCTGTTGGACAGAGTGAGATACATTTCCAGTGAGGGGGGAATTTCACAGGGGTCAGCGGGCACCATCAGTGGTGGGTCGAGTGGGTCCCCGACCTTACCCGACCCCGGTCCCACCCGACCTCTCCCAGCCCCATCCGGCCCTCAGCCGACCCCGACCTCACCCGACCCCACCCGACACGTCCATACACCTCCCCGCCCCCCCGACCCACCACCGACCCCGGCCCCTCCCTCCACCCGACCTCGACCCCCCGACCCACCACCGACCCCGGCACCTCCCTCCACCCGACCTCGACCCCCCGACCCACCACCGACCCCGGCACCTCCCTCCACCCGACCTCTACCCCCCGACCCACCACCGACCCCGGCACTTCCCTCCACCCGACCACGACCCCCCGACCCACCAACGACCCCGGCCCCTCCCTCCACCCGACCCGCCACCCACCACCAACCCCTGCACCTCCCTCCACCCGACCCCGACCCGCCACCGACCCCAGTCCCACCCGAACCGACCCCTACCCGCCCATGTGGGAAATCGCGGGGGGAAACCGGGTGATTAATGTCCTGAATACTTTCAGTGATTGCTGCAATATCCCAGAGAGAAAATTACATCAGCTCCGTGTATTGATTTCTTTGTGGGTTCAATGACGAGACATTTATGAAAGAGAATGACTTTTAATCTAAAGTCTGTTCAACTCTTTATATACCATTTCCAGGAGACATTATGCTTGTGATGCATTTAGAACGAAACTGAAACTAAACTCCACTGCCTTGCTTGTCTCGATCACATGACCTCTGCTGGTCAGGCGCAAGCAATCAATACCTGCAAACATGCTATTAAGGCATCATAATCGAACAGGCAAATACTTCTCTATTTGCTGATATCATTACACTCCGGGCTTCAATTCAGTTTGTTTCTCTCTCTCTGTTTGTGTTTAGACTGAGTGACAGTAAACTGGGAGATTCAGGAGTGAAACTACTGTCTGTGGCTCTGGGAAACCCGGACTGTAAAATACAGACACTGGGGTAAGTACCAGACTGTGTGAGGTTGTGTTTATAATAATTGGATGTCTGACACACTACATTGTTATTAGTATCAGTAATAGTGTTATTAATAAACTCTGGGGATTTACTCTGATTCCTGTTATTTCTCTCTATGATCCCCAGTCTGTTTGGTATCGGTCTCACAGATTCTTGTGCCGAGGATCTCGCCTCCGCTCTCTGTACAAACTGCTCACTGACGGATCTGAACCTGGGTTATAATAAACTGGGAGATTCAGGAGTGAAACTACTGTCTGTGGCTCTGAGGAACCCGGACTGTAAAATACAGAACCTGCGGTGAGTACCAGATTGTGTGAGGTTGTGTTTATAATAACTGGATGTCTGACACTGAACATTATTTGCATCAGTAATAGTGTTATTATTAAACTCTGGGGATTTACTCTGATTCCTGTTATTTCTCTCTCTGATCCCCAGGCTGGATGGTGTCGGTCTCACAGATTCTTGTGCCGAGGATCTCGCCTCCAGTCTCAGTACAAACCACTCACTGACGGACCTGATCCTGAGTAATAATAAACTGGAAGATTCAGGAGTGAAACAACTGTCTGTGGCTCTGAGGAACCCAGACTGTAAAATAAAGAGACTGCGGTAAGTACCAGTCTGTGTGAGATTGTGTTTATAATAACTGGATGTCTGACACTGGACATTATTATCAGTATCAGTAACAGTGTTATTAATAAACTCTGGTGATTTACTCTGATTCCTGTTTTCTCTCTCTCTGATCCCCAGGCTGTATCGTGTCGGTCTCACAGATTCTTGTGCCAAGGATCTCGCCTCCGCTCTCAGTACAAACCGCTCACTGATGGATCTGAACCTGAGTTATAATAAGCTGGAAGATTCAGGAGTGAAACAACTGTCTGTGGCTCTGAGGAACCCAGACTGTAAAATACAGAGACTGCGGTAAGTACCAGTCTGTGTGAGATTGTGTTTATAATAACTGGATGTCTGACACTGGACATTATTATCAGTATCAGTAACAGTGTTATTAATAAACTCTGGGGATTTACTCTGATTCCTGTTATTTCTCTCTCTGATCCCCAGCCTGGATGGTGTCGGTCTCACAGATTCTAGTGCTGAGAATCTCTCCTCCGCTCTCAGTACAAAACGCTCACTGATGATTCTGAACCTGGGATCAAACTTCTTCACAGACCGATCTGTCCCCGCTATCCGCCGCCTCACACAGACCTGCCGGAGTCTGGAGTACATCTGGTGAGTGGTTGTGTTAATGTTTAATATAATCAATTAAATATCAGTGGGATTCAGTCACTTTTCTGGGTAATATTTGTCTGTAATTAATATTGAAATATTAACCCCAGTCTCGCGGTTATTTACACTGATGTTCAATCTATTAATTCCTGTTTAATCTTTAATCTGTTTCAGGCTGGGGGAGAATCAGTTCCGTTTAAACGGAAGGAAACAGCTGGAGTTACTGCAGGGAACAAGACCCAGACTGAGTGTGACAGTGTGACCATTCCAAATGATGCTGTCACTGCTCCCATTGTGTGACCATTCCAAATGATGACATCACTGCTCCCATTGTGTGACCATTCCAAGTGATGACATCACTGCTCCCATTGTGTGACCATTCCAAGTGATGATGTCACTGCTCCCATTGTGTGACCATTCCAAGTGATGCTGTCACTGCTCCCATTGTGTGACCATTCCAAGTGATGACGTCACTGCTCCCATTGTGTGACCATTCCAAGTGGTGACGTCACTGCTCCCATTGTGGGACCATTCCAAGTGATGACATCACTGCTCCCATTGTGTGAACATTCCAAGTGATGACATCACTGCTCCCATTGTGTGACCATTCCAACTGATGATGTCACTGCTCCCATTGTGTGACCATTCCAAGTGACGACATCACTGCTCCCATTGTGTGGCAATTCCAAGTGATGACATCACTGCTCCCATTGTGTGACCATTCCAAGTGATGATGTCACTGCTCCCATTGTGTGACCATTCCAAGTGATGCTGTCACTGCTCCCATTGTGGGACCATTCCAAGTGATGACATCACTGCTCCCATTGTGTGAACATTCCAAGTGATGACATCACTGCTCCCATTGTGTGACCATTCCAAAGATGATGTCACTGCTCCCATTGTGTGACCATTCCAAGTGATGACATCACTGCTCCCATTGTGTGACCATTCCAAGTGATGACATCACTGCTCCCATTGTGTGACCATTCCAAGTGATGATGTCACTGCTCCCATTGTGTGACCATTCCAAGTGATGCTGTCACTGCTCCCATTGTGTGACCATTCCAAGTGATGACGTCACTGCTCCCATTGTGTGACCATTCCAAGTGGTGACGTCACTGCTCCCATTGTGTGACCATTCCAAGTGATGAGGTCACTGCTCCCATTGTGTGAACATTCCAAGTGATGACATCACTGCTCCCATTGTGTGCACATTCCAAGTGATGACATCACTGCTCCCATTGTGTGAACATTCCAAGTGATGACATCACTGCTCCCATTGTGTGAACATTCCAAGTGATGACATCACTGCTCCCATTGTGTGAACATTCCAAGTGATGACATCACTGCTCCCATTGTGTGACCATTCCAAGTGCTGATGTCACTGCTCCCATTGTGTGACCATTCCAAGTGATGACATCACTGCTCCCATTGTGTGACCATTCCAAGTGATTACGTCACTGCTCCCATTGTGTGACCATTCCAAGTGATGACATCACTGCTCCCATTGTGTGATCATTCCAAGTGATGGCGTCACTGCTCCCATTGTGTGACCATTCCAAGTGATGACGTCACTGCTCCCATTGTGTGAACATCCCAAGTGATGATGTCACTGCTCCCATTGTGTGACCATTCCAAGTGATGACGTCACTGCTCCCATTGTGTGACCACTCCAAGTGATGACGCCACTGCTCCCATTGTGTGACCATTCCAAGTAATGATGTCACTGCCCTCATTGTGTCACCATTTCCAGCCGATGATTTGATTTTAATTTAATTTACGGGTTTCCAGCTCGAGCTGATTGCGTCATCTCCCATTGTGAGGTCAGAGGCCCAGACACAGGGTCACGAGACTCAGCCACTCCCAGGCTGCACCATTTCCAAAATGGATGTGAGTTTCTGCAAATTGCAGAGTTTGTCTGAGTGTGTCTCTATGTGAGTGCGTGTTTGGGTTACGGCACCAATGCTTTTCTCGATCTCCCTAGCTGCAATGCTCCATCTCACCCTGATGTAAGCTCCCCACTGGAGTGGAGCGAATTTAGAGAACAAACGGGAAACTGTTCAATCTCCGTCACCTCCAGTCCAGGTCCAAGGTCATCTCATTCACTGTCGTCGAATTACAGTATGCTGTCAACGCTTGTGTCTGCACACACTCTGAGGTCGCACTCCAAACCATCGTCAACACCTTCACTAAAGCATACGATAGCATGGGCCTTACACTAAACATCAGTAAGACGGAGGTCCTCTACCAACCTGCCCCCGCCACACAGTACTGTCCCCCGATTATCAAAATCCATGACAAGGCCTTGGACAATGTGGACCACTTTCCATACCTCAGGAGCCTACTGTCAACAAGGGCAGACGTCGACGACGAAGTCCAACACCGTCTTCAGTGTGCCAGTGCAGCCTGTGGTCAACTGAGGAAGAGAGTGTTTCAAGATCAGGACCTCAAACCCAGCACTAAGCTCATGGCCTACAGAGCAGCAGCGATATCCGCACTGCTGTATGCCTCAGAGACATGTACCATGTACAGCAGGCACCTCAAAGCACTGGAGAGGTACCACAAATGCTGCCTCCGCAAGATCCTGCAAATCCATTGGAAGGATAGGTGAACCAACATCAGTGGTCTTGCTCAGGCCAACATCCCTGGCATCGAAGCTTTGACCACACTCGATCAGCTCCGATGGATGGGCCACATTGTCCGCATGCCCGATACAAGACTCCCAGAACAAGCGCTCTACTTGGAACACCGGCATTGCAAGAGAGCCCCAGGTGGGCAGAGGAAACGCTTCAAGGACACCCTCAAAACCTCCTTGAAAAAATGTAACATCACCACCGAAACCTGGGAATCCCTGGCCCAAGACCGCACAAGGTGGAGGAGATGCATCCGGGAAGATGCCGAACACCTCGAGTCTCGTCACCGGGAGCAAGTGGAAGCCAAGCACAGGCAGTGCAAGGAGCGCACATCAACCCAAGAACCCCACCCACCCGCCCCTTCAACCACCCTCTGCCCCACCCACCCGCCCCTTCTGTTGTGTATGTACGTTTAAGGGGAGAACTACTTTTACAGCTCCTGTATACTGTAGTACCGGCAGTGACCACACCTGTATATAAACCCTGAGTAGGGATCTGTACTGTAGTTTTCGAGCAACCCTCATCCAGTAAACACCTGTTGATTGTTCCTCTGCAGTCTCTGTCTATTTACTAACGGACACCATACCTCAAGATTCACAGATTTAACACCTTCAATCCAAGTAGTCCTCACCCACCCGCCCCTTCAACACAAGCACCACACCCACACGCCCCTTCAAACACCGCCTGCCCCACCTGCGACAGAGACTGTAGGTTCCACATTGGACTAATCAGTCACCTGAGAACTCATTTTTAATGTGGAAGCAAGCCATCCTCGGTTCTGAGGGACTGCCTATGAAGAAGAAGTCTTCAAATTGCAGAGTCTGTGTGAGTGTGTGTTGTCATGTTACTGTAAATTTTAGTTCAATGTGGGTGGGAGGGAGACTGTGAGTGAGAGAGAGACAGACAGAAAGTCAGTGAGAGTGAGTGAGACATGCAATCAACAGGCAAATTGCTGAATAGAAAGCCTGTTTCTGTAGGCCACAAAGTGAAATGATAAGATACTGAAAAGTGTCTTTTTCGTTTTAATCTTCCAACACAGCAGTCATCTCTCTGGAGCTGGCCAGGTTGTGAGTGTGTGTGTGTGTGTGTGTGTGAGAGAGAGAGGGCTAAAGCTGGTGTTTGTGTGAGATGTGGTCTGCTGTCTTATTACCTGCTGTTGTTGTATTAAACCTTATTGATTTCATTATGGCCTGGTCCACATGTAATGCTGCTGTGTATCACTTTATTGCATTTTATTTCATTTCACTTCACTTCAAGACAGGTAGTCAGTTAGTGAGATACTGAAAAATGTCTTTGTGGACTCTCTGTCAGTAAAAGCTGCTCTGCGATCTTTTCATTCTATTTATTCCGCTCCACTCAAATCAAGACAAGGCAGGGAGGCAGTGAGAGATCTTATGTTCATTAATAAATAGACATTCATATTCTGAACACAGCTAGCTTTTGCTAGTTACTTTATTGAGCACATGTGGACTAGGTACAGTATCTGTAGAGGCTTCCATCTTGACTGTTGCCTTGTGGGTAGCCTAGTGCCTCATGGGTAATGTAGTCTTAATATACATACAGCTGGGTAGTGTAGTCTTATACATACAGCTATACACAGCTCTACTGCTCCACCTAGTGTCCAATATAGAATGACATTTTATTGATCATTACAAGAGACACATGGGCCTAGAAATTCAGTTGCGTCCGCCAGCCGTTAGCGCCATAAGAGGGGTAGGTTTCCAGCGCTAGGCACATAGCGCCCGGGCGCAGGCCGGTCTGCGCCTACGCCCAACTTCAGTTGACATTTAGCGCCGGCGCAAAGTGTTTGCGCCCGCTCAGCTGCGCACGCAGCTTATGACGTCATTTCGTCGTGCAACGCTGTTTGTGCGCCCCAAACCGGAAATTCAGTGGCGCCCGCCCAATGTGGGCGTGGTGCTGTTAAGAACTGTGAAGTGGAACGCAGCAGAGGCCCTGCGGGCCTCGGGGAGCGCTAATTAAAGGGCCCTTAGACTGAAGTATAAAGGCCAGCCATTTTGCTGCAATGACTTTAGTGCTTTGGATTTCTGGACAGAGACCAAGGAACAGACCTTCCTGATTTGGGACAACATAGGAGAGGTATGTTTGGCTTCTGGCCAGAGCTTGGAAATTTCACTCATTTTGATTTCACTGTTTGCAAGTTTATTATGAGGGCTGCATGGGGTTCCAACCCTCAGTTCCAGCATTATGTGCGAAGGGCTCGCAGACGCTGTGTGAGAGGGCCAGCCATGCCTAGACACAGAGCGGCCATCAGGCGTCGGCAACGTAGGCCTTACCCACTCAGGGAATACCGGCAGCAGGTGTCCTATCTCACCATGACTGCCGCGCATTGTGTTAAGAGGCTGCGCTTCAGAAGGGAGGTGGTTGCAGAGATCTGCCAGCTGCTTCACAGAGATCTGCGTCCACAGCTGATGTGCAGGACGTCTCTGTCGGTGGAAGTGAAGGTCACGGTGGCTCTGAACCTTTATGCAAGTGGCTCATTCCAAGCCGCTGCTGGGGACATAGCGAACATTTCCCAGTTTGCCGTGCATCGCTGCATCCGGCAGGTCACCGATGCCCTTTTCGCAAGGAGACACCAATTCATCTCCTTCCCCATGACCCTAGAGAGGCAGGAGCAGCGTGCAGTCGGATTTGCCAGGATCGCCGACTTCCCCATGGTGCAGGGCGCCATTGACTGCATGCATGTGGCTATGCGGGCACCTATCGACAATGCCGAGGATTACCGCAACCGGAAGTGCTACCATTCCCTCAATGTACAGCTGGTGTGTGACCACAGGCAGTGCATCCTAGCTGTGAATGCCCGCTTTCCAGGAAGCTTCCACGATGCATTTATCCTGCGCCAGACTACTGTGGCTGACATGTTCGAGGCACAGCCTCCACCAAGGGGATGGCTTATTGGGGACAAGGGCTACCCTTTGCGTACATGGCTCATGACCCCGCTCCTCGCACCCAGGACCCCTGCGGAGGAGGCATACAACGAAAGCCATCAAGCCACAAGGAACATCATAGAGCAAGCGATTGGCATCCTCAAGCAATGGTTCCGCTGCCTGGATCGATCCGGCGGATCTCTACAGTATTCGCCGGATAGAGTCTCCCAGTTCGTCGTCGTTTGCTGCATGCTGCACAACCTGGCTATCCGCAGGACTCAGGCACTGCCACCTCACGTTGGACCACCACCTCAGGAGGACGAGCAGGAGGATCATGAGGAGGAGGAGGAGTACCAGCCCAGGAGGGAGCCACAAGGTCCAAGGGCCGTCCGCCGGCGGCTTATTGAACGACACTTCTAGGCCCCCTGTCAGGGAATGGCTTGTGGCAATGAACGCACCTGAATGCAGCCGCTCCGCAAGCCCTCAGCCGGTTAACGCAACAACCACTTGAAACATGACACCTGGACAAGCTGAATAAATAAAAAGCTTTATTTAACAAACTCAGGGCCCTTCCCACATGAAATAGAAAAACAGACAACACCCCCAAAAAACAGTCAAAAACATATCTCACTCCCACAACCTGGGGAGGAATAACAAAACTTGTCCATCCAATTGGCCTTCATCCTCGGCCTAACCAAGACAAACCCCCCCATACAGAACACAAACACCCCCATATAAAAAAACAGTAGCCTTCATCTTCGGCGTTAGCAAAATAAGCCCCACCCCCATACAGAACACAAACACCCCCATATAAATAAACAGTTGGCAACACACTCTACTTGGTGTGCCGACAGGGGGAGTCCTTGTGCAGGCTTCTTCGGCCCCTGCCCGACCTGTTGCTCCACCTCAACCTGGGCCCTGTGGGTGTTGCAAGGCTGGGGGAAGTCTCCTGAGGGGCACAATGCGTGACGGCAGATGCCCTTGGGGGTCGGCCTAGACGAGGTCCGGCCCTGGAGGGGCCGGCTGCTGACTGCTGCAGCTGTGGCTGGGCAGCATCAGTCTCTCCAGCAGCTCGTCGCAGCTTGGCTGGGGGAGTGGCAGTGGCGGCTGCATCAATGGGGGCAAGCTGGCTGATGCCAGGCGCTCGCTGGTCGCTAGAGACACTGGCACTCTGCCGGGCTGGCACTGCAGCAAGCGCAGCAATCTGGTGAAGGCCAGACTGCTGTGCTGCAGCAGGGGGGCGGGTGCCCTGGTGATGCTTCCGTGACACAGCGAGTGTGGCAGAAGTGAGTGCCCGAGCTGCCCTGGTCTGTGCCCGCATCAGATCAGCAAGTGTCTGCACGGCACCACTCATGAACTCACGACTCGCGTCCTGTGCTGCCGCGAGTTGGTCAACACCCCTGGCCTGTGAGTCCCCGAAATCGGCCACACTATGAGCCAGGGACTCAATGGCCTGAGGCAACTGTCCCACAACCCCCATGAACTCGTTGTGGCGCCGCTCCGAGGCCACGGACATTTCATCAAGGAGGCGCAACTCCTGGGCGAGTACCGTCTCCGGACTGGAGGCCGGACTCTCCCTCTGGGGAGAAGGCCGCCGAGCTGCCCGACCCTTCCCGCGTGTCTGGACGCCACTGGGCCCAGCAACTGCCCTCCCCTGCAACACTTCCCCCCTCTGGGGAGAAGGCCGCCGTGCTGCCCGACCCTTCCCGCGTGCCTGGACGCCACTGCGCCCAGCAACTACACCCCCCTGCAACACTTCCCCCCTCTGGGGAGAAGGCAGCCATGCTGCCCGACCCTTCTCGCGTGCCTGGACGCCACTGGGCCCAGGAGCTACAACCCCCTGCAACACTTCCCCCTGGCTCTCCTCCAGGCAAGACGTGTCCCCTCCATTGCCATCCCCTGGCGCAGATGAGGGTTCCCCCGATGTGCCGCCTTCCTCTTGGTCCTCGTCGTCCTCCTCTTCCGAGGGACTGGCACTCTCAGCTTCAGGGACCTCCTCCTCACCAGCTGAAAGCAGGAAGGCACAAGACTAGCTTTAGAGTGAGGACAGGGCGTCAGCGAGGGAGGCATGATTGGTGGCATTATGCGCATTGGTCGGACAGTGGCAAAGGATGTAGATCTAAAGCGCAAGGGGAACGAGAGAGGTGCAAACGTTCATGTCCTTACCATTGGGGCCCAGCACAGGGTCGGCATCTCCAATAGCAACGGGGCCAACCACCCGGGCAGGCATGAGTCGAGCCACACGCTCCTCCAGGTCACTGAGCTCCTGCAACTGGGCACGGCCTCCCCCGGTGACAGTCCGGTTCCTCAGATTCTGTGCCAGCTTGGCCTGCAAGAGAAAGGATGGCCTCTAAGTACAGTATGGTGCCCTGTTGTTGTGTGCACTGCCTCCCATGGTCGAATAGCTTGGCCAGTGTGGTGCCCTGTTGTTGTGTGCACTGCCTCCCATGGTCGAATAGCTTGGTCAGTGTGTGAAGTGCTGAAAGTGCTATTGATGATCATGCCAGTGCCATAGCTGCTGGAGGAGGGCTGGCCATTAGGCCTTTGAGGTCCCTTTGCCCATAATGTGAGGTGCACGTGCAAGGATGAGGAGGACACTGGAAAGGGTACTCACCCTGACCAACCGAGTGAGGTCGTTGTACTTCTTGCGGCATTGGTCACCAGTCCTGGGGACATCGCTGTTGGCTAAAACCCTCAGGGTGATTTCCCTCCAGGCTCTCCTGTACTGCCACTGTCCGGGCACAAGATCTCTCTTTTCTTTTCCAACCCCCTAAGCAGCACCCTCAAAGCAGGCTCTGCGAAACGCATGCGCTCGTTCACGGGCCTTCTGCATGGCTTCAGGCGCTTTTTTGGGTCCACCAGCAGTGTTCAGGCCTAGCTGCAGGGCTCCACTATCCAGGGCGTGGCAGCAGACAAAGTCGACCCTTCCCCCTTTAAGAGCTGGCCGGCGTCAGGGTGTCTGCTGTCAATCAAAACATGACCGCACCTGCGCTGCGCCCGGCCTCCGCGTTATCAGTCTGCACCGCCGGCTTAGCGCCTAAAGATAGGGGTGCAACGCCAGTTTCAGCGCTCGCCCAAACTCCTTGGCCAAAGCTACTGAATTTCGGCGAAGTGGCCTACACTTTCCGGCGGGCGCTAACTTTACCGCCCACCCGACTTTACCGCCCCAAAAGTGGCTAGACTGAATTTCTAGGCCAAACAAGCAGAATACAAATCAAACAGAAAATGCTGGAAACACTCAGCAGGTCAGGCAGCGTCTGTGGGGAGAGGGAGAAACATGGTTAACGTTTCAGTTCGATGACCTGTCGTCACAACCTTGCCAGAATCTGACAAAAGGTCATCGAGCTGAATTAACTCTGTTTCGCTCTCTCTCTCCACAGAAGCTGCCTGACCTGTTGAGTGTTTGCAGCATTTCCTGTTTTAATTTCAGATTTCCAACATCCACAGTATTTGGCTTTCGATGCAGAATAGAAAGCCTAATTCTGTAGGCCGCACCATGAAAGATAAGAAACTGAAAAGTGTTTTTTTTACTTTTAAACTGCCAAACAAAGCAGAGCAATGAGGGAAATCAACTTGATTTCATTGCTGACAGTGTTGTGTGGAAATTTTAAGACTGGCCTGTGTGTGTGTGTGAGAGAGAGAGAGAGACGGAGAGCAAGAGCTGGTGTGTATGCAGGGATTGTCTGTGGTCAAGTTACCTGCCGTGTGCATTGGTACTGCATCTCATGTCTGTTAAAGCAGAAAGTGTACGCCATTAGATCACACTGATTTAATTCCAGACCGCACTGCTGTGGGATCTTACTCTGCCTTTCTTTCAAGACTTGTAAAAATCAAAGCAACATATATACAACAGGCCAAATGATGTTTTGCTGGACTGGACTTTATCGGGGAATGTTTGTGGGAAGTGTCACAGCATATCCTGCTTTGGGACGTTGCTCTCCCTTTAATTCCCAACCCAGACAAGACAAGACTTTTGTAAAAACAAAGTATATATATATTATATTTATTTCATTGCTTTTTCAGAATAATCCATTTGATGTTTTTCTGGACTGGGCTCTATTGGGGAATGTTTCTGGAGTGTTTTCAGAGCAAATGCTACTGTGGGATCTTTCCATTCATTATATTCCACTCCACTCAAATCACAGAATACATTTCATTTACAGAAGTAAAGTCCATATGTTATTATTATTATCTATTCTTGATAGTATTTGCTACTCCACATCTCAGCTCATAACATCACAGAACTGAGAGTTAACGTCTCCATACAGAACGAAGCGCTCGATGCTGTAACCCAGTTCGGCCACCTGCTTCCCCCAGTGTCTCTATACCTCAAATCAATCTTAGAAAGAACTAGCACCTCGGAAGCTCACTTAGTTCAAAGGACACAGTGGAATAAGGAGATGGAATCAGAAATCCAAAAGATGGGGGAACGGAAGTGGTATGAATCAGTCTACAATGTTAGCCAAACTCCTTGGTTAAGGCTGCTAACCCTTGCTCTCAGTAGTAGCGAAAGGATCCACAATGACATTCCTGGTAGGCTAACTACGGCACCTAATCAAATGGATGGGGAGACGGGCCAATAAATTAGAATAAGCTAGAATAGTTAAGAGCAAGTTGTGAGAAGTCAATAAGGATATTTCCTTCTCAAAGAAGGGAATTGTAATAAACAGCTATTAGATTCATGGATGAAGTTTGACTCTTAGAACAGAAATTAAAACTACAGTCAGGAACAGATGGGGGAAGAGTCAGCAAGGCAAATTATCACACACCAAAATGATAAGACGGTCGTAAAATGCAAGGAAACAGGGAGGATAGCGCCTTGACTAGATTCAGGCTCATGTGGATCAATGCTGGCTCAGGCCCAGCACCTAGACTAGTTTCAGCCTCTGAGGTGGATCAGTGCTGGCTCAGGGCCAACACTTTGACTAGATTCATCTCTGATGTTGATCAATGCTGGCTCAGGTCTAACACCTTGATTATATTCAGCCTTTGAGGTGGATCAATGCTGCCTCAGGTCTAACACCTTGTCTAGATTCAGCCTCTGAGGTGGATCAATGCTGGCTCAGGCCTAACACCTTGACTAGATTCAGCCTCTGAGGTGGATCAATGCTGGCTCAGGCCCAACATCTTGATTAGATTCATCCTCTGAGGTGGATCAATGCTGGCTCAGGCCCAACATCTTGATTAGATTCAGCCTCTGAGGTGGATCAATGCAGGCTCAGACCTAACTCCTTGACTAGATTAGGCCTCTGAGGTGGATCAATGCTGGCTCAGGCCTAACACCTTGATTAGATTCAGCCTCTGAGGTGGATCAATGCAGGCGCAGACCTAACTCCTTGACTAGATTCAGCCTCTGAGGTGGATCAATGCTGGCTCAGGCCTAACAACTTGAATAGATTCAGCCTCTGAGGTGGATCAATTCTGGCTCAGGCCTAACACCTTGACTGGATTCAGCCTCTGAAGTGGATCAATGCTGGCTCAGGCCCAACATCTTGAATAGAGTCAGCCTCTGAGGTGGATCAATGCTGGCTCAGGCCTAACACCTTGATTTGATTCAGCCTCTGAGGTGGATCAATGCTGGCTCAGGCACAACACCTTGACTAGATTCAGCCTCTAAGGTGGATCAATGCTGGCTCAGGCACAACACCTTGACTAGATTCAGCCTCAGAGGTGGATCAATGCTGGCTCAGGCCTAACAGCTTGACTGAGTTCAGCCTCTGTGATGGATCAATGCTGGCTCAGGCCCAACACTTTGACTCGATTCAGCCTCTAAGGTGGATCAATGCTGCATCAGGCCTAACACCTTGACTAGATTCATCCACTGAGGTGGATCAATGCTGGCTCAGTTCTAACACCTTGACTCGATTCAGCCTCTGAGGTGCATCAATGCTGCATCAGGCCTAACACCTTGACTAGATTCAGCCTCTGAGGTGGATCAATGCTGGCTCAGGCCCATCACCTAGACTAGATTCAGCCTCAGAGGGAATCAATGCTGGATCAGGCACAAAACATTGACCAGTTTCAGCCTCTGAGGTGGTTCAATGCTGGCTCGGACCCAACACCTTGACCAGTTTCAGCCTCTGAGGTGGATCAATGCTGGCTCAGGCCTAACACCTTGACTAGATTCAGCCTCTGAGGTGGATCAATGCTGTCTCAGGCCCAGCACCTTGACTAGATTCCGCCTCTAAGGTGGATCAATGCTGGATCAGGCCCAACACCTTGACGAGATACAGCCTCTGAAGTGGATCAATGCTGGCTCAGGCCTAACACCTTGACTAGATTCAGCCTCTGAGGTGGGTCAATGCTGGCTCAGGCCTAACACCTTGATAAGATTCAGACTCTGAGGTGGATCAATGCTGGCTCAGGCCTAACAGCTTGACTAAATTCAGCCTCTGTGATGGATCAATGCTCGCTCAGGCCCAACACTTTGACTCGATTCAGCCTCTGAGGAGGATCAATGCCGGCTCAGTTCTAACACCTTGACTAGACTCAGCCTCTGAGGTGAATCAATGCTGGCTCAGGCCCAACACCTTGACTAGATTCAGACTCTGAGGTGGATCAATGCTGGCTCAGGTCTAACACCTTGTCTGGATTCAGCCTCTGATGTGGATCAATGCTGGCTCAGGCCCAACACCTTGACTAGATTCAGCCTCTGAGGTGGATCAATGCTGGCTCAGACCTAACATCTTGACTAGATACAGCCTCTGAGGTGGATCAATGCTGGCTCAGGCCCAACACCTTGTCCAGATTCAGCCTCTGAGGTGGATCAATGCTGGCTCAGACCCAACATCTTGATTAGATTCTGCCTCTGAGGTGGATCAATGCTGGCTCAGGCCCAACATCTTGATTAGATTCAGCCTCTGAGGTGGATCAATGCCGGCTCAGGCCCAACACCTTGACCAGATTCTGCCTCTGAGGTGGATCAATGCTGGCTCAGGCCTAACACCTTGATTAGATTCAGCCTCTGAGGATGATCAATGCAGGCTCAGGCCTAACACCTTGACTAGATTCAGCCTCTGAGGTGGATCAATGCTGGCTCAGGCCTAACTCCTTGACTAGATTCAGCCTCTGAGGTGGATCAATGCTGGCTCGGGCCTAACACCTTGAATATGTTCAGCCTCTGACGTGAATCCATGCCAGCACAGGCCCAACAACTTGACTGGATTCAGCCTCTGAGATGGATCAATGATGGCTCAGGACTAACACCTTGAATATGTTCAGCCTCTGACGTGAATCAATGCTAGCACAGGCCCAACAACTTGACTAGATTCAGCCACTGAGGAGGATCAATGCTGGCTCAGACCTAACACCTGGACTAGATTCAGCCTCTGACGTGATTCATTGCTAGCACAGGCCCAACACCTTGACTAGATTCAGCCTCTGAGGTGGATCAATGCTGGCTCAGGCCTAACACCATGACTAGGTTCAGCATCTGAGGTGGATCAATGCTGGCTCAGGCCCAACACCTTGACTAGATTCAGCCTCTGAGGTGAATCAATGCTGGCTCAGGCCTTTCACCTTGACTAGATTCAGCCTCTGAGGTGGATCAATGCTGGCTCAGGCCGAACACCTTGACTACATTCAGCCTCTGAGGTGGATCAATGCTGTCTCAGGCGTAACACCTTGACTTGATTCAGTCTCTGAGGTGGATCAATGCTGGCTCAGGCCCAACTCCTTGAATGGATTGAGCCTCTGATGTGGAGCAATGCTGGCACTGTTCTAACACCTTGACTAGATTCAGCCTCTGAGGTGGATCAATGCCTGCTGAGGCCTAAAACCTTGACTAGATTCAGCCTCTGAGGTGGATCAATGCTGGCCCAGGCCTAACACATTGACTAGATTCAGCCTCTGAGGTGGATCAATGCTGGCTCAGGCCTTACACCTTGACGAGATTCAGCCTCTGAGGTGGATCAATGCCTGCTGAGGCCTAAAACCTTGACTAGATTCAGCCTCTGAGGGGGATCAATGCTGGCTCAGGCCCAACACCTTGACGAGATTCAGCCTCTGAGGTGGATCAATGCTGGCTCAGGCCCAACACCTTGACTAGTTTCAGCCTCTGACGTGGACCAATGCTGGCTCTGATCTAACACCTAGACTAGATTCAGCCTCTGATGTGGATCATTGCTGGCTCAGGCCTAACACATTGACTAGATTCAGCCTCTGAGGTGGATCATTGCTGGCTCAGGCCTAACACCTTGACCAGATTCAGCCTCTGACGTGGATGAATGCCGGCTCAGGCCCAACACCTTGACGAGATTCAGCCTCTGAGGTGCTTCAATGCCGACTCAGGCCTAACACCTTGACTATTGTAATGAAATCTGTTTGTCTTGATCCTGTATTCATTTTGCACTGATGTATATTACTCTCCCCCACTGTGTATAGTTTCTCTTCATCTTTCCCGACTAACCTGGGAGGTTCCAGGTCTTGGCTCTTGCCTCCGCCCCTGACTTCTCTTACATAAAGATCCCAGGATCTGTATGACTCATTCCCGTGAACCAGTCGGCGTGTTGAGATGTTAGCTCTGATCTTAGTGATTAAAAGCCAACTTGTTTAAGTCTATAACTTCTAGTTTTCTGGTTATTGAAGGCCCATCAATTTTAATCACTAACGAATACTAGGATGGATCGACTCCTAAAACCAGAGCGTCTGGACTTGGATCAACATTCTGCTGAAGCATCAAATCAATTTGGACACTGGCTCAAATGCTTCAAACACTTCGCGGGGGCCTCATCCACTAGCGAGGTAGATAAATTGAGTCTACTGATTACTCGCGTAAGTCATCGAATATATTCATTCATCCGGGATGCCACCTCTTACATGGAGGCCATCACTATCCTGAAGGCCCAAAACCAGAGGCCGGTAAACGAAGTGTACGCCAGACATCTGCTGGCTACACGCAAGCAGCGACCTGAGGAAACAATGGACGATTTCTTACAGGGTCTAAAGGACCTGGTCCGGGACTGTAACTGCAAGGCCGTGATGGCCAACGCGTACTCTGATGAATTGTTCCATGATTCCTTCATCACGGGTCTCAAATCGAATTATGTCCGGCAGAGACTGCTGGAGAAGGAGGTCCTGGACTTAAAAAAGGCAGTGGCCACTGCGCGATCGCTGGACGTGCCCCAAAAAAACTCTGACTCTTATTCTTCTGGCCATGCGGCCCTCACCACCTCGTGCGCGCCGAGGGGGCTGCCATCTTGGAATCAGCCACCTTCCCCATCCAGGTCTCAGACCAGCTCTACGCCGCTGGAGTCCTCACACAGAGGTTCACCCATGAGTCCTACGACAGCGGCAATGTCTCAAGGCCCGAAATGCTACTTCTGCGGCCAGGCCAAGCACTCCAGACAATGATGCCCAGCGAAGTACGCTACATGCTTCAAATGTTAGAAAAAGTGGCATTTTAGCAAAGTCTGCAGGGGGAATCCGATTTCCAACCCCGTCACCGCCTCGTACGTGCCGTGCGGGCCGCCATTTTGGGATCCGCCATCTTTTCCTGACTCAACGGCCGCCCAGGGCCCAACAGTGGCTTCGATCACAGTGGATCAATCCAGGCCACACCCGTTGACAAAATCCATGATGGACATAGAGGTAAACGGGAATTTAACGAAATGTTTAATTGACTGTGGGAGTACCCAGAGTTTTATCCACCCTAGCCTGGTACGGCAGCACTCATTAACGGTAACCCCTACACAGAGCAGAATTGCTATGGCTGCTAATCCCCACACTTCGGGCATTTTGGGCTACCGTGTGGTAACACTAACTGTAAAAGGCACGGACTACAAGAATTTAAAACTCCTCGTGATGCCAAAACTCTGTGTTAATGTAATCTTGGTGCTGGGCTTCCAGTGCCACCACGAAAGTGTCACGGTAGCATATGGCGGGTCCCAGCCGCCACTCACAGTCTGTGGCATATCAACCTTAAAATCAGCCCGCCCTTTTTATTCGCTAATCTTGCTCCGAACTGTAGGCCCATAGCGACCAAAAGTAGATGGTACAGTCTGGAAGACAGACACTTTATCAAGGCGGAAGTGGACAGACTCCTGCAGGAAGGCATTATTGAATGCAGTACCAGCCCGTGGCGTGCCCAAGTAGTCATAGTTAAAAATAGCGAAAAGAAACGGTTGGTAATTGACTACAGCCAGGCTGTTAATATTTATACCCAGCTAGATGCCTACCCTTTACCCCGCATGTCAGAAATGGTCAACCAGATTGCGCAATACCGAGTCTTCTCGACTATCGACCTCGAATCCGCGTATCACCAGCTCCCCCTTAGAGCGGAGGACCGCCCATACACCACCTTCGAGGCGAACGGGCGCCTCTACCATTTTCTCTGAGTGCCCTTCGGGGTAACAAATGTGGTCTCGGTCTTCCAACGTGACATGGACCGCATGGTTGACGAGAATAAACTACAAGCTACCTACCCCTATCTGGACAATGTCACTATCTGCGGGCACAACCAGCAAGACCACGATCTAAATCTTGCGAGATTTTTAAAAACTGCCCTAAAGCTGAGTCTAACCAACAACGAAGACAAATGTTTCTTTAACACAACCCGTCTCTGCATCCTCGGCTGTGCGGTGGAAGATGGGGCAATTGGACCGGACCCTGACCGATTACACCCCCTAAAGGAACTGCCCCTGCCACACAATCCCAAAGCTTTAAAAAGGTGCCTGGGACTTTTTTTGTATTATGCCCAATGGGTGCCTAATTACTCTAATAAGGCCCGACCCCTCATTAAATCGACGTCCGTCCCACTATCAGCTGAAGCTCGGGAGGCTTTCACCAGTATTAAACAGGACGTTGAAAGGGCTGCAGTGTGTGCAGTGGACGAATGCATTCCCTTTCAAGTCGAAAGTGATGCGTCAGACTTTGCCTTAGCTGCGACCCTCAATCCGGCTGAGAGACCTGTGGCCTTCTTCTCCCAAAACCTTCAGGGACCTGAAATCAGGCACTCTTCTGTCGAGAAGGAGGCACAGGCTATAGTGGAGGCAGTGCAGCACTGGAGACACGACCTAGCCGGCATACATTTCACGCTGCACATCGACCAGCGGTCGGTGGCTTTCATGTTTAATAACAAACAAAGGGGGAAAATCAAGAATGACAAAATACTCAGGTGGAGGATCGAACTATCCACGTTCGACTATGATATTATGTACAGGCCGGGAGCCCTTAATGAACCCCCAGACGCCCTATCGCGGGGAATGTGTGCCAGCATTCATACGGACAAATTACAGGGTCTCCACAATGACCTCTGTCACCCAGGGGGACCCGACTATACCATTTTATAAAGTCCCGCAATCTGCCCCACTCCATCGAGGAGGTCAGGTCAATGACCAGAGCCTGCCGCTTCTGTGTGGAATGCAAGCCTCATTCCTACAGGCCTGACCGTGCACACCTTATCAAAGCCACACGGCCATTCGAGCGCCCAACTCTGGACTTCAAGGGACCCCTTCCCTCTGCCGACAGTAACGTATACTTCCTCAATATCATTGATGAATATTTCCGCTTCCCCTTCACCATTCCCTGCCCAGACATGACCAGTGCCACGGTCATCAACTGCCTCTGTAATCTATTCTGCATGTTTGGCATGCTGAACTACACATACAGCGATAGGGGGACGTCATTCATGAGTGACGAGCTGCGCCAGTTCTTGCTCTCGAAGGGGATAGCCACTAGCAGAACCATTAGCTACAACCCCGGGGTAAGGGGCAAGTGGAAAGGGAGAATGCTACTGTTTGGAAGGGTGTCACATTAGCCTTAAAGTCAAAAGGCCTTCCGACCTCCCGCTGGCAGGAAGTCCTCCCAGACGTGCTCCACTCCATAAGGTCTCTGTTATGTACTGCCACTAACTCTAACCCTCACGCAAAGATGTTCGTTTTCCCCCGGAAATCCACCTCGGGCATATCTGTACCCGCGTGGCTGACGTCTCTGGGGACAGTACTATTGTGGAAGCACGTGAGAGGCCATAAAATGGACCCCCTTTTGGAAAAGGTACAGCTCCTCCATGCAAACCCTCAGTACGCCTATATCGAATACTCTGACGGGCGAGAGGACACTGTTTCCATAAAAGACCTCTCTCCCTTGGGGAGCGGAGAGAATGATGGGAGACTACCCGATGAAGACCTACACTACAAAGAGACAGGACGCCCAGAGGCATCAATACCCAACTTTAACCTGGGGGCACTGCAGATAACCTGGAAGACACTGCGGAGGCCCGGACAGTGGAGGAACCAGAATCCACTCCCCTAGATGCACCCCAACCGGCTTTGCGCCGATCACTGAGAACTGCAAAACCTCCTGACAGACTCACTTATACCAACTTTTAAGAAACATCACCCCGATGGACTAAATCTATAGAAGCGGTAAATGTAATGAAATCTGTTTGTCTTGATCCTGTATTCGTTTTGCACTCATGTATATTACCCTCCCCCACTGTGTATAGTTTCACTTCCTCTTTCCAACCTGGCAGTTTCCAGGTCTTGGCTCTTGTCTCCGCACCTGACTTCTCTTACATAAAGATCCCAGAATCTGTATGACTCATTCCTGTGAACCAGTCGGCATGTTGAGATGTTAGCTCTGATCTTAGTGATTAAAAGCCAACTTGTTTAAGTCTATAACTTCTAGTTTTGTGGTTATTTAAGGCCCATCAACTATGTTAAGCCTCTGAGGTGGATCAATGCTGACTCAGGCCCAAAACCTTGTCTAGATTCAGCCTCTGAAGTGTATCAATGCTTTCACAGGCCCAACACCTTGACTAGATTCAGCCTCTGAGGTGGATCAATGCTGGCTCAGGCCTAACACCTAGACCAGATTCAGCCTCTGAGGTGGATCAATGCTTGCTCAGGCCTAACACCTTGACCAGATTCAGCCTCTGAGGTGGATCAATGCTGGCTCAGGCCCAACACCTTGACTAGATTCAGCCTCTAAGGTGTATCAATGCTTTCTCAGGCCCAACACCTTGACTAGATTCAGCCTCTGAGGTGGATCAATGCTTGCTCAGGCCTAACACCTTGACCAGATTCAGCCTCTGAGGTTGATGAATGTCGGCTTAGGCCCAACACCTTGACTAGATTCAGCCTCTGAGGTGGATCAATGCTGGCTCAGTCCGAACAACTTGACTAGATTCAGCCTCTGAGGTGGATCAATGCTGGCTCAGGCCTAACACCTTGACTAGATTCAGCCTCTGAGGTGGATCAATGCTGGCTCAGGCCCAACACCTTTACAAGATTCAGCCTCTGAGGTGGATCAATGCTGGCTCAGGCACAACACCTTTACAAGATTCAGCCTCTGAGGTGGAGCAATGCTGGCTCAGGCCCAACACCTTGGCTAGATTCACCCTCTGAGGTGGATCAGTGCTGGCTCAGGCCCAACACATTGACTAGATTCAGTCTCTGAGGTGGATCCATGCTGGCTCAGGCCCAACACCTTGTGGTAAACCACTGTTATTGTTTTCATTGTTGTTCACTTTTGTTCACTACTTTTATCGTTATTGCACATTGTTACCTCTTGCTACTCACTGTTTACCAATGCATGCCTCAGCTGGCTCCGCCTACATGACCTGGTATAAAGGTGGCTGCCCGGCAACCCACTTCCTTCTTTGAACCAGTCGTCCACGATAGGCATGCTCTGTTCTTTAGTTAATAAAAACCTTTTCATTACTTTCCTAATTCATCGCCTTTTATGGAGTAATTGAGAAGCGTATCAATTTTATTAACTAAAATTAAAATGTCCGGAACTGAGCAGCAACAACAGCAACAACAGCAGGCGTTGCTGTGAGCCATCAGACCAGCATGCCTGGACCTCGACCCTCAAGCGTGGGTTCAGCTACCAATTTCGAACACTGGCTGAGCTGCTTTGAATCCTTCCTAGAAGCCTCCGCCGTGACATTGGAGGAGAACAAATTAAAAGTCCTGACCGCCCAGGTGAGCCCTCAAGTATGTGCACTCATCTGGGACGCTACTACTACCCAGACACCTCCTGGGATCCCGCAGGCAGCAACCGGGGGAATCGTTAGAGGCATTTTTACGGGCGTTGCAGACGCTCTGCAGGGACTGCGACTGTGAGGCGGTAACGGCTGCGGCGCACGCGGAGGGACTTACCTGTGATGCCTTCGTTAAGGGCCTCCAGTCCGACTACTCCCGGCAGAGACTGCTCGAAAGCAAGGAGATCGACCTGAAGATGGCCGTAGCCCTCGCGCTCTCACGAGATGTGGGCCACCGAAACCTCGAATCATACTCACGTAACGGGGCCGCGCCATGGACATCGCAACCTTGGGACATGGGACCGCCACCCCCCGGTACCAACTACTGCAGCGATGTCCCAAAATCAACTTGGACTGCCGCCCCTGGTACCAACTACTGCAACGATGTCCCGTAACCAGGCTCAAAAATGCTATTTCTCTGGCCAGTTAAAGCACCCTAGAGCACGCTGCCCGGCGAAGACCGCTACCTGCTCTGGATGTGGGAAGAAAGGCCATTACGCCAACGCCTGCAGAGGTAATCCCGCGAACGCCAGCAGCACCGCGTCTGAACCGTGGGGGCAGCCATCTTATCCGCCATTTTGTGCACCTCCGGCCGCGTGGGGATCGGAATCATGGCCGCCGCCATTTTGCCCGCTGCAGTCAACCGCCAATTTGTCTCCGGACTCGACCACCGTCTCGTCGGACGACCATATCAGCTCACTCAGCCATACACTGGCCTCCGTTACGCTGGATCAAGCTCTCCCTCATCATCTGTCCAGGTCCATGATGGACATTACGGTAAACGGCCGCGCCACTACTTGCCTGTTCGACAGCGGGAGCACGGAGAATTTTATTCACCCCGACACGGTGCGTAGCCACTCCCTCACGGTCCTGCCAACGCGCCATCAGATTTCTATGGCGTCCAAGTCCCATTCAACGGATGTCGGCGGCTAATGTGTGGTGACCCTTTCGGTTAGGGGCACAGAATATAAAAATTATAAACTTCTTGTCCTGCCCCGTCTTTGCGCTGCCGTTCTGCTAGGGTTGGATTTTCAGTGCCACCTCAATAGTGTCACATTGTCATACGGTGGACCCCTTCCCTCACTCACAGTCTGCAACCAACAGCTTTTAAATCGCCTGCCGTGCACCACTTGCAGCCTTTCCACACTCAAAGACACCCCCCTCCCTTGTTCGCTAACCTCACCCGTGACTGTAAACCCATCGCTACCAAGAGCAGGCGGTACAGCGCTGGGGACAGAGCTTTTATTAGCGCTGAGGTGGAGCGACTCCTGAAGGAGGGTATTATCGAAGGGAGCACCAGCCCCTGCCGAGCCCAGGTTGTAGTTGTTAAGACCGCCAATAAACGCCGCCTGGTCATCGACTACAGCCAAACCATAAACCGGTACACCCAGCTGGACGCATACCCCCTTCCCCGCATATCTGATATGGTCAAACAGATCGCGCAATACAGGGTATTCGCCACCATTGATCTTAAGTCAGCATACCACCAACTCCCTATCCGCCATGAGGACCGCCAGTATACTGCCTTCGAGGCAAACGGCCGCCTCTACCACTTTCTTAGGGTCCCCTTCGGCGTCATCAATGGGGTTTCGGTCTTCCAAAGGGAGATGGACCGGATGGTTGACCAGAACGCGCTGCAGGCCACCTTTCCCTATCTGGCTAATGTCACCATCTGCGGCCACGACCAGCAGGACCATGACGTTAATCTAGCGAAATTCCTCCGTACGGCCCAGCGGCTGAATCTAACATACAATAAAGAGAAATGTATGTTTCGCACCACACGCCTTGCCATCGTCGGCTGCGTAGTGGAGAACGGAGTCATCGGGCCCGACCCCGACAGAATGCGTCGCCTTATGGAGCTCCCCCTCCCCCACTGCCTAAAAGCACTGAAGAGATGCCTGGGGTTTTTCTCTTACTATGCTCAGTGGGTGCCCAACTATCCGGACAAAGCCAGACCCCTCATCAAGTCCACCTCCTTCCCCCTGACATCGGAGGCGGGTGCTGCCTTCACTCTTATCAAGAGTGATATTGCGAAGGCCACAATGCACGCAGTGGATGAGTCCATCCCTTTCCAAGTGGAGAGCGATGCATCCGACTTCGCCCTAGCTGCAACCCTCAACCAGACGGGGAGACCCATGGCCTTTTTCTCAATGACCCTCCAGGGCCCCGAGATTCGACACTCCTCTGTCGAAAAGCAGGCCCAGGCTATTGTGGAAGCGGTGCGACACTGGAAGCATTTCCTGGCCGGAAAACGATTTACCCTTCTCACTGACCAGCGTTCAGTTGCTTTTATGTTCAATAATAAGCAGAGGGGCAAAATCAAGAACGACAAGATCCTGAGGTGGAGAATTGAACTCTCCACCTACAATTACGATATCTTGTACCGGCCCGGGAAACTCAATGAGCCCCCAGATGCTCTATCACGAGGTACATACGCCAACGCACAAGTTGATAGATTGCGGACCCTCCACAATGACCTCTGCCACCCCGGGGTCACCAGATTCTGCCACTTCATTAAGTCTCGCAACCTGCCCTACTCCATCGAAGAGGTCAGGACTATGACCAGGAACTGCCAAATCTGTGCCGAATGCAAACCGCATTTTTATAGGCCAGACAGAGCACGCCTGATCAAGGCCACTCGCCCCTTCGAGCGCTTGAGCATCGACTTTAAGGGGCCCCTCCCTTCCTCTGACCGCAACGTGTACTTCCTCAACATTGTTGATGAGCACTCCCCTTTCCCGTTTGCCATCCCTTGCCCAGACATGACCAGTACCACGGTCATCAAATGTCTGAATGACCTCTTCGCCTTGTTCGGTTTCTCTAGCTATATACATAGCGACCGGGGCCCGTCTTTCATGAGCGACGAACTTCGTCAGTACCTGCTCGCGAGAGGTATTGCTATGAGCAGGACCACCAGCTATAACCCCCGGGGGAACTGCCAGGTGGAAAGAGAGAACGCGACGGTTTGGAAGGCCGTCCTCTTAGCCTTAAAATCTAAGGGCCTTCCGACCTCTCGCTGGCAGGAGGCCCTCCCTGCGGCGCTCCACTCCATCCGGTCACTGCTTTGTACTGCCACTAATGCCACCCCTCATGAGCAAATGTTTGTTTTCCCCAGGAAGTCCACATCGGGAACCTCGCTACCGACATGGCTGACTTCTCCTGGGCCCGTCCTACTGCGGAGGCACGTGAGGACCCATAAAACGGACCCCCTGGTCGAGAGGGTGAACCTCCTACATGCCAAACCCCAGTATGCCTACGTGGCATACCCAGACGGGTGGGAGGACAAAGTCCCCATAAGAGACCTCGCACCCTCGGGCGCCCCTGAATCACCACCATTATCATCCACCACTTCTCCCAACCCAACCCCTGTAGACGGCATGCCGGAGCCACAGGACCCTCCGTCGACCACTCAGACACCAGATTCGACGTTGGATACTGCAGCACCGCCGCCGCTGCTGCGACGATCAGGACGGCATACAAGGCCTCCTGATAGACTTACCTACACGAACCTTTAGTACACTTCAGCCCGCCGGACTCAATTTTAAACAAGGGGTGAATGTGGTAAACCACTGTTATTGTTTTCATTGTTGTTCACTGTTGTTCACTACTGTTATCGTTATTGCACATTGTTACCTCTTGCTACTCACTGTGTACCAATGCATGCCTCAGCTGGCTCCGCCAACATGACCTGGTATAAAGGTGGCTGCCCGGCAGCCCACTTCCTTCTTGGAACCAGTCGTCCACGAGAGGCATCCTCTGTTCTTTAGTTAATAAAAACCTTTTCATTACTTTCCTAATTCGTTGCCTTTTATGGAGTAATTGATAAGCGTATCACTCCTTGACTAGATTCAGCCTCTGAGGTGGGTCAATGCTGGCTCAGTCCTAACAACTTGACTATGTTAAGCCTCTGAGTTGGATCAATGCTGGCTGAGCCACAACACCTTAACAAGATTCAACCTCTGAGGTGGATCAATGCTGGCTCAGGACCAACACCTTGAATAGATTCAGCCTCTGAGTTGGATCAATGCTGGATGAGCCACACCACCTTGACAAGATTCAGCCTCTGAGGTGGATCAATGCTGGCACAGGCCCAACACCTTGACTAGATTCAGCCTCTGAGGTGGATCTATGCTGGCTCAGGACCAACACCTTGAATAGATTCAGTCTCTGAGGTGGATCAATGCTGTATCAGGTCTAACACATTGATTAGATTCTGCCTCTGAGGTGGATCAATGCTGGCACAGGCCTAACACCTTGATTAGATTCAGCCTCTGTGTTGGATCAATGCTGGCTCAGGCCTAACACCTTGACTAGATTCAGCCTCTGAGGTGCATCAATGCAGGCTCAGGCCCAACACCTTGACTAGATTCAGCCTCTGAGGTGGATCAATGCTGGCTCAGGCCTAAATCCTTGACTAGATTCAGCCTCTGAGGTGGATCAAAGCTTGCTCAGGCCCAACTTCTTGACTAGATTCAGCCTCTGAGGTGGATCAATGCTGGATCAGGAATAACACCTTGCCAAGATTCAGCCTCTGAGATGGATCAAAGCTGGCTCAGGCCTAACACCTTGACTAGATTCAGCCTCTGAGGTGTATCAATGTTGGCTGAGGCCTAACACCTTGACGAGATTCAGCCTCTGAGGTGGATCAATGCTGGCTCACGTCTAACACCTTGACTATGTTAAACCTCAGAAGTGGATCAATGCTGGCTCAGGCCTAACACCTCGACGATGTTAAGCCTCTGAGGTGTGTCAATGCTGGCTCAGGCCCAACACCTTGACTAGATTCAGCCTCTGAGGTGGATCAATGCTGGCTCATGCCTAACACATTGACTAGATTCAGCCTCTGAGGTGGAGCAATGCTGCCTCAGGCCCAACACCTTGACGAGATTCAGCCTCTGAGGTGGATCAATGCCGACTCAGACCTAACACCTTGACTATGTTAAGCCTCTGAGATGGATTAATGCTGGCTCAGGCCCAACACCTTGACTAGATTCAGCCTCTGAGGAGGATCAATGCTGGCTCAGGCCCAACACCTTGACAAGATTTAGCCTCGGAGGTGGATCAATGCTGGCTCAGGTCTAACACATTGACACTATTCAGCATCTGAGGTGGATCAATGCTGGATTAGGCCTAACACCGTGACTAGATTCTGCCTCTGCTGTGGAAAAATGCTGGCTAAGGCCTAACACCTTGACACTATTCAGCCTATGAGGTGGATCAATGCTGGCTCAGGCCCAACACCTTGCCTAGATTCAGCCTCTGAGGTGGGTCAATGCTGGATCAGGCCCAACACCTTGGCTAGATTCAGTCTCTGAGGTGGACCAATGCTGACTCAGGCCCAACACCTTGACAAGTTTCAGCCTCTGAGATGGATCAATGCTGGATCAGGCCTAATATCTTGCCTAGATTCAGCCTCTGAGGTGGATCAATGCTGGCTCAGGCCCAACACCTTGAATAGATTCAGCCTCTGAGGTGGTTGAATGCCGGCTCAGGCCTAACACCTTGACTAGATTCAGCCTCTGAGGTGGTTGAATGCCGGCTCAGGCCCAACACGTTCACTAGAATCAGCCTCTGAGGTGGATCAATGCTGGCTCAGGCCCAACACCTTGACAAGATTCATCCTCTGATGTGGATCAATGCTGGTTCAGGCCTTACACCTTGGCTAGATTCAGCCTCTGAGGTGGATCAATGCTGGCTCAGGCCCAACACCTTGACTAGATTCAGCCTCTGTGGTGGATCAATGCTGGCTCGGGCCTAACACCTTTACTAGATTCATCCTCTGAGGTGGATCAATGCTGGTTCAGGCCTTACACCTTGGCTAGATTCAGCCTCTGAGGTGGATCAATGCTGGCTCAGGCCTTACACCTTGGCTAGATTCAGTCTCTGAGGTGGATCAATGCTGGCTCAGGCCCAACACCTTGACTAGATTCAGCCTCTGAGGTGGATCAATGCTGGCTCAGGCCTAACACCTTGAATAGATTCAGCCTCTGAGGTGGATCAATGCTGGCTCAGGCCTTACACTTTGACTAGATTCAGACTCTGAAGCGGATCAATGCTGGCTCAGGCCTAACACCTTGACTAGATTCAGCCTCTGAGGGGGATCAATGCTGGATGAGGCCTAACACCTTGCCTAGATTCAGCCTTTGTGTTGGATCAATGCTGGATCAGGCCTAACACCTTGACTAGATTCAGCCTCTGAGGTGGATCAATGCTGGATCAGGCCCAACTTCTTGAATAGATTCAGCCTCTGAGGAGGATCAATGTTGGATCAGTACTAACACCTTGACTAGATTCAGACTCTGAGGTGGATCAATGCTGGCTCAGGCCTAACACCTTGACTAGATTCAGCCTCTGAGGTGGATCAATGCTGGCTCAGGCCCAACACCTTGCCTAGATTCAGCCTCTGAGCTAGATCAATGCTGGCTCAGGCCTAACACCTTGTCTAGATTCAGCCGCTGAGGTGGATCAATGCTTGCTCAGGTCGAACACATTGATACTATTCAGCCTCTGAGGTGGATCAATGCTGGATCAGGACTAACACCTTGTCTAGATTCTGCATCTGAGGTGGAACAATGCTGGCTCAGGCCCAACACCTTGCCTAGATTCAGCCTTGGAGGTGGATCAATGCTGGCTCAGGTCTAACACCTTGGCTAGATTCTGCATCTGAGGTGGAACAATGCTGGCTCAGGCCCAACACCTTGCCTAGATTCAGCCTTGGAGGTGGATCAATGCTGGCTCAGGTCTAACACCTTGGCTAGATTCAGCCTCTGAGTTGGATCAATGCTGGCTCAGGCCCAACACCTTGACTAGATTCAGCCTCTGAGGTGGATCAATGCTGGCTCAGGCCTAACTCGTTGACAAGATTCTGACTCTGAGGTGGATCAATGCTAGCTCAGACGTAACAGCTTTACAAGTTTCAGCCTCGGAGGTGGACCAATGCTGTCTCAGGCCCAACAACTTGAAACGATTCAGCCTCTGAGGAGGATCAGTGCTGGATCAGGCCCAACACCTTGTCTAGTTTCAGCCTCTGAGGTGGATGAATGCTGGCTCAGGCCTAACGCCTTGACTACATTCAGCCTCTGAGGTGGATCAATGCCAGCTCAGGCCTAACACCTTGACTAGTTTCAGCCTCTGAGGTTGATCAATGCTGGATCAGGCTCATCACCTTGACTAGATTCAACCTCTGAGGCGGATCAAAGTTGGCTCAGGGCCAACACATTGACAAGATTCACCCTCTGAGAAGCATCAATGCTTTATCAGGCCAAACATCTTGACTAGATTCAACCTCTGAGGTGGATCAATGCTGTCTCAGGCCTAACATCTTGAATAAATTCAGCCTCTGAGGTGGATCAGTGCTGGCTCAGGCCTAACACCTTGACTAGATTCAGCCTCTGAGGTGGATCAATTCTGGCTCAGGCCCAACACCTTGAATTGATTCAGCCTCTGAGGTAGATCAATGCTGGCTCAGGCCTAACACCTTGCCTAGATTCAGCCTCTGATGTGGATCAATGCTGGCTCAGGCCCAACACCTTGACTAGATTCAGCCTCTGAGTTGGATCAATGCTGGCTCAGGCCCAACACCTTGTCCAGATTCATCCAGGAATGTGGATCAATGCAGGCTCAGGCCTAACAACTTGACTAGATTCAGCCTCTGAGGTGGATAAATGCTGGCTCATGACTAACACCTTGACTAGATACAGCCTCTGAGGTGGATCAGTGCTGGTTCAGGCCTAACACCTTGACTAGATTCAGCCTCTGACGTGGATCAAGGCTGGCTCGGACCCAACACCTTGACTAGATTCAGCCACTGAGGTGGATCAATGCTTGCGCTGGCCTAACACCTTGTCTAGATTCAGCCTCTGTGGTGGATCAATGCTGGCTCAGGCCTAACACCTTGACTAGGTTCAGCCTCTGAGGTGGATCAATGCTGGCTCGCGCCGAATACCATGGCTATGTTCAGCATCTGAGGTGGAGCAAAACTGGCTCAGGCCTAAAAACTTGACTAGATTCAGCCTCTGAAGTGAATAAATGCTGCCTCATGTCCAACCCTTTGACTAGATTCAGCCTCTGAGGTGGATAATGCTGGATCAGGCCTAACACCGTGACTAGATTCAGCATCTGAGGTGGATCAATGCTGGCTCAGGCCTAACAGCTTGACTGGATTCAGCCTCTGAGGTCGATCAATGCTGGCTCGGGCCCAACACCTTGACTAGATTCAGCCTCTGATGTGTATCAATGCTTGCTCAGGTCTTAGACCTTGACTAGATTCAGCTTCTGAGGTGGATCAATGATGGCTCAGGCCTAACACCTTGAAAAGATTCAGCCTCTGAAGTGTATCAATGTTGGCTCATGCCTATCACCTGGACTAGCATCAGCCTCTGAGGTGGATCAATGCTCGCTCATGCCTATCACCTGGACTAGCATCAGCCTCTGAGGTGGATCAATGCTCGCTCAGGCCCAACACCTTGACTAGATTCAGCCTCTGAGGTGTATCAATGCTGGCTCCGAACTAACACCTTGACTAGATTCAGCCTCTGAGTTGTCTCAATGCTGGCTCATGCCTAACAGCTTGATTAAGATTAGCCTCTGCAATGGATCAATGCTCACTCAGGCCCAACACCTTGAATAGATTCAGCATCTGAGGTGGATCAATGTTGGATCAGCCCTAACACCTTGATTGATTCAGCCTCTACGCTGAATCAATGATGGATGGGGCCCAACACTTTGACTATGTTCAGCCTCTGAGGTGGATCAAAACTGGCTCAGGCCCAACTCCTTGACTAGATTCAGCCTCTGAGGTGGATCAATGCTGGCTCATATCTACCACCATCACCAGATTCATCCTTGAATGTGGATCAATGCAGGCTCAGGCCTAACAACTTGACTAGATTCAGCCTCTGAGGTGGATCAATGCTGGATCTGGTCTAACACCTTGACTAGATTCATCTCTGAGGTGGATCAATGTTGGCTCAGGCCTAACACCTTGACTAGATTCAGCCTCTGAGGTGGATCAATGCTGGATCAGGCCTAACACTTTGACTAGATTCAGCCTCTGAGGAGGATCAATGTTGGATCAGGCCCATCTCCTTGACTAGATTCAGCCTCTGAGCTGGATCAATGCTGGCTCAGACATAACACCTTGACTAGATTCATCCTTGAATGTGGATCAATGCAGGCTCAGACCAAACACCTTAACTAGATTGAGCCTCTGAGGTGTTTCAATGCTGGGTCAGGCCTAACAGTTTGACTGAGTTCAGGCACTGAGGTGGGTCAATGCTGGCTCAGGCCTAACTCCTTGACTAGATTCAGCCTCTGAGGCGGATCAATGCTGGCTCGGGCCCAACACCTTGAATATGTTCAGCCTCTGAGGTGGTTCAAATCTGGCTCAGGCCGAACACCTTGACTAGATTCAGCATCTGAGGTGAAAATTAATGCTGGCTCAGGCCTAACCCCTTGACTAGATTCAGCCAGTGAGGTGGATCATTGCTGGCTCAGGCCCAACACCTTGACCAGTTTCAGCCTCTGAGGTGTATCAATGCTGGCTCAGACCCAACACCTTGCCTAGATTCAGCCTCTGAGGTGGATCAATGCTGGCTCAGGCCTAACACCTTTACTAGATTCAGCCTCTGAGGTGGAACAATGCTGGCTCAGGCCTAACACCTTGACTAGATTCAGCCTCTGAGGTGGATCATTGCTGGCTCAGGCCCAACACCTTGACCAGATTCAGCCTCTGATGTGGATCAATGCTGGCTCAGGCACAACACCTTGACTAGATACAGCCTCTGAAGTGGATCAATGCTGGCTCAGGTCTAACACCTTGACTAGATTCAGCCTCTGAGGTGGATCAATGCTGGCTCATGCCTAAAACCTTGACTAGATTCAGCCGCTGAGGTGGATCATGTTGTGTCCATCAGTAGTAAGACACAAGACTGCAGGAGAATGGTACAACAGGTGTTTACTCAATGTGGCTCACTCTGGAACTTAATTGTACAGATTATTATGCTGTGCTACATGCAGGTGTGGTCACTGCCGGAACTACAGTATACATGAGCTGTAAATCGTAGTTCCCCCCTTAAGCGGACATACATTACAATTCCTCATCTTTTAGATTAACAGTACCATAACACTCATTTATCAATTAAATATCAAACTAATTACAATTAACACTTTTATCATACAACGTTTGCTGAAAATAGTCCATTTATATATTCAGTCTTTGGGGAGACTTCCTGATCCTTTCTGGATAGCGCCTTTCCCGAGTGTCTCGCTCTTGGTACTGAGGCGATTCTGGCACCCTGTCGTCAGTTGGGTCATCAGCTTCCGATGCTACTGTTTCTGGGATAGATGCGACCTGTACGTCGGGTTCCTCACCAGGTACGTATGGGCGAGGCATGGAGTTGGCTTGTTCCTGTGACTCTAGGATCTGGTCAGCATGGCATCTCACGATGTTCTCCCCAACGTCCACTGTGTACATTAGTGGGCCTGCCATGTGCATATCGTTCCTGGCTGCCATTTTTTTGTTCGGTCGTCGCGGGTCAAGTCTGGTTGCCCTACATTGAAGCTCCTTGTTGGCTTCTCATGGATGTGCTGGAATTGCTTACTCTCAACATCTCTTCGTACGTTTGGTCTGAGCAAATCCAGGCGAGATCTTAACCTTCGTTTAAAGAACATCATGGCCGGGGCCTGGTGGGTGACTGCATGTGTCGCATTCCAGTAGGTGAACAGGAAATTGTCCACCTTATGCTGCAGCGGAATGTTGTCATTGTACATGGCCTTTATTGCCTTCTTAAAGGTTTGTACGAACCTCTCAGCCAATCCATTTGTGGCTGGATGATACGGGGCTTTTCATAAATCTTCGAAACTCTTCGGACACAAACTGTGGTCCGTTATGAGAGCAAGCTGCCCTGGCAAGCCGTTCCTAGCAAATATGGTCCGTGGGACTGCAATAGTTTTCTCCGTGGTGGTGGAGGACATTTTGATCACCTCAGGCGATTTGGAGTGCGCATCCACGTCTATTAAAAACAATGAGTCCACGAATGGACCAGCAAAATCAAGATGCACCCGTTGCCATGGAGATGAGGGCCACTCCCATGGGTGTAGAGGGGCATGTGGTGGTGCATTTTCGATCTTCTGGCATCCTGAGCAGCTCTTTGTCAGGTCCTCGATATGCTGATCGATTCCCGGCCACCAGACGTAAGCCCTAGCAAGGCTTTTCATTTTTACCCCTCCCAGATGACCCCCATGAAGCTCATTGAGCACTCTACCCCTTAACTTGGGTGGAATTACCACTCGGGATCCACACATCAAGGTCCCCCGGCACACTGACAGCTGTTCTCTTCTTGTCGAGAATGCTGGCAACAGTGAGTCGCCATGTGCTGGCCATCCCTTCACCGTCAAATCATACACCCGAGACAGTGTCGGATCATTTCGGGTCTCCTTTTCTATACGAGCATTAGTTACCGGTAGGTATTCAACTGTAGTCCAATGAACTTTTTTGACAGGATCCACTGCTGGTGCTTCCTCTGCAGTAGGCAGTGGCTGGCTTGATAGCCCATCAGCATTTCCATGCTGTTTCGTGCCCTTATATTCAATCGCATAGTGGTGCGCCCCTAGAAAGAGTGACCATTTATGTAGTCGTTGCACAGTCATCACCGCAACGCCCTTCTTCGGATTAAAAATGAAGACAAGGGGCTGGTGGTCAGTCAGCAAGGTGAATTTCTGCCCGTGCAGATAGTGATTGAACTATTTCACTCCCCGCACTAGGCTGAGGGCCTCCCTGTCAATCTGGGCATAGTTACGCTCAGCTGAGTTTAGTGATCGTGACGCAAAGGCTATTGGCCTCTCTGAGCCGTCCGAGAATTTGTGTGACAGCGCCGCTCCAATGCCATAGGGTGACGCATCACACGCCAACCGAATTTGTAGTGCTGGGTTGAAATGGGCCAATACCTCTTCCGATGTGATTAGTGTTTTGCTCTTCTGGAAAGCTCGTTTACATTCGTCACTCCACTTCCATGGCACTCCAGTTTGCAGTAGGGTGTTCAGTGGGTGTAGTATTGTAGACAAATTTGGCAAGAACTTACTGTAGTAGTTTACCAGCCCGAGGAACGGCCTCAGTTGTGACATGTTTTCCGGTGCTGGAGCCTTGACTACTGCCTCAATCTTTTCTGGGGACTTATGTAACCCCTCTTTATCGATAACGTGGCCACAATACGAGATCTGTTTTTTAAAAAACTCGCATTTGGGGCGGTTAGCTCGGAGCCCATATTCCTTCAATCTAGTGAGCACATGCTCCAGGTTGGCGAGGTGATCACTGTCATTTTCGCCCGTGACCAGGATGTCGTCCAAATAACACTGGGTCCCTGGGATCCCTTGCAGGACTTGTGCCATTGCCCTTTGCCAAATAGCCAGAGCTGATGCTACCCCGAATACCAGCCGGTTGTATGGGTAGAGGCCTTTATGGGTGTTGATTGTGAGGTATTTTATTTATGCTTCTTCTACCTCCATTTGCAGATACGCCTGGGCCAGATCAATCTTAGTGAACCATTTCCCTCCAGATTGCGAGACGAAAATATCTTCAATCCGCGGAAGTGGATATTGTACGGTGTGAAGGACTGGGTTCACTGTTGCCTTAAAGTCCGCGGATAATAAATCGTTTGAACTCTCCAGTTGCATTCGACTCAGTGATTACTGAACCAGACTGAGGGTAAAAGAATCCGTTCTATCAGTCTGATCCTAACCTCTAATCTGCTTTCACTCTCCATCCCACCCGAACCCATTTGATCTCCCGGGAGAGGCGAAAAACCAGGTAAAAAACCCAATGGCCAATTTGGGAGAAAAAATCTGGGAAATTCCTCTCCGACCCATCTAGGCTATTGAAACTCGTCCAGTGGATTACTCTTTCCCTGTATTTCCTGCAGTACTTACCTTCTGTAATAGGTGATCTCCACCCCAGCCAGGAACAGGCCCAATTTACACTTGAGGGACTCCTAGCTAGCAGCCTGTTCCCGAGGTCTCCACTAATCCCTGTGAAAAAACCACCTCCTGTAATCTAACAAGAATTAGAACACAAGAAGTAGGAGCAGGACCAGGCTACACGGCCCCTGGGCCCGCTCTGCCACCCACAGGGCCATGACAGATCCGAACCTAGATTCATGTCCGATTTCCTGCCTGCTCCCCGTAACCCATAATTCCCTTTACTTCAAGGAAACTGTCTATTTCTGTTTAAAATTTATTTAATGATGTAGCTTTCACAGCTCTCTGGGGCAGCAAATTACACAGACCTACCACCCTCTGACTGAAGAAGTTTCTCCTCATCTCAGTTTTGAATGAGCAGCCCCTTATTCTAAGATTATGCCCCCTAGTTCTAGTTTCACCCATCAATGGGAACATCCTCACCGCATCCACCCGATCAAGCCCCTTAACAATCTTATATGTTTCAATAAGATCTCCTCTCATTCTTCTGAACTCCAATGAGTAGAGTCTCAATCTACTCAACCTCTCCTCATATGTCAAACCCCTCATCCCCGGGATTAACCGAGTGAACCTTCTTTGTACTGCCTCGAGCGAAAGTATGTATTTTCTTAAGTATGGACACGACAACTGTATGAAGTATTCCAGGTGTTGTCTCACCAATACCTTGTACACTTTGGTGGCAAAAACAAGAAGGCAGATTATTATCTAAATGGCAATAGATTGGGAGAAGTGGAAGTGCAGCGAGACCTGGGTGTCCTTGTGCACCAGTCGCTGAAGGTAAGCATGCAGGTGCAACAGGCGGTTAAGAAGGCCAATGGTATGTTGGCCTTCGTAGCGAGAGGTTTTGAGTACAGGAACAAGGATGTCTTGCTGTACTTGTACAGGGCCTTGGTGAGACCACATCTTGAGTATTGTGTGCAGTCTTGGTCGACTTATCTGAGGAAGGTTGTTCTTGCCATGGAAGTATTTCAGCGAAGATTCACCAGGTTGATACCTGGGATGGCAGGAATGACGTATGAGGAGAGATTGGGTCGATTGGACTTGTACTCGCTGGAGTTTTGAAGAAGGAGAGGTGATCTCATTGAAACTTATAAAATTCTACCAGGAATGGACAGACTAGATGCAGGAAGGATGTTCCCGATAGTCGGGGAGTCCAGAACCAGGGGACACAGTCTAAGGATAAAGGGTAGGCCATTTAGGACAGAAATGAGGAGGAATTTCTTCACCCAGAGAGTGGTGAACCTCTACCACAGAAGGCGGTGGAGGCCATTTCATGAAATATATTCAAGAAGGTGTTGGATATATTTCTTAAGTCTAAAGGGATCAAAGGGTAAGGGGAGAAAGCAGGGACAGGGTACTGAATTTGGATGATCAGCCTTGATCGCATTGAATGGTGGAGCAGGCTCGATGGGCCGACAGGCCTACTCCTGCTCCTATCTTCTATGTTTCAAAGTCCCCGATCACCAGCCCCAAGGGAGGGCAGCCTGGGTAAGAGCGGCTCACTACAATATCATCCCCAGTGAGCCCAATGTGGAAAGAATGTGAGTGAGTGTGTGAATGTCCTCGACCGCTGGTCCCGTGGCCCAGGGGAGAGCGGCTCAACACACTATCAGGACCATGGAGCTCCGTGTAGACAGTGTGTGAGTGAGTGTGTGAATGTCTCCGATCACTGGCCCCATGGGACGGTGGCCTACGTGATTCTGGCTCAACACAAAATCAACCCCAGGGAGCACAGTGTAGGCAGATTTTGAGTGAACATGTGAATATCCCCAATTACCGGCCCCGTGGCGTTCCGGGGGCGAGTGGCTCACCACAATATCTGACCCAGGGAGCTCTCAGGCTGCAAAGTCGCCATTTCTTCTCATATTTTAATGAATTTTACAATCAGAGTGAAGGGATATTTCCCCATATTCTTCAACTGCTCTCTGAACTTAGTCTGGGTCATGGCATAGATGCCAGTGTTTGTGCAGCAACTCAGCATCTGCAGCCCGAATCCCACTTCCCTTACATAATATGGTATATATACAGTGCCATACCCCAAATACCTCATCCGGTACCATAAAAAATACACCATAAACATTGTCCATAAAACGATGAAATTGCCCGAGATAACAAATAGTAAAATTACGGATTTCCTGCGGCTCTCCATCTCTGGGTCTCTTGGATTGTCCCCACTGCTGGGACCCCGGAGTCTCCTGCGGGCTCTGCTGGACACTACAATGTGTCTGACGGTGACAGCATTGAATAGCAGAATCAAAACAAATGGGACACACGGGGTGAGAATATAATGAAGGAACTCGATTATTCCCCAGACCCGTGAATCCATAACATCAGATGTTGCAATACAAAACCAGGGGATATTCGCAAGGTAATATTGATCTGTGAACATAAAATACCAGAAAATGTTCTTTAAACCGCTCAGCACAGCCACTGTTCCTAGAACCACAGCTGCCGTTTTCTCGGTGCAATATTTAGTTTTCAGCTTCTGGCAACAAATGGCCACTAATCGATCAAAGGTGAAAGTGACGGTGAACCAGACAGAACAGTCTGTGGCTGCATAAAGCAGGACGGCATGGATATTACACACGGGGATGAACCGCACAAAATCAAACTGTCTCCAATAAATAATCGGAATGTGCCTCAATATCAGGTCGAGGATAACGAGCAGTAGATCCGACGTTGCCATGGCCACCAGGTAGCGAGTGACACATTTGGAGAGACCGCACTTTCCGCGGGACAGGATCACAATTGTAACTAAGTTCACTGTGAGGAAGGAAAATAAAAGGGAAATTATACATCAGGCTGGGGAAAAAATTGCAATTTGATGGAATTCGGGGTCAAATATGCAATTCATTGGCGAAATTCAATGATATATTCTAATTCTTTTACATGTGGAGCTGAGTACAGGGTTCATTGTAAGAATAATCGGTATACATTGTGGAATCAATAAATGAAATGGGAATAAATATATCATTAATGTAAACGATGTATGATCAATGAGTGATTAAATGATCGATCTATATTTAGTAAGCAGAAAAAAGCACCGTCCGAGTTGTCAGAGACACAACGGAACAGAACCTCTCAGGATTCCTTCGTGCCCGGGATCAGTCAGCATTTGGACCGGGGATATTAACTTCTGTGCCCCTGTGTTAGGGAGGGGGGAAATCCTGCTTGTACTCCTGCTCCTAGTTAGAATATCCATTATATCTAGAACTGAAAATGAATGCAACAGCAAAATACAGAAACTGCAACGTTGGCAATAACTACAGGCAATTGTATGTAAAATGCACGGGTGCAATAGGACAATGCTAAAATAATAACTTATAAAGATAACTGGGTTTTCACAAGTGTTTTGAAAATTTAGTTTTCTGCATTTTTGTTGAAATAAATCAATTGTATCTCATTGAAATGGATATTGGCCACGTAACATTGCAAATAATGGACGCTAAATTAAAGTAAATAGCTATCCATCACCAGGTAATGTCCCACTAAAAGCATTTATCAGCATCTGAATTAGATGACTGATCCCACAGGCAAAGTGCCGCCAAAAGCTTTTGTAAATTATCTGAACACAAATGAAAGAGCTTTATCCTTGTACTTTTTCAACTGTTAGTTTCCAACTTGTGCAGAGAATATTAGACAAAAAGATATCAAAGGATTTTGTATCCTCCGTACTTCAGTTACAATCAGCTGGGATTGTTTATCCTGAAGTACAGCAGGAGGCAATAGAGAATCACTCTGTGTCTCACTGAGAGATCCACTGAACTGTGACAGGCGGGTATGGAATACAATTGTAAAGTCAGAACCAAGATTGGAAATAAATATAATGAATCTTTCTGAATGAGCATTTTGTGAGAATGTAAATTATCCTTGTATTCCTACTTTAACCATCAGCCACAGCGCCACTAATGCAGAACTGCAGATGGTGGGAAACTGGCTGGAACTGAATGATTAGCGGATATTTCAGGCATTTAAAGATGTGTTCATGATCTGCCAGGATTTGTTCCTGTGATTCTGTAAGTCACCATAACCAGCATTAGGTGAAAACAAAAGCAAAATACTGTGGATACTTGAAATCTGAAATGAGAACAGAGAATGCTGGTAATATTCAGCGGGTCAGGTATCATCTGTGGAGAGAGAAAGAGAGTTAACGTTACAGGTCGATGAACATTCGCCATTCGGTGAAGTGTCTCCTAAACCAAGACAACATTCTTCGGATCTGTCACAAATGTTCAGTGTAGATACTAGACTGAATATCGTTAAATAAAAAGTCACGTGCAATAAATTTGCTTGAGTTGAATATAAAAGATTAGAATCTTGGTAACACGATATCACCTTCAGAATCAATAGCTGACCGCAGCGGGGATGGGATGGCGAATGACAAAGAGAGAAATACAGTTAAACATGATCTACAGAATTAATAGCTGGATACAGAGACTTACCAGGAACACCAACAGTAGCCAGGGCGGGGGTTTTGGGAGTAAATGACAAGAACAGTAATGCAGTGTTTTACTGAAATAATAGCTGGATAATGAGCAAACGCGCAATATCTCACCCGCCCATAAACAAATACCATAAGAATTAGGAGCATAGATGGCCACACGACCCTTCGAGCTTTCTCTGCCAATCAATTAGATCATGGCTAATCTTCGACATGAAATCTAAATGTCACCCCACCCCCTCCACATCACCATATCCCATGATTCCTGTAGAGTCCAAAAATACGGATGACAGAACAGGGAGAACGGAGTTTCTCTTCCAGGATTGATCTAAATCTATGAATAAAAGTCGAGAAAGTGACAGAAAAAGGAAAATATAAAACATGGAATCATAGAATGGTTACAGCACAGAAAGACGCCATCATCCCATAGAGCCCGTGCTGTCCAATGCCTTTTGGAAGTCCATGTACACAACATCACTGTTAGACGGGGATTGTGGCAGGTGGTGGGAGAACCAAGATGACAGCACAGCCTGCTTGACCTCGTCCTCACCAACCTACCTATCGCTTATGCATCTGTCCATGACGATATTAGTAGAACTGACCACTGCAAAATATTTGTGGAGATTAGTCTCGCATTCATATGCCACTAACATCGTGCTCAGTGGATGAAATGGGACAGAGCTAAGTGATCCCACAACCAACAGATCAGATTATTTCAAAGCTGTCATATCATGTCGTGAATGGTAGTGAAAAATTGAGTCGTTTCCACATAGCCCTGATGTCTCATTTTCAAGTATATATCCAATTACCTTTTGTAACTTACAGTTAAGAAAGAAAGAGAGAATTGCATTTATGTAGCGTTTTTCAAGATCTTAGGATGTCCCAAAACGATTTACAGCCAATGAAGTGCTTTTGAAGTGTAGCCACTGCTGCAGGAGACGCAGCAGCCAAATTGTGCACAGCAAGTTCTTACGAATAACAATGTGATAATGACCAGATAATCTCCTTTGGTGATGTTGATTGAGATAAATATTTGTTAGAACACTGTGTTAACTCTGCTGCTCTGCTTCGATATGTTTCAGTGGGAGCTTTTACGTTCACCTGAGAGAACAGACGGGGCCTCGGTTTATCGTCACATCCAAAAAAGTCCCTTCCGACAATGCAATGCTCCCTCAATACTGCCTCTTCAACACTGCAGCGATCCCTCAGTACTGCATTGCAGTGTTAGCCTCGATTTTTGTGTTCAATTCGCTGGAGTGGGACTTCAACCCACAACCTTCTGACTTTGAGTTGAGAGTGCTATGACCTGAGCCGACTGAATCTGATTCCACCAGACTTTCAGAGTTCATTCCGGATCATAAAAACTCACTGTGACCAAAGTTCTCTTTCTGCTCTCTGTTTCTTTCACCGATTAATTTTTTCTGCGTCCTTTTGGTAATGACAAGGCAGGTAGTGGAAACCGTTTCTCCATGCTTAGTGTATCAAAACCCCTCATCATTTTGAACACTATTCAAATCTCCCACTAAACCTCTCTGCTATAAGGAGAACAATCCGAGCATTTCTTGTCTCCCAACCCCCCACTCCCTAAGTAATTGAAATCCCTCATCCCTGGTGTCATTACGGTAAATTCTCCCCACACAAGTGGCGGACAATGACCACCTCCAACAAGAGGGAATCTAACCTCTTCCACTTGACAGTCAATGGCATTTCTACCACCGAGACCTGGGGAGGCTGAGTCATTGAATATATTTAGGGTGGAGAGAGACACATTTTTGAAGGATAAGGGAGTCAAGAGTTATTTGGAGCAGAAAATGAAGTGATGTTGAGACCAAGATCAGTTCAGCCAGGATTTCATTGAATGGCGGAGCAGGCTCGAGGGGCCAAATGACCCACTCCTGCTCCTACATCTTATATTCTTATGAATCCTCCAACATCAAAATCCTAGGAGTCGCCATTGAACAGAGACTCACTGGACCAGCCACATAAATGCCGTGGCTACTGCAGCAGGTCAGAGGCTGGGAATTCTGCGGTGAGTAACTCCCCTGCTGACTCCCCAAATTATCTCAAACACCTATAAGGCACAAGTCAAAAGTGTTATGCATTAATATCTGTAGACATAGGGATGATATGTGGGAAAGAACCTACTAATTACACTAACTTTATTAAACATTTCTCTATATTAAGGACAAGTACATATATTACGAATAAGTGTCTGCAAAATAAGTAGGTTCTAAGGGGCCTTATTCAGTTCAATATTAGAACCTGTGAATGAACATTAATGGACTGATAATCTGTAAAGACAGATCTGATGGCCAATAAATTCAATCGGAATTTCGGAACTGATACCGTCTGTTTTACAACACAGCCCGAGAGTAATTTCGAGGCACTTTTGTTTGCAGCGTTTGTTTCTTTAAAAAGCCTGTGTGACTGGTCCTGTCTCTTTAAAATGCCTGTGACTGGTCCTGTCTCTTTATAAATCCTGTGTTTCTGGTCCTGTCTATTTAAAAAGCCTGTGTGACTGTGACTGGTCCTGTCTCTTTATAAAGCCTTTGTGACTGGTCCTGTCTCTTTAAAATGTCTGTGTGACTGGTCCTGTCTCTTTATAAAGCCTGTGTGACTGGTCCTGTCTCTTTATAAAGCCTGTGTGTCTGGTCCTGTCTCTTTATAAAGCCTGTGTGACTGGTCCTGTCTCTTTCAAAAACCAGTGTGACTGGTCCTGTCTCTTTAAAATGTCTGTGTGACTGGTCCTGTCTCTTTATAAAGCCTGTGTGACTGGTCCTGTCTCATTATAAAGTCTGTGCGACTGGTTCTGTCACTTTAAAAATCCTGCGTGCCTGGTCCTGTCTCTTTATAAAGCCTGTGTGACTGGTCATGTCTCTTTATAAAGCCTGTGTGACTGGTCCTGTCTCTTTATAAAGCCTGTGTTTCTGGTCTTGTCTATTTAAAAAGCCTGTGTGACTGATCCTATCTCTTTAAAATGTCTGTGTGACTGGTCCTGTCTCTTTATAAAGCTGGTATTTCTGGTCTTGTCTATTTAAAAAGCCTGTGTGACTGGTGCGGTCTCTTTATAAAGCCTGTGTGTCTGGTCCTGTCTCTTCATAAATACTGTGTGATTGGTCCTGTCCCTTTATAAAGCCTGTGTGACGAGTCCTGTCCCTTTATAAAGCCTGTTTGACTGGTCCTGTCTCTTTATAAAGCATACGTGTCTGGTTCTGTCTCTTTAAAATTCCTGTGTGACTGGTCCTGTCTCTTTATAATCCAGTGTGACTGGTCCTGTCTCTTTACAAAGCCGGTGTGACTGGTCCTGTCTCTTTAAAAATCCTGTGTGTCTGGTCCTGTCTCATGATAAAGCCTGTGCGACTGGTCCTGCCTCTTCATAAAATCTGTGTGACTGGTCCTGTCTCTTTAAAAAGCCTGTGTGACTGGTTCTGTCTCTTTATAAAGCCTGTGTGCCTGGTCCTGTCTCTTTATAAAGCTGGTGTGACTGGTCCTGTCTCTTTAAAAAGCCTGTGTGACTGGTCCTGTCTCTTTAAAATGTCTGTGTGACTGGTCAAGTCTCTTTATAAAGGCTGTGTCTCTGGTCCTGTCTCTTTATAATCCGGTGTGACTGGTCCTGTCTCTTTATAAAGCCCGTGCGTCTGGTCCTGTCTCTTTACAAAGCCGGTGTGACTGGTTCTGTCTCTTTATAAATCCTGCGTGACTGGTCCTGTCTCTTTAAAAAGCCTGTGTCGCTGGTCCTGTCTCTTTAAAAAGCCTGTGTCGCTGGTCCTGCCTCTTCATAAAATCTGTGTGACTGGTCCTGTCTCTTTAAAATGTCTGTGTGACTGGTTCTGTCTCTTTAAAAAGCCTGTGAGACTGGTCCTGTCTCTTTATAAAGCCTGTGTGTCTGGTCCTGTCTCTTTATAAAGCCTGTGTGTCTGGTCCTGTCTCTTTATAAATACTGTGTGTCTGGTCCTGTCTCTTTATAAAGCCTGTTTGACTGGTCCTGTCCCTTTAAAAAGCATGTGTGTCTGGTCCTGTCTCTTTATAAAGCCTGTGTGTCTGGTCCTGTCTCTTTATAAATACTGTGTGACTGGTCCTGTCCCTTTATAAAGCCTGTGTGACGGGTCCTGTCTCTTTATAAAGCCTGTGTGATTGGTCCTGTCTCTTTATAAAGCCTGTGTGATTGGTCCTGTCTCTTTATAAAGCCTGTTTGACTGGTCCTGTCCCTTTATAAAGCATGTGTGACTGATCCTGTCCCTTTATAAAGCCTGTGTGACTGGTCCTGTCTCTTTATAAAGCCTGTGTGATTGGTCCTGTCTCTTTACAAAGCCTGTGTGACGAGTCCTGTCTCTTTATAAAGCCTGTTTGACCGGTCCTGTCTCTTTTTATAAAGCCTGTGGACTGGTCCTGTCTCTTTATAAAACCTGTGTGACTGGTCACGTCTCTTTATAAAGGCTGTGTCTCTGGTCCTGTCTCTTTATAATCCAGTGTGACTGGTCCTGTCTCTTTACAAAGCCGGTGTGACTGGTCTTGTCTCTTTAAAAAGCCTGTGTGACTGGTTCTGTCTCTTTATAAAGCCTGTGTGACTTATCCTGTCTCTTTATAAAGCCTGTGTGCCTGGTCCTGTCTCTTTATAAAGCTGGTGTGACTGGTCCTGCCTCTTTAAAAAGCCTGTGTGAATGGTCCTGTCTCTTTATAAAGCCTGTGTGACTGGTCCTGCCTCTTTAAAAATCCTGTGTGACTAGTCCTGTCTCTTTATAAAGCCTGTGTGACAGTCAAGTCTCTCTATAAAGGCTGTGTCTCTGGTCCTGTCTCTTTATAATCCGGTGTGACTGGTCCTGTCTCTTTATAAAGCCCGTGTGTCTGGTCCTGTCTCTTTATAAAGCCTGTGTGACTGGTATTGTCTCTTTAAAAAGCCTGTGTCGCTGATCCTGCCTCTTCATAAAATCTGTGTGACTGGTCCTGTCTCTTTAAAAAGTCTGTTTGACTGGTCTTGTCTCTTTAAAAAGCCTGTGTGACTGGTTCTGTCTCTTTATAAAGCCTGTGTGACTAATCCTGTCTCTTTATAAAGCCTCTGCGTCTGGTCCTGTCTCTTTATAAAGCTGGTGTGACTGGTCCTGTCTCTTTAAAATGTCAGTGTGACTGGTCCTGTCTCTTTAAAAAGCCTGTGTGACTGGTCCTGTCACTTTCAAAAGACCGTGTGACTAGTTCTGTCTCTTTATAAAGCCTGTGTGTCTGGTCCTGTCTCTTTATAAAGACTGTGTGTCTGGTCCTGTCTCTTTATAAAGCCTGTGTGTCTGGTCCTGTCTCTTTATAAATACTGTGTGTCTGGTCCTGTCTCTTTATAAAGCCTGTGTGACAGGTACTGTCTCTTTATAAAGCCTGTTTGACTGGTCCTGTCCCTTTTAAAAGCATATGTGTCTGGTCCTGTCTCTTTATAAAGCCTGTGTGACTGATCCTGTCTCTTTATAAAGCCTGTTTGACTGGTCCTGTCCCTTTAAAAAGCATGTGTGTCTGGTCCTGTCCCTTTATAAAGCCTGTGTGACGAGTCCTGTCTCTTTATAAAGCCTGTGTGACTGGTCCTGTCTTTTTATAAATACTGTGTGACTTGTCCTGTCTCTTTATAAAGCCTGTGTGACTGGTTCTGTCTCTCTATAAAGCCTGTGTGACTGGTCATGTCCCTTTTATAAAGCCTGTGTGACTGGTCCTGTCTCTTTAAAAAGATTGTGTGACTGGTCCTGCCTCTATAAAAAGCCTCTGTGACTGGTCCTGTCTCTTTATAAAGACCGTGTGACTGGTCCTGTCTCTTTATAAATCATGTTTCTTGGGTCCTGTCTCTTTATAAAGCCTGTTGGAATGATCCTGCCTCTTTAAAAAGCCAGTCTGGCTGGTCCAGTTTCTTTAGAAAGCCTGTGTGACTGGTCCTGTCTCTTTAAAATGTCTGTTTGACTTGTCCTCTCTCTTTAAAAAGCCTGTGTGATTGGCCCAGTCTATTTATAAAGCCTGTGTCACTGGTCGTGTCTCTTTAAAAAGTCTGTGTGACTAGTCCTGTCTCTTTTTAAATTGCCTGTGTGACTGGTCCTGTCTCTTTTTAAATTGCCTGTGTGACTGGCTCTGTCTCTTTATAAAATCTGTGTGACTGGTCCTGTCTCTTTAACAAACCTGTGTGACTGGTCCTGTCTCTTTAAAAAGCCTGTGTGACTGGTCCTGTCTCTTTATAAAGCCTGTGTGACTGGTCCTGTCTCTTTATAAAGCCTGTGTGTCTGGTCCTGTCTCTTTATAAAGCCTGTGTGACTGGTCCTGTATCTTTAAAATGTCTGTGCGACTTGTCCTGTCTCTTGAAAAAGCCTGTGTGATTGGTCCTGTCTCTTTAAAATGTCGGTGTGACTGGTCCTGTCTCTTTATAAAGCCGGTATGCCTGGTCCTGTCTCTTTATAAAGCCGGTGTGCCTGGTCCTGTCTCTTTATAAAGCCTGTGTGACTGGTCCTGTCTCTTTATAAAGCCTGTGTGACTGGTACTGTCTCTTTACAAAGCCTGTGTGATTGGTCCAGTCTCTTTATAAAGCCTGTGTCACTGGTCGTGTCTCTTTAAAAAGTCTGTGTGACTAGTCCTGTCTCTTTTTGAATTGCCTGTGTGACTGGTCCTGTCTCTTTTTAAATTGCCTGTGTGACTGGCTCTGTCTCTTTATAAAATCTGTGTGACTGGTCCTGTCTCTTTAACAAGCCTGTGTGACTGGTCCTGTCTCTTTATAAAGCCTGTGTAGATGGTCCTGTCTCTTTAACAAGCCTGTGTGACTGGTCCTGTCTGTTTAAAAAGCCTGTGTGACTGGTCCTGTCTCTTTATAAAGCCTGTGTGACTGGTCCTGTCTCTTTATAAAGCCTGTGTGACTGGTCCTGTCTCTTTATAAAGCCTGTGTGACTGGTACTGTCTCTTTACAAAGCCTCTGTGTCTGGTCCTGTCTCTTTATAAAGCATGTGTGACTGATCCTGTCTCTTTATAAAGCCTGTGTGACTGGTACTGTCTCTTTATAAAGCCTGTGTGACTGGTCCTGTCTCTTTATAAAACCTGTGTGACTGGTACTGTCTCTTTACAAAGCCTGTGTGTCTGGTCCTGTCTCTTTATAAAGCATGTGTGACTGGACTTGTCTCTTTATAAAGCCTGTGTAACTGGTCCTGTCTGTATAAAACCCTGTGACTGGTCCTGTTTCATAAGAGACTGTATGACTGTTCCTGTCTCTTTAAAAAGACTGTTTCACTGGTCGTGTCTCTATATAAAGCCTGTGTATCTGGCCGTGTCCCTTTACAAAACCTGTGTGACTGGTCCTGTCTCTTTCGAACGCCTGTGTGACTGGTCCTGTCTCTATTAAAAGACTGTGTTTCTGGTCCTGTCCCATAAAAGACTGTATGACTGTTCCTGTCACTTTATAAAGCCTGTGTGACTGGTCTTGTCTCTTTCAAAAGACTGTGTGACTTGTGCTGTCTCTTTAAAAACACTGTGTATATGTTCCTGTCTCTATAAAATGCCTGTGTGACTGCTCTTGGCTCTTTAAAAAGACTGTGTGATGTGTCCTGTCTCTATAAAAAGACTGTGTGACTAGTCCTGTTTCCATAAAAAGACTGTGTGACTGGTCCTGTCTTTTTGAAAAACCTGTGTGACTAGTCTTGCCCCCTTAAAAAGCTTGTGTGAGTGCTTCTGTGTCACTGGCTGTGGCTCTGCCCTCTTGTTTAGGTGTTTATTGAATTTAATCTTCTTAATTGGATAATATTCAATTATTTTGTTATTCACTGATGAACCCAGGTGAGGCCTGTGATCAGAGCGGGCGGCAGCACAACTTGGCCCACCCATTCTATGATTCTATGATGCTATGGTTGAAACTGCCTATACTTTCTCAATTTGCCTATCCATCAAAAGGCGTCTGATAAAGTACCACACAGTACCAACATTGAAGCCAATGGGATTAAAAGTTCAGTGTCAACATGTCTTGTAAATTGGATAAGCGACAGAAATCAGAGAGTAGTGTTAAATTAAATAACAACAGTAAAATGCTGGAAACACTCAGCAGGTCAGGCAGCATGGAGTGAGAGAGAAATAGAGTCAACATTTCGGGTCGAACCCTTCGTGAGAACTGGAAAATGTTAGGGAAGATAGATTTTAAGCGGGGGCAGGGAGGAGGGTCGGAAAGAACAAAGGGAATGTCGGTGATAGGATGGAAGGCAGGAGTGATTGACTGACAAAAGGGATGATGGTGCTAGGAAAAAGGAAAGGTAATGGGACAAGATAAGATACAAAATATAGCTCTAGACGATGTGCAAATGATGATTGCAGCAACATTAAAAGCTACCATGTGAGCAAACAAGAGAAATAATATAAAGAAATACAGGGTCCGCTTTAGAGTGTGAAATTGTTGAACTCGATGTTAAGTCCAGAAGGCTGTAATGTGCCTAATAAAAAGAGGAGGTGCTGTTCCTCGAGCTTAAGTTGAACATCATTGGAATCGTGTAAGAGTCCGAGGATGGAGAGATCAGGGTGGGCGTGGAGCGGTGAATTAAAGTGGCAGGCGACAGGAAGCTCGGGGTCACCCTTACGGACTGAACGGAGGTGTTCGGCAAAGCAGTCACCCAATCTGTGTTTGGTCTCCCCAATGTAGAGGAGACCGCATCGTGAGCAGTGAATACCATAAACTAAATTGTAAGAAGTACTATTAAATCGCTGCTTACACTGGAGGAATGTATAGGGCCCTGGACAGTTGGAGGGGGGAGATAAAAGGGCAGGTATTGCATCACCTGCGCTTTCATGGGAAGGTGCCCGGCAAAGGGGAAGGGGTGTTGTGTGTGATAGAGGAGTGGACCAGGGTGTCATGGAGGGTGTGGTCCCTTCGGAATGCCGAAAGGGGATGTGAGGGGAAGATGTGTTTGGTGGTGGAATCACGCTGGAGGTGGCGGAAATGGAGGAGGATGATCCGCAGAATGTGCAGCCTGGTGGGGTGAAAGCTGAGGGGAAGGGTCGCTCTGTCGTGCTTGTGGGAGGGAGGGGAAGTGGTGAGAGCAGAAGTGTGGGAAATGGACCGCTCACGGTCAAGGGCTGTGTCAACCACAGTAAGCTCAAGTAACAGCACCTCATCATTCTATTAGGCACTTTGCAGCCTTCTGGACTTAACATCGACTTCAACAATTTCAGACTATAAATTGGCCCCTGTATTTCTTTATATAGATTTTTTTCTTTTGTTTCCTCACAAGAAATCTGCTAATGTTGCAGCCAGTATCATTCACACATCATCTAGAGCCTCCTTTTGTTTCCTAACTTGTCCCATTTCCTCTCCTTTTGCCTTACACAATCATCCCTTTTGTAGGTCAATCTCTCCTGTCTTCCATCCGATCACAGACCTCCCCTTTGTTCCTTCTGCCCCTCCTCCCTGCCCCTGCTTAAAATTACTCTTCCTTAACTTTTTCCAGTTCTGTCGAAAGGTTCAGCGTGAAACGTTGATCTTGTTTCTCATTCGATGCAGACTGACCTGCTGAGTGTTTCCAGCATTTTCTATTATTTTCAGATTTCCAACATCTGCAGTATTTTGCTATTGTAATAGTGGCAAATGGTTGTTTTTCAGTAGCTGGGAAGCCTACAGTGGTGTCCACCAGGGGTGCATGTTCGGACCACGGGTCTGTTATCTACATCAATGACAAAGATTTGGGTACACACCACAGAATTTCAAAGTTTGCAGATGTCAGGAAATGCATAAATGTTAATAAACGGTGAGAAGGGCAGTAAAATACTTCAGGAGGGCACAGACAGTCTTGTGAAACGGGCAGAATAATGACAGATACAATTAAACACAGAGAAGGGTGAAGTGATACATTTTGGCAGGAATTATGAGCAGCGGCAATATAAACTAAACTGCACAATTTTAAAGCGAGTGCACGATCAGAGAGACCTGGGGTGTACTTATTCCAATCTTTGAGGGTGGCAGGACAATTTGCGACATCTGTTCATAAATGCAGGCCTTGGCTTTACAAACTGAGGCAAAGATAACAAAATTCTGGAAGAAAGGCTAACCTTTTCTAAATCACTGGTTAGGCCCCTGCTTTAATATTGTGTCCAGTTCTAAGAAACACACTTTAGCCAACAGTTCAAGGATTGGAGAAGGTGTCGAGGAGATTTACCCGAATGGTACCAAGGATATGGGATTTCAGTTACCAGGAGAGACTGGAGAAGCTGGGATTGTTCTTTTTTAGAGCAGCGAAGGTTAAGAATCATAGACCTTTACAGCACAGATGGAGGCCAATCAACCCATCGTGTTCACGATGGCTGCAAAAGAGCTATCCAGCCTAATGCCACTTTCTAGCTCTTGTTCCATAGCTTTGCAGCTGACAGCCCTTCAAGTGCATATCCAGGTACTATCCAATCTTCCTCTTAACTAAAATTCTCCAGTCCTGGCAACAATGTCGTAAATCTCTTCTGTAGCCTCTCCAGTGGAATCACATCGTTCCTGTAATGTGATGACCAGAACTGTAATGAATACTCTAGCTATTACCTAACTGGTGTTTTATTCAATTCTTGCATAACCTCCCTTCTGTTATGTTCTATGCATCGGTTAATAAAGCAAAGTTTCCAGTATACATTCTTACCCACCCTGTTTAAATGGTCTGCTACTTTCAGAGATCTGTGGAGATGCGCTTCAAGGTCCCTCTGTTCCTTTACACTTCTCAGTATCCTACCATTTATTGTTGATTATCTTGTGCTATTAGCCCTCCCCAAATGTATTACCTCTCACATATCCAAATTGAATTCCATTTGCCAAGTTTCTGCCCACCTGACCAGACCAATGATATCTTCCTGCCGGCTACAGCTTTCTTCCACACTATCAACAACACAGCCAATTTTTGTATTATCTGCAAACTTCTTAAAGGTGCGCCCTACATTGAAGTCTAAATCATTGATATATAACACAAAAAGTATGGGAGCCAGTACTGAGCTTTGTGTAACTCAACTGGAAACAGCCTTCGAGTCACAAAATCACCCGTCTACCATTACCCTTTGATTCCTGCCAATGAGCCAATATTTGTACCCAACTTGCCACATTCCTTTGGATGCCATGGTCTTTTATATTTTTGACCAACCTGTCATTCGGGCTCTTGTCAAAGGCCTTGCTAATATCTATACAGACTATGGCAAATAGAATGCCCTCATCGACCCTCCTCGTTACTTCCTCGAAAAATTCAATCAAGTTACTCAACAAGACCTTCCCTTAACAAATCCATACTGACAGTCCTTGATTGTACCATGCCTTTCTAAATGCCGATTTATACTGACTGTCAGGTTTTTCCAATAATTTTTCCTGCACCGAATCCAGGCTGACTGGACTGTAATTGGTCTATCCCTTTCTCCCGTTTTAAACCACTGTAGAGAGTAAGAATTACTCCATTCCTCTGGCGGCATGCCAGTAGCCACAGAGGATTAGAAAATAATGGTCTGACCCTAAACTGTTTCATCTGCTGCCGGTCTTAACAGTCTGTGATACATTTCACCCGGGGCTGGAAATTATCTACTTTCAAAGCTGGTAAGCTGTTTTACATTTCTTCTTTCACTATATTTATATCATTTAATATTTCAGACTCCTCCTCCTTAACAACAATGTCAGCATTAGCCCTTCTGCTGTGAAGTCAGACGCAATGTATTTATTAAGGATGAATCCCACGACTCCTGCCTCCACCTTTTTGGTCTCTAATAGGCCGTAATCTGTCTTCAGTTATCTTCATGATCTTTATTCATTGGTAAAACATCTTTGGGTTTTCCATGATTTTACTTGTCAATATCTTTGATGCCCTCACTGTGCTTTCCTAATTTCATTATTTAATTGAAACCCTGCGATCTCTGTACTCCTCTGGGCTTTCTGTCTTATTTTGCTCCTGGATACAGTCAAACTCTTCCCTTTCCCCCTTATCCTGCCCTGTATGCCTCGTGACATCCAGGGGACTCTGGATTTGGGAGGCCCACCCTGTTGCCATGAACCCTCACTAACTCCTCGTTGAATGCCTCCCACTGCTCAGGCACTGATTTCCCGTCAAGTAGCAGTTTCCAGTTCACTTTTGCTAATCACATCTCAGCTTAGTAAAATTATCCTTTCCCCAACTGAGAACCTTTTTCCTCGTCTATCCTTGTCCTTTTTCATAAAGAGAGATTCAATAAAGATGTTAAATATCATGAAGGGTTTTGATAGAGTAAGTAAGTCTGTTTCCAGTGGAAGAATGGTGGGTAAACAGAGGACACAGAATAAAAATATTTGGAAAGGAACCACAGGAGAGATGAGAAGAACTTTCTTTACGCAGTGAGTTGTTGTGATCTGAAATGCACTGTCTGAGAACGTGATAGAAGCAAATTCAGCAGCAACTTTTGAAAGGGAATTTGATATTTAGTTGAAGGGAAAGTGATTTACAGGGCTCTGGCTAAAGAGTAGGACTAATTAGATAGCACATTCAAAGTGACAGCATGGACACGATGGGTCGAATGGCCTCTTTCTGTGCTGTACTATTCTAAGATACTACGAGCAAGAGACAGAGAGAGACAAGAGAGAGAGAGATAGAGTGAAGGATAGAAGTAAAAAATAGAGACAAAGACTGGGAGAGGTAGAGAGGGAAAGAAATTAAATTTTAAAGGGGAATTGGATAAATACTTGAAGGGGAGCACTTTGCAGGACTATGGGGAAAAGAGCAGGGAATGGGACTAATTGGAGGGGTGAGGCCATTGTTGGCGTTGAACACATGGATTAGAATATTAAAATCGAGCTATTGCCGGATCGGGAACCAATGTAGATCAGTGATCACAGGGGTGATGGGTGAACGGGACTTATGCTAGTTAGGATATGGGCAGCAGAGTTTTGGATGAGCCCTAGCTTATGGATGCTTGTAACTGGGAGGCCGGTTAGTGGAGCATTGGAATAGTCGAGTCAGGATTTAACACAGGCACAGATGAGGGTTTATGCAGTGGAAGCGCGGAGACAGATGATATTATGGAGGTGGTAGTTGGCTGGTCTGGTGATTCATAGGATATCAAGTCGGAGCTCATCTCAGCTTCAAAGAGAATGGCAAGGTTGCGAACTGTCTGGTTCACCCTCAGACATTGGCCAGGGAAGGGGACTGAGTTGGTAGATAGAGGAAGGAGTTTATGGCGAGGACCGAAGAAAATGGCTTCTTTCTTCCCAAGATTTAAATGACAAAACAGTAATTCAGTAAAACATGGTTTACAGATCAAATTGCTGGATATGGAGAATTACCAGGGAGACCAACAGCAGCAAAGATGAGAGAGTAGCTTACAAGACCAGTAAGACAGTTGGCAAAGCTTTATAGAGTTAATAGCTGAATTCGGAGACTTACCTGGAATAATAGTCGCAGCAAGGAGAGAGTGTAAATGACATGAACATTAATACAGTAAAATATGGTTAATAGAATAGCTGGATAGAGAGACTTACCAGGAACAACAAAAGAAGCAAGGAGTGGATAGTAAATATATTGAATAACCTTAAGTGCCAACTGTATCCGAAATTCTAATGGTAGTCCATCAGAATATGCAACAAGGATGTCAAACTCCCAAATAAAACTCCTGCCGATTGTTGTAACATTCCAATTTACTGCTCTCAGATTCTGACCCATTGTTGCAACATTCCAATATACTATTCTCAGATTCCGAGTCCCTCTCTGTGGAGCAGCGTGCTGATCACTGTTAGCGCTGGAGGTAATGCTCTCACTGGCACTATAGGATAACACATTGTAAGGAGACCCTTATTAATAGAAGAGGGAAACCATGCACTGATAAAATTTGAGTCCACAGAGATTGGCATTCATTGCAGTCACTGAACAAACACCTTGAGTTAGCCCTTGGAGACTAACATTAATTACAATCACTGAACAAACAGCTTCAATTAACCCCTGTCCATCCCGCAATTCTTATACCACAGCAAAGTAGAACATTTCCCTGGCCCTGATGGGATGTATGAGAGTTGATGAGGGAAGGAACGGTGGAAATTGCGCAGGATCTGGCCAGAGTCTTTGAAGCCTCCTTGGATATGGGAGTGGTGCCAGAGGAATGGAGTGTTGCAAATGTTGCACTTTGTTAAAAAAGGAGTGCGATAAACGCTTTTACTACAGGCCAGTCCCCCTTACATCGGTGGTGGGGAGCCTTCTAGAGGCCATACTCCTGGAGAAAATTAAATGACACTTGGAAAAATCATAGGATAATAAATGACAACCAACATAGATATGTTAACAGAGATGTGTCTGGCAAACCTGATTGAGTTATTTGATGAAGTAATGGAAATGGATGAAGGGTGTAGCGTGGTTGTTGTTGTGTATAAGGAATTTAAAAATGGTGTTGATAATGTGCCATTGAATAAATTTGTTAGGACCAAAGGGGAAATGGTAGCGCTGATCTGACATTGGCTAATGGACTGAAAACAAGAGCAGTGGTGAAAAGCTCTTGTTCAGACTGGGAGGAAGTACACTGTTGCACCCTCCTGGCGTCGCTATTCGGCCACTGCTCTTTTTGATATATATTAATGATATAGACATATATATATATATAAGAGCATAATTTGAACATTTGCCGATGAAACTGAGGGGATCGAATTAGGCTTCAGGAGGGCATAGATAGACTGGTGAAATTAGCAAACTGATTAAAGGTGTCACTGACAGCGCTAGTAAATGGCACTGACTCATCAGTAACCTGCTCACTGCAGCTGACTTTGCATTCCACCAGGACCACTGGGCTCCATGTCATTACAAACATGGACAAAGAGCTGAATTTCAGAGGCGAATTTAGAGTGGCTGCCCTCGACATTAAGCCATAATTTGAATGAATGTCGCATTAAGGAGCCCTCCTAAAACTGAAGTCAGTGGGAATCACGGGGAAATCTCTCCACTGGCTGGAGTCATACATATCAAAAAGGAAGATGGTTGTGATTGTTGGTGGTCAATAATCTCAGCCCCTGGACATCACTGCTGGAGTTCCTCAGGGCATTGTTCTCGACCAACCATCTTCAGCTGCTTCATTAATGATCTTCCTTCCATCATCAGGTCAGAAGTGGGGATGTTTGCTGATGACTGCACAGTGTTTAGTTCCATTCGGAAATCCTTAGATGATGAAGCATTCCATGCCCGCATGCAACAAGACCTGGCCGAATTTCAGGCTTGTGCTGAAAGGTGGCAAGTGACACAAACATCGCACAAGTGCCAGGCAATGACTACCTCTAACAAGCGAGAGTCTAGCGACTGCCACTTGACAATCAATGCCATCATCATCGCCAATTCCACCTCCATCAATATACTGGTGGTCACCATTCACCAGAAAATTAACAGGACCAGCTGCATAAATATTGTGGCTACAAGAGCAGGACAGATGTTGGTATTCTGAAGCGAGTGTCTCAGCTCCTGCCTCCCCAAATACTTTCCAACATCTACAAGGCACAAGTAAGGAGTGTGTTGGAATACTCTCCACTTGCCTGAAAGAGATCAGCTCCAACAACACTCAAGAAGCTCGATGCCATTCAGGACAAAGCAGCCCACTTCCTCGGCACCCCATCCATCCACCACCTTAAACGTCCACTCCCTCCGCCACCAGCCTATCGTGGCTGCAGTGTTTACCATCTAAAATAAGCACTGCAGCAACTCGCTCAGGTTTCTTCCCAGCACTTCACAAATCCGTGAACTCTTCCACCTAGAAGGACAAGGGCAGGAGTCGCATATGAACCCCAGCAACTACAAGTTCCCCTCCAACGCACATGCCATCTTGACTTGGAAAAATATTGTCGTTTCTTCATCATCGCTCGGTCAGAATTCTGCAAATCCCTCTAACAGCACTGTGGGAGTACCTTCATGGACTGGAGCTGTTCAAGAATGATGCTCACCACAAGCTTCCAAATGGCAAAGAGGGATAGGCAATCAATGCTGGCCATGCCAGCGGTGGCCACATCCCATGAAGGATTTAAAATAATTTAAAAATGTCAGAAGGCTGATTAAAATTAATGTAGAGGAGTGAGAAAGATAAACCTGGGGGGAAAATTAGGAGAGGCAATATAAACTAAACTGTACAATTTTAAAGGGGGTGCAGGAAAAAAGAGACATGGAAGTTTACATACACAAGCCTTAGAAGATGGCAGGACAAGGTGATACGTTTTTAATAAAGCGCATTGGCTCCTTAGTATTCTAAACCGAGGCAGACAACAATAGCAACAAAGTTATGCTGAATCTTTATAAATCACTGGTTAGGCCCCGGCTGGAGTATTGTGTTCAATTCTGGTCACGATGGAGACTTGCCATGGCGCCTCCCACGGTTCAATAGCTACACACAGCACTGACCCGTGAAGGAACTGCCTGAGGAACCCAGAGAGCAGCGAGACACACAACATTCCGGTGTAAACAGACAGAGAATATTAATAACAGGATTGATAAAACCAAACAGTGTACCTGGGTTTAAATCTTAAGAATGTGAAGCGTGGAGAATGGCAACCATTTAAGTTTAAACTGCTGCCCCGGCAGTTACAGCACGATTAGATACAGAATAAGTTCCATCTACACTGTCCCAACAAATACTCACAGGGCAGGTACAGCACGCGATAGATGCAGTGTAAAGCTGCCACTACAATGTCCCGTCAAACACTCCCAAGGCAGGTACAACACGGGTTAGATACAGAGTAAAGCTCCCTCTACACTGTCCCATCAAACACCCACAGGGCAGGTACAGCACAGGTTAGATACAGAGTAAATTTCCCTCCACACTGTCCCATCAAACACTCCCAGCACAGGTACTGCACAGATTGGATACAGAGAAAATCTCCCTCTCCACACTCCCATCAAACACTCCCAGGGCGGGTACAGCACAGGTTAGATACAGAGTAAAGCTCCCACTACACTGTCCCATCAAACACTCCCAGGGCAGGTACAGCACGGGTTAGATACAGATTAAAGCTCCCATTACACTGTCCCATCAAACACTCCCAGGGCGGGTACAGCACATGTTAGATACAGATTAAAGCTCCCACTACACTGTCCCATCAAACACTCCCAGGGCGTGTACAGCACATGTTAGATACAGAGTAAAACCTACAGTACACTGTCCTATCAAAAGCTCCCAGGGCAGGTACAGCACAGATTAGATACAGAGTAATGCTCCCTCTACACTCTCCCATCAAGCACTCCCAGCGTAGGTAATGCACAGATTAGATAGAGAGTAAAACTCGCTCTACACTCTCCCATCTAACACTCCCAGGGCAGGTACAGCACGGGTTAGATACAGAGTAAAGCTCCCTCTACACTGTCCCATCAAACGCTCCCAGGGCAGGTACAGCACGGGTTAGATACAGAGTATAGCTCCCTCTACACTGTCCCATCAAACACTCCCAGGGCAGGTACAGCACGGGTTAGATACAGAGTATTGCTCCCTCGACACTGTGCCATCCTCTGAGTGGGGCTCAGTACCACTGCCGATATGAGGTCGGGTAACACAGCAGGCCGGGGATGGGTCATGGGCTTTTCCTACTCTGTGTGTGGGGCTCAATACCACACCGGGTGTGTGATCAGGTAAACTCAGCACAGAACGGGGATGGAGCCTGTGCCTTTCCCAATGGTCACTGCATCCCCTCTCTCAGTGAAGCCGCTCCCTGGGATGCTCTGCTCAAGTCTCTGATATGGATCAGTTTTGAGATATCAATTCCTGTTTCTGTCGTCCCAGTGTATTTAAAGTAATCAATTTTCTTCCTGGAACAACTCATTTGATTTTCCAACAAATGGCTTCTGTTTTGCTGTCAACAGCTCAGCTCTGTGCTATTATTGGAGATAAAAAAAAGTGTGATCACACCCAGTATTTAAGCACATTCTGTCAAAGGATAATTAACTGCTCAAATGACCACAGCACATCGGAATTTACAGAACAAAGAGAGAGTCACATCTCCTTCTGTCTATAATCTGCTACGCACTCTTGTTTGTCTGCTATCATCTCTTTCTTCACTATCTCTGTCACCCCCTCTCTCTCCCTATCTATATCTAATAAACGTGCCTATCTCTCTATTTCCATCTATCTCTCTTCTATCCCTATAACCCTCCCTCTCGCCCTATCTGTATCTAATAATCTCTCCTCTCTCGATCAGCATCCGTCTCTCCTCTATATCTGTCATCCCTCTCTCTTCCTATCTATATCTAATAATATTTCTTCTCTCTAGACCTATCTATATCTCCTCTATCCCTATCACACTTCTACTTATCTATATCTAATAATCTCTCCTCTCTCGATCACCATCCATCGCTCCTCTATATCTGTCAACCGATCTCTCTCCCTATCTAGTAAGATTATAAGCACATAAGGACATACAAAATAAGAGCAGGAGTAGGCCATACGGCCAGTCGAGCCTTCTTCACCATTCAATAAGGTCATGGCAGGTCATCGACCTCAACTCCACTCTACCGCCCGATCTTCATGTCCATTGATTCCGCTAGTATTTAAAAATCAAACTATCTCAGCCTTGAATATACTCAGAGGCCCAGCATCAGCCCACTGGGGCAGAACATTCCAAAGATTCACAACCCTCTGAGTGAGATATTCCTCCTCATCTCGATCTTAAATGGTCTGCTCCTTATCCTGAGACTATGCCCGCTACTTCTAGACACTCCAGCCAGGGGATGCAACGTCTCAGCGCCTAACCCTTTCATTCCTTTCAGAATCCTCTATATTTCAATGAGATCACCTCTCATTCTTCTACACTCCAGAGAGTATCGGCCCATTCTACACAATCTCTCGTCATAGAACAGCCCTCTCATCCCAGGATCTCTCCGCTCTCTATCACCATCTATCTCTCCTCTATCTCTGTCAACCTATTTCTCTCTTTCTATATCTAATAATCTCTCCTCTCTGTCTCTCCATATATCTCTCTCTGTTTCTGTCAATCTGTCCCTCATCCTCACTCTGTCTGTCGCACCCTCTCTCTCTCTCTGTTGCACCCTCTCTCTCTGTTGTCTGTCTCTCTCTCAGTCTCTATTACTCTTTCTCAGACTCTTTGATTCTAACTCTCTGTCTGTCTCTCTAACTTTCCGTTTCTCTCCGTCTCTCTCACTGTCTCTTCCTCTCTCTGTCGCTGCCTCTTTCTCTGCTTCTCCCTCTCTCTCTGTCTCTCTGGGTCTTTCTCTCTTTGTCTCTCTTTCTTTAGCTCTCTCTCTCTGTCCATCTGACTATCGGTCTCTCTGACTATCTCTCTCTCTCTCTCTCTATCGCTATCTCTCTCTCTCTCCCTCTGTCCCTCTCTGTCTCTGGTAGTCTATTCCTCAGCACATAATCTCTGTTTATATGTCTGTATCTGTCTCGTTTTGTCTCTCCATCTCACTTTCATTCTTGTCTCGGATTCTGGCTCTCTCAGCAGCTCTGTGTCGCTCGATCTTGTCTGCCCAGTCCTCTTTAGCTCTGCCTACCTCTAACATTATTTCTATTCCTCTCTCTTACAGTCTGTCTATGTCACTCTCCGGTTTTCACTCTCATTATGCGTCTCTCTTTCCCTCTGTCTCTTTCCACCTGTATCTCGGTCGGTATCTCCCCATCTCTCCTTGTCTTCCCATCTCTATGTCTCTCCTTCTCTGTCTCTCTTTATCTCGATCTTTCGCTCCCCAATCCTCTCTTTCTCTCAACCTCCCCTGTCTCTCCCCATATCAGTCTGGCTCTGTTCACCTCTCTACCTCTCTCTCCCTGTCTCCTTCACTCTCTCAGTCCCACTCTTTATTCCTCTATCGCTCTTTATCTATTACTTTATCTATGTCTCGCACACTGCGTATTTCCTCTTTTCACACCCCGGCTGCCTCTCTCTCCCATTCTCTATCTCACTCTCCCTATTGTCATAGTGAAGGAGGAGATAGTTGAGATATTGGATGGGATAAAAATTGCCAAACAGGAGCGACTAGGAAGGCTGACTGTACTTAAAGCAGATAAGTCACCAGGACTGGACGGGACACATTATAGGAAGCTGAGGGAAATAAAGGTGGAAAAGCGGAAGTACTGTGGCCATAATCTTTCAATCCTCCTGGGATACATGGGTGGTGCCAGACGGCTGGAGATTTGCAAATGTTACACCCGTGTTCAAAAAAGGGTGTAAGGATAAAGCAGCAACTACAGGCCAGTCAGTTTAATCCCGGTAGTGGGAAAGATTTCAGAAACAGTAAACAGGGATAAAATGAACAATCACTTTCACAAGTGTGGATTAATTAAGGGAAGCCAGCACGGATTTGTTAAAAACATTTTGTGTTTAACCAACTTGATTGAAATTTCTGATTAATTAACAGACAAGGATGATGAGGGCAATGCAGTTGACGTGGTGTACGTGGATTTCCTAAAGGCTTTGATAAAGGGTGCAAGTGTAAACCCAGCAATTAAAGGCATGTCAGTTTAATCTCGGTAGTGGGGAAGCTTTTAGGAACAATAAACAGGAATATAATGAACAGTCACTTGGACAATTGTAGATTAATTAAGGGAAGCCAGCACGGATTTTTTAAAGACAAATCTTGCTAAACCAATGTGTTTGAATTTTCTGATGAAGTAAAAGACAGGGTTGATGAGGGCAATGCGGTTGACGTGGTGTACATGGATTTTGATAAGGTGCCACATAATAGGCTTGGCAGCAAATTTGAAGCCCATGGGCTAAAAGGGACAGCGGCAACAAGGATACAAATTTGGCAAAGTGACATGAAGCAGAGAATAGTGGTGAATGGCTGTTCTTCTGACTGGAGGTGTTCCCCAGGGGGTCGGTACTAGGACCACTGCTTTTCATGATAGGGAGAGAAAATATGCTGTCGGATTGGCAGACAGAGAGAAAAATGCTGTCGGATTGGCAGACAGAGAGAAAAGATGATGTCGGATTGGCAGACAGAGAGAAAAGATGCTGTCGGATTGGCAGTAGAGAGGGAAAAGATGCTGTCGGATTGTCAGAGAGAGAGAGAAAAGATGCTGTCGGATTGGCAGACAGAGAGAGAAAAGATGCTGTCGGATTGGCAGACAGTGAGAAAAGATGCTGTCGGATTGGCAGACAGAGAGAAAAGATGCTGTCGGATTGGCAGACAGAGAGAAAGGATGCTTTCGGATTGGCCGACAGAGAGAAAAGATGCTGTCGGATTGGCAGACAGAGGGAAAAGATTCTGTCGGATTGGCAGAGAGAGAGAGTAAAGCTGCTGTCAGATTGGCAGACAGAGAGAGAAAAGTTGCTGTCGGATTTGCAGACAGTGAGAGAAAAGATGCTGTCGAATTGGCAGACAGAGAGAGAAAAGATGCTGTCGAATTGGCAGACAGAGAGCGAAAAGATGCTGTCGAATTGGCAGACAGAGAGCGAAAAGATGCTGTCGGATTGGCAGACAGAGAGAGAAAAGATGCTGTCGGATTGGCAGACAGGGAGGGAAAAAATGCTGTCGGATTGGCAGACAGGGTGAGAAAAGATGCTGTCGGACTGGCAGACAGAGAGAAAAAATGCTGTCAGATTGGCAGACAGAGAGAGAAAAAATGCTGCCAGATTGGCAGAGAGAGGGAGAAAAGATGCTGTCGGATTGGCAGACAGGGTGAGAAAAGATGCTGTCGAATTGGTAGACAGAGAGAAAAGATGCTGTCGGATTGGCAGACAGAGAGAAAAGATGCTGTCGGATTGGCAGAAAGAGTGAGAAAAGATGCTGTCGGATTGGCAGACAGAGAGAGAAAAGATGCTGACGGATTGGCAGACAGAGAGAGAAAAGATGCTTTTGGATTGGCCGACAGAGAGAAAAGATGCTGTCGGATTGGCAGACAGAGAGGTAAAAGATTCTGTTGGATTGGCAGAGAGAGAGAGTAAAGCTGCTTTCGGATTGGCAGACAGAGAGAGAAAAGATGCTGTCGGATTGGCAGACAGAGAGAAAAAATGCTGTCGGATTCGCTGACAGAGAGAGAAAATATGCTGTCGGATTGGCAGACAGATGGAGAAAAGATGCTGTCGGATTGGCAGACAGGGTGAGAAAAGATGCTGTCGAATTGGTAGACAGAGACAGAAAAGATGCTGTCGGATTGGTAGACAGAGAGAGAAAAGATGCAGTCGGATTGGTAGACAGAGAGAGAAAAGATGCTGTCGGATTTGCAGACAGAGAGAGAGAAGATGCTGTCGGATTGGCAGACAGAGAGTGAAAAGATGCTGTCGGATTGGCAGACAGAGAGAGAAAGGATGCTGTCGGATTGGCAGACAGAGAGAGAAAAGATGCTGTCGGATTGGCAGAAAGAGTGAGAAAAGATGCTGTCGGATTGGCAGACAGAGAGAAAAGATGCTGGCGGATTGGCAGACAGAGAGAGAAAAGATGATTTTGGATTGGCCGACAGAGAGAAAAGATGCTGTCGGATTGGCAGACAGAGAGGGAAAAGATTCTGTTGGATTGGCAGAGAGAGAGAGTAAAGCTGCTTTCGGATTGGCAGACAGAGAGAGAAAAGATGCTGTCGGATTGGCAGACAGAGAGAGAAAAAATGCTGTCGGATTCGCTGACAGAGAGAGAAAAAATGCTTTCAGATTGGCAGACAGATGGAGAAAAGATGCTGTCGGATTGGCAGACAGGGTGAGAAAAGATGCTGTCGAATTGGTAGACAGAGACAGAAAAGATGCTGTCGGATTTGCAGACAGAGAGAGAGAAGATGCTGTCGGATTGGCAGACAGAGAGTGAAAAGATGCTGTCGGATTGGCAGACAGAGAGATAAAAGATGCTGTCGGATTGGCAGACAGAGAGAGAAAAGATGATGTCGGATTGGCAGACAGAGAGAGAAAAGATGCTGTCGGATTGGCAGACAGAGAAAAAAATGCTGTCGGATTGGCAGAGAGAAAGAGTAAAGCTGCTGTCGGATTGGCAGACATAGAGAGAAGATGCTGTCGGATTGGCAGACAGAGAGAGAAAAGATGCTGTCGGATTGGCAGGCGGAGAGAGAGAAGATGCTGTCGGATTGGCAGACAGAGGGAAAAGATGCTGTCGGATTGTCAGACAGAGAGAAAAGATGCTGTCGGATTGGCAGACAGATAGAAAAGATGCTGTCGGAATGGCAGATAGAGAGAGAAATGATGCTGTCGGATTGGCAGAGAGAGAGAGATAAATGCTGTCGGATTGGCAGACAGAGACAAAAGATGCTGTCGGATTGGCAGACAGGGCGATAAAAATGCTGTCGGATTGGCAGACAGAGAAAAGATGCTGTCGAATTGGCAGACAGAGAGAGATAAGGTACTATCGGATTGTCAGACAGAGAGAGAAAAAATGCTGTCGGATTGGTAGTCAGAGATTACAGATGCTGTCGGATTGGCAGACAGCGTGAGAAAAGATGCTGTCGGATTGGCAGAGAGTGAGAGAAAAGATGCTGTCGGATTGGCAGACAGAGAGAGAAAAGATGCTGTCGGATTCACAGACAGAGAGGGAAAAGACGCTGTCGGATTGGCAGACAGTGAGAAAATATGCTGTCGGATTGGCAGACAGAGAGAAAAGATGCTGTCGGATTGGCAGACAGAGAGAGAAAAGATGCTGTCGGATTGTCAGAGAGAGAGAAAAATGATGCTGTCGGATTGGCAGACAGAGAGAGAAAAGATGCTGTCGGATTGGCAGACAGAGTGAGAAAAGATGCTGTCGGATTGGCAGACAGAGAGAGAAAAGATGCTGTCGGATTGGCAGACAGGGTGAGAAAAGATGCTGTCGAATTGGTAGACAGAGAGAAAAGATGCTGTCGGATTGGCAGACAGAGAGAAAAGGTGCTGTCGGATTGGCAGACAGAGTGAGAAAAGATGCTGTCGGATTGGCAGACAGAGAGAGAAAAGATGCTGACGGATTGGCAGACAGAGAGAGAAAAGATGCTTTTGGATTGGCCGACAGAGAGAAAAGATGCTGTCGGATTGGCAGACAGAGAGGGAAAAGATTCTGTTGGATTGGCAGAGAGAGAGAGTAAAGCTGCTTTCGGATTAGCAGACAGAGAGAGAAAAGATGCTGTCGGATTGGCAGACAGAGAGAGAAAAAATGCTGTCGGATTCGCTGACAGAGAGAGAAAATATGCTGTCGGATTGGCAGACAGATGGAGAAAAGATGCTGTCGCATTGGCAGACAGGGTGAGAAAAGATGCTGTCGAATTGGTAGACAGAGACAGAAAAGATGCTGTCGGATTGGTAGACAGAGAGAAAAGATGCAGTCGGATTGGTAGACAGAGAGAGAAAAGATGCTGTCGGATTTGCAGACAGAGAGAGAGAAGATGCTGTCGGATTGGCAGACAGAGAGTGAAAAGATGCTGTCGGATTGGCAGACAGAGAGAGAAAAGATGCTGTCGGATTGGCAGACAGAGAGAGAAAAGATGATGTCGGATTGGCAGACAGAGAGAGAAAAGATGCTGTCGGATTGGCAGACAGAGAAAAAAATGCTGTCGGATTGGCAGAGAGAGAGAGTAAAGCTGCTGTCGGATTGGCAGACATAGAGAGAAGATGCTGTCGGATTGGCAGACAGAGAGAGAAAAGATGCTGTCGGATAGGCAGGCGGAGAGAGAAAAGATGCTGTCGGATTGGCCGACAGAGAGAAAAGATGCTGTCGGATTGGCAGACAGAGAGGGAAAAGATTCTGTTGGATTGGCAGAGAGAGAGAGTAAAGCTGCTTTCGGATTGGCAGACAGAGAGAGAAAAGATGCTGTCGGATTGGCAGACAGAGAGAGAAAAAATGCTGTCGGATTCGCTGACAGAGAGAGAAAAAATGCTTTCGGATTGGCAGACAGATGGAGAAAAGATGCTGTCGGATTGGCAGACAGGGTGAGAAAAGATGCTGTCGAATTGGTAGACAGAGACAGAAAAGATGCTGTCGGATTTGCAGACAGAGAGAGAGAAGATGCTGTCGGATTGGCAGACAGAGAGTGAAAAGATGCTGTCGGATTGGCAGACAGAGAGAGAAAAGCTGCTGTCGGATTGGCAGACATAGAGAGAAGATGCTGTCGGATTGGCAGACAGAGAGAGAAAAGATGCTGTCGGATTGGCAGGCGGAGAGAGAGAAGATGCTGTCGGATTGGCAGACAGAGGGAAAAGATGCTGTCGGATTGTCAGACAGAGAGAAAAGATGCTGTCGGATTGGCAGACAGATAGAAAAGATGCTGTCGGAATGGCAGATAGAGAGAGAAATGATGCTGTCGGATTGGCAGAGAGAGAGAGATAAATGCTGTCGGATTGGCAGACAGAGACAAAAGATGCTGTCGGATTGGCAGACAGGGCGAGAAAAATGCTGTCGGATTGGCAGACAGAGAAAAGATGCTGTCGAATTGGCAGACAGAGAGAGATAAGGTACTATCGGATTGTCAGACAGAGAGAGAAAAAATGCTGTCGGATTGGTAGTCAGAGATTACAGATGCTGTCGGATTGGCAGACAGCGTGAGAAAAGATGCTGTCGGATTGGCAGAGAGTGAGAGAAAAGATGCTGTCGGATTGGCAGACAGAGAGAGAAAAGATGCTGTCGGATTCACAGACAGAGAGGGAAAAGACGCTGTCGGATTGGCAGACAGAGTGAGAAAATATGCTGTCGGATTGGCAGACAGAGAGAAAAGATGCTGTCGGATTGGCAGACAGAGAGAGAAAAGATGCTGTCGGATTGTCAGAGAGAGAGAAAAATGATGCTGTCGGATTGGCAGACAGAGAGAGAAAAGATGCTGTCGGATTGGCAGACAGAGTGAGAAAAGATGCTGTCGGATTGGCAGACAGAGAGAGAAAAGATGCTGTCGGATTGGCAGACAGGGTGAGAAAAGATGCTGTCGAATTGGTAGACAGAGAGAAAAGATGCTGTCGGATTGGCAGACAGAGAGAAAAGGTGCTGTCGGATTGGCAGACAGAGTGAGAAAAGATGCTGTCGGATTGGCAGACAGAGAGAGAAAAGATGCTGACGGATTGGCAGACAGAGTGAGAAAAGATGCTTTTGGATTGGCCGACTGAGAGAAAAGATGCTGTCGGATTGGCAGACAGAGAGGGAAAAGATTCTGTTGGATTGGCAGAGAGAGAGAGTAAAGCTGCTTTCGGATTAGCAGACAGAGAGAGAAAAGATGCTGTCGGATTGGCAGACAGAGAGAGAAAAAATGCTGTCGGATTCGCTGACAGAGAGAGAAAATATGCTGTCGGATTGGCAGACAGATGGAGAAAAGATGCTGTCGCATTGGCAGACAGGGTGAGAAAAGATGCTGTCGAATTGGTAGACAGAGACAGAAAAGATGCTGTCGGATTGGTAGACAGAGAGAAAAGATGCAGTCGGATTGGTAGACAGAGAGAGAAAAGATGCTGTCGGATTTGCAGACAGAGAGAGAGAAGATGCTGTCGGATTGGCAGACAGAGAGTGAAAAGATGCTGTCGGATTGGCAGACAGAGAGAGAAAAGATGCTGTCGGATTGGCAGACAGAGAGAGAAAAGATGATGTCGGATTGGCAGACAGAGAGAGAAAAGATGCTGTCGGATTGGCAGACAGAGAGAGAAAATATGCTGTCGGATTGGCAGACAGATGGAGAAAAGATGCTGTCGCATTGGCAGACAGGGTGAGAAAAGATGCTGTCGAATTGGTAGACAGAGACAGAAAAGATGCTGTCGGATTGGTAGACAGAGAGAAAAGATGCTGTCGGATTGGCAGTAGAGAGAGCAAAGATGCTGTCGGATTGTCAGACAGAGGGAGAAAAGATGCTGCCGGATTGGCAGAGAGTGAGAGAAAAGATGCTGTCGGATTGGCAGACAGAGAGAAAAGAAGCTGTCGGATTGTCAGACAGAGGTAGAAAAGATGCTGTCGGATTGGCAGACAGAGAGAGAAAAATGCTGTCGGGTTGGCAGACAGAGAGAAAAGATGCTGTCGGATTGGCAGAAAGTAAAATAAAAGATGCTGCCGGATTGGCAGACAGAGATAGAAAAGATGCTGTCGGATAGGCAGATAGAGAGAGAAATGATGCTGTCGGATTGGCAGAGAGAGAGAGAAAAGATGCTGTCGGATTGGCAGACCGAGAGAGAAAAATGCTGTCGGGTTGGCAGACAGAGAGAGAAACGATGCTGTCGGAATGTCAGACAGAGAGAGAAAAGGTACTGTCGGATTGGCAGACAGAGAGAAAAGATGCTGTTGGATTGGCAAACAGGGAGAGAAAAGATGCTGTCGGATAGTCAGAAAGAGAGAGAAAAGATGCTGTCGGATTGGCAGACAGAGTGAGAAAAGATGCTGTCGGATTGGCAGAGAGCGAGAGAAATGATGCTGTCGGATTGGCAGACAGGGGGAGAAAAGATACAGTCGGATTGGCAGACAGTGAGAGAAAAGATGATGTCGGATTGGCAGACAGAGAGAGAAAAGATGCTGTCGGGTTGGCAGACAGAGTGAGAAAAGATGCTGACGGATTGGCAGACAGGGAGGGAAAAGATGCTGTCGGATTGGTAGACAGAGAGAGAAAAGATACTCTCGGATTGGCAGACAGAGAAAAGATGCTGTCGGATTGGCAGACAGAGAGAGAAAAAATGCTGTCGGATTGTCAGACAGAGAGAGAAAAAATGATGTCAGATTGGCAGTAGCGAGAGAGACTGGGAGTGTGTGTGAGAGAGAGAGAGACTGGGAGTTTGTGAGAGAGAGAGAGACTGGGAGTGTGAGAGAGAGAGAGTGGAAGTGTGTGAGAGAGAGAGAGAGAGAGAGAGTGGGAATGTGTGAGAGAGAGAGAGAGAGAGTGGGAGTGTGTGTGTGAGAGAGAGACAGAGAGAGAGACCTTATTAAATCAATGTATCTGAAAAACAAATGCGGGGTCAAAATTGGAGACAAACGCACCGATTTCTTCACCCAGAGAAGAGGCGTCCGGCAGGGCTGCAATTTGAGCCCGACCCTGTTCAACATATACATAAATGAATTAGCAGACATGCTGGAGCAAAGCGAGTCACCAGGTCTCCGTCTCCTAGATGGAGAAGTGAAATCCCTGTTCTATGCGGACGACCTGGTTCTGCTGTCTCCCACAGAACAGGGATTACAGCAACAACTAGACCTACTCGACAAATACTGCCAAAATTGGGCTCTAACAGTAAATCTAAAGAAAACCAACATCATGATTTTTCAAAAAAGGCCCAGATGTCAGGAAAACAAATACCAGTTTACCCTCAGTGATATCACTATAGGACACACTATGAGCTACACCTACCTTGGTCTAACTATTACAGCATCAGGGAGCTTCAGCATAGCAGTGAATGCACTAAAAGAAAAAGCCCGAAGAGCCCTATATGCAATAAAAAGAAAATTCTACAACATCCAAATCCCAATCAAAATCTGGCTCAAAATATTTGACAGCATAATCCTGCCCATTGCACTGTACGGTAGTGAAGTATGGGGCCCGCTAAATCACCAAAGCTACACTAAATGGGAAAAACATACAATAGAAGCCCTACATGCAGAATTCTGCCGAAGCATCCTTCGCACCCAAAGGAAAACGCCAACAAATGCATGCAGAGCCGAACTAGGCAGATACCCACTGATAATAAACATCCAAAAACGAGCACTAAACTTCCTAAATCACCTCAAATCTAGCTCCCCAGACACCCTTCATTTCAAAGCCTTTCAGACCCAAGAGCTAAACCCAGAAAAGAGTCCCCTGAGTCATCTGCTACGGAAACTAAGTACTCAGCCGGACCCTGACCAGCCCCAGACCAACACAGCCGCCCAAACACCAATCCGAGTGAACCAAATCATTAAAAAATGCAAAGAAACCTACCTGGAACATTGGAACAAAATAACCGAAAGCCAAAGCAGATTAGAATGTTACCGGGCCCTAAAAAGAGAAAATAAACTGGCAGACTACCTCACGACCATCAGAGACACAAAACAGAGACAGACCCTCACCAGGTACAGACTAAGCGACCACCAACTGGAAATTGAAAAAGGCAGATACAAGAAATCCTGGCAGCCTAGAGAGAATAGAATATGCGATCAATGTCTGGCTGGCGAGGTTGAAACAGAAATGCATTTCCTCCTAAAATGCGAAAAATTCAACACATCAAGAAACATATTATTCAACAAGCTAAGCCAAACAACCCCAGATTTCAAGGAATTGGATGATCTGTCAAAATTGAGATTAGTCCTAGGAGAAGGAGACAGACCATACCTTGGGGCCAAATATGTAACAACATGTCACAACCTGAGGACTGTTTAAAATTAAGACTGTTTAAAATTAATATTGAACGTACCAAATGAAGTACAAAGACTGTTTAAAATTAATATTGTTTAAAAGTAATATTGTATATACCCAACAAATGTCAAATCGATTGACACCTACAGAATGTTGGAAAACTGTACCTTTTTGCTATGTAAGCTTTGGCAATATGGTTCTCTGTAAACTTTCATGCCAATAAAGCATTTTAATTGGAATTGGAATTGGAATTGAGAGACTGGGAGTTTGTGAGAGAGAGAGAGACTGGGAGTGTGAGAGAGAGACACTGGGAGTGTGAGAGAGAGAGAGAGAGAGATTGGGAGTCAGAGAGAGAGAGAGAGTGAGAGAGAGAGAGAGACTGGGAGTGAGAGAGAGAGAGAGAGTGTGAGATAGAGAGAGAGAGAGTGGGAGTGTAAGAGAGAGAGAGAGACTGGGAGTGTGAGATAGAGAGAGAGACTGGGAGTGTGAGATAGAGAGAGAGACTGGGAGTGAGAGAGAGATAGAGAGAGAGAAACTGGGAATGTAAGAGAGAAAGAGACTGGGAGTGTGTGAGAGAGAGAGAGACTGGGAGTGAAAGAGAGAGAGAGATTGGGAGTCAGAGAGAGAGAGAGTCTGGGAATGTGAGAGAGACTGGGAGTGTGAGAGAGAGAGAGAGACTGGGAGTGGGAGTGTGAGAGAGAGAGAGAGAGAGAGAGGGGCAGACTGGGAGTGAGAGAGAGAGAGAGAGACTGGGAGTTTGAGAGAGAGAGACTGGGAGTGTGAGAGAGAGAGAGAGAGATTGGGAGTCAGAGAGAGAGAGAGAGTGAGAGAGAGAGAGAGACTGGGAGTGAGAGAGAGAGAGAGAGTGTGAGATAGAGAGAGAGAGAGTGGGAGTGTAAGAGAGAGAGAGAGACTGGGAGTGTGAGATAGAGAGAGAGACTGGGAGTGAGAGAGAGAGAGAGAGAGAGAAACTGGGAATGTAAGAGAGAAAGAGACTGGGAGTGTGTGAGAGAGAGAGAGACTGGGAGTGAAAGAGAGAGAGAGATTGGGAGTCAGAGAGAGAGAGAGTCTGGGAATGTGAGAGAGACTGGGAGTGTGAGAGAGAGAGAGAGACTGGGAGTGGGAGTGTGAGAGAGAGAGAGAGAGAGAGAGGGGGAGACTGGGAGTGAGAGAGAGAGAGAGAGACTGGGAGTTTGAGAGAGAGAGACTGGGAGTGTGAGAGAGAGAGAGAGAGAGATTGGGAGTCAGAGAGAGAGAGAGAGTGAGAGAGAGAGAGAGACTGGGAGTGAGAGAGAGAGAGAGAGTGTGAGATAGAGAGAGAGAGAGTGGGAGTGTAAGAGAGAGAGAGAGACTGGGAGTGTGAGATAGAGAGAGAGACTGGGAGTGAGAGAGAGAGAGAGAGAGAGAAACTGGGAATGTAAGAGAGAAAGAGACTGGGAGTGTGTGAGAGAGAGAGAGACTGGGAGTGAAAGAGAGAGAGAGATTGGGAGTCAGAGAGAGAGAGAGAGTCTGGGAATGTGAGAGAGACTGGGAGTGTGAGAGAGAGAGAGAGACTGGGAGTGGGAGTGTGAGAGAGAGAGAGAGAGAGAGAGGGGGAGACTGGGAGTGAGAGAGAGAGAGAGAGACTGGGAGTGTGAGAGAGAGAGACTGGGAGTGTGAGAGAGAGAGAGAGAGAGATTGGGAGTCAGTGAGAGAGAGAGAGTGAGAGAGAGAGAGAGACTGGGAGTGAGAGAGAGAGAGAGTGTGAGATAGAGAGAGAGAGAGAGTGGGAGTGTAAGAGAGAGAGAGAGACTGGGAGTGTGAGATAGAGAGAGAGACTGGGAGTGAGAGAGAGAGAGAGAGAGAGAAACTGGGAATGTAAGAGAGAAAGAGACTGGGAGTGTGTGAGAGAGAGAGAGACTGGGAGTGAAAGAGAGAGAGAGATTGGGAGTCAGAGAGAGAGAGAGTCTGGGAATGTGAGAGAGACTGGGAGTTTGAGAGAGAGAGAGAGACTGGGAGTGGGAGTGTGAGAGAGAGAGAGAGAGAGAGAGGGGGAGACTGGGAGTGAGAGAGAGAGAGAGAGACTGGGAGTTTGAGAGAGAGAGTGTGTGTGTGAAGAGAGAGAGTGTGTGAGAGAGAGAGAGAGTGGGAGTGTGAGAGAGAGAGAGACTGGGAGTGGGAATGTGAGAGAGAGAGAGAGAGAGAGTGGGAGTGTGAGAGACTGAGAGAGAGAGTGGGAGTGTGAGAGAGAGAGTGAGAGTGGGAGTGGGAGATAGAGAGAGTGGGAGTGTGTGAGAGAGAGAGTGGGAGTGTGAGAGAGAAAGAGCGAGAGTGTGTGAGAGAGAGAGAGAGAGT